>NC_135804.1:82347332-82647332 GCF_964213995.1 Mustelus asterias | reverse complement strand
CCGTTGGTGGGGACCATACATGATCTTCACTGGTGAGGACCTCAATCAGTGAGCAGGTAAGGGCAAGTGAGTCCGGACGATAGTCCTTTTTGGGTGCGATTCCGTTGGCAAATCCGTGCCGGTAACATTGCAAGAGGCGAAAAACCGTTTTTCATTTCTCCCCTGATCTTACTGGTAAGCTCACCCCCTCTAAGTGCCGAACAAGCGAAAAAAATGGAAGAGATTCACACCTATTTTTTTGGCGAGTTTGAAAATGTATACTTATAGCTCTTAGCGCATGGACATCTCTACCCATACAGATTCCACATCATGACTTTCCAAGTCAATATCCCTCATTATTGATTTCCTCCTTTACTAAAAATACTACCCCACTTCCTTTCCCTTTTCGTCTGTCCTTTCTATTAATTAAGATCCTTGGATGATTGGTTCCGATCCTTGGTAACTCTGCAGCCATGTCTCTGTAATTGCAACTATATAATAAGCAGTCTTTTTTATTGTGCTATTAATTCATCTACTATGGTGACAATTTTCCCGATTTGGAACTAAGTGCCTATGCCAGTGGGAAACCTGGAGTGTTAGCAGGTGTTAGCAGCTCTGTCAGGTGCTAATGAGCTGAACTCAGGGAACCCGCCAGCCAGATTTGCTGTTCCAAGATTGGTGCGTCATTTCTAAAGGATCCCCTCCAAAAAAAAGAAATGGTGCCCCGCCTGTCCACCACTGACCAGGGGAGCACCACCAACCCCTCACCAAAGAGGGGCATCCAGCCCCCGACTCATAAATAATGGGTAACCACCACCACCACCCCCCCCGCCCCACACCATGCATGCATGAGGTTGACCAGACCCCCATCCCCCAGACTCTACACTCAGGCCCCCTTTCCCCTCAGAAACCTGTTCAGGCCACCCTTTAGGCCACATGACAAAGCAATGCCTGCGGTGGAGTGCACTGTCCCCGGCGTTCTGGCACTGGGACACTGGCTGAGTTAGGTCCAGTGGCCACTTGCCCCTCTGCCACTGCCAAGTGTCTCTGAAGGGTCCTGTGGGTTGAGTGGGCTCGGGCCGGGGGCAAAGGGTTGGCCTCATTACTCTCCCCTCGGATGGGAATTTTGTGGCTGGACTGCCCCTTCCAGCCCTGTAAGAAGTCTCACAACACCAGGTTAAAGTCCAACAGGTTTATTTGGTAGCAAATACCATTACCTTTCGGAGCACTGCTCCTTCTAGCCCTGGCAGACCTCACGATCACCCCTGGCTGGTGATTTCAGGCAGCCCTGTGATTAACATCTGCATTCCTATCTGTCAGCTGTGCAAATTTTGAAGTGGCCAGGTTACTTTAATCTCCATGCCCCCATGTCACCTGGCAGCCTTTAATATCACTGCAGCACTCCATTCTGCAGCAGAGATTTCACATACTCCTCCCCGCCCCCCCTCCCCCCGCACCCTGAGGACCTTGATCCTGGTTCTGCGCAGATGTAACCTGTCCTGCTTGTACTGGTCCCACCTTCCCGGAACCAGTCCCAATGTCCCAGGTCAGAATCCCTCCCTCCTCCACCATTTCTCCAGCCATGTATTCATCTGGTATATCCTGTTATTTTTACTCTTGCTGGCACATGCGTTACAAAACTAGCTGAGATGTGAACGGTTAGAAATCTTCCAAATTTACTGATCTATTTACGCCAATCTACTGTTTGTCTTGCTCTTACCCTCCTGTTTATTTTATCTTATTAATAAACACCTTTAAAACAATGTGATAATTTGTTAATCCAATGCCAAATAATCACTCGGACACTGATATTGAAAAATTTAAACTGCGGAGTTTAAAATTGATAATAAAATTGTTCTCAGAAATTAAACAAATTAAGCTTTAATTTTTTGTTTTCTTACTTTTGATTTTTTTTTCTTCTTTTCCTCTTAATACAAGCTTTCTCTCCCTATCTTTATTTCTCATTCGATCTGATTTAATTCTGATTTACCACTCTAATTCACTCTCCATTTTAGTTATCCCCCAGATGTTTTCTTAATTTATAAATCTTATTGGTTCCAGAGATGCACAGTTGTCCCCAAAATTCACAAAGATATCCCATTGCCCTTGGAATGCAGTTATCAGCTCACATTTCTCGCAAGTTTCAGCACAAAATTAGATTAGAGATTTAGGGTGTGGAAAAATATCTGATCAGCTGCTGTCTTTCAGGAGAAAAATCCTCACAATTCATTCAGGCCTCCAGTGCTCATGAATTATGGATCTCTCACTCCCCAAACAGTCACTACATCACCTGTGAGATAAACCAGTTCACTTCACAAATGATTTATAAATTTGAGTTTTACTGTTACAGAAATGTTTATTTTGTCACGAAGTTTGACACTAATCATCGCCAATCATGTTACCTTTCCTGAAGATTTGATTCCTTTCGATATTGCGACCCCAACTATTGTCCAGGTCAGAAACAAACACAGGGCTAAGTACCAGACGACCTCCCCAGTTTCATCGATTGAACTTGAACGCCGCAAAGTCACCTTACTAAAAAAAAAAGAAAAATGAAAACATCTCATGCCAGGATACTGTTCATTACATAAAGTTCAGGTTTTAGACAATTATTGAGATTAAATTTGATAATTTTTTCTTTGTGTTTATGGCAACCAGCCTTTATTTCCTTCTGCCATCAGGACAGAGAAGGAGCCCAAGGAATGTAAGAAGTTATTGACTCCAGCTCATTCTTCAACACTATTATTATCACAAAATCCATCTCCAAACTCCGTGGCCTGGGCCTCGGCTCCTCCCTCTGCGACTGGATCCTGAACTTCCTAACTCACAGACCACAATCAGTAAGGATAGGCAACAACAGCTCCTCCATGATTATCCTCAACACCGGTGCCCCACAGGGCTGTGTTTTCAGCCCCCTACTATACTCCTTATACACCTCTGACTGCAGCCAAATTCCCCTCCAATTCGACAGATCTCAAACAATGACGAGACAGAGTACAGAAATAAGATAGAGAATCTGGTGAACTGGTGCGGCGACAATAATCTCTCCCTCAATGCCAACAAAACGAAGGAGATGGTCATCAACTTCAGGAAGCATAGAGGAGAACATGCCCCTGTCTATGTCAACGGAGACGAAGTAGAGAGGGTCGAGCGCTTCAAGTTTTTAGGTGTCCAGATCACCAAAAACCTGTCCTGGTCCCCCCATGCCGACATTATAATTACGGAAGCCCACCAATGCCTCTACTTTCTAGGAAGACTAAGGAAATTTGGCATGTCAGCTACGACTCTCACCAACCTTTACAGATGCACCCTAGAAAGCATTTTTTCTGGTTATATCACAGCTTGATATGGCTCCTGCTCTGCCCAAGACCGCAAGAAACTACAAAAGGTCGCGAATGTAGCCCAATCCATCACGCAAACCAGCCTCCCATCCATTGACTCTGTCTACACTTCCCGCTGCCTCGGCAAAGCAGCCAGCATAATTAAGGACCCCACGCACCCTGGACATTCTCTCTTCCACCTTCTTCCATCAGGAAAAAGATACAAAAGTCTGAGGTCACGGACCAACTGACTCAAGAACAGTTTCTTCTCTGTTGCCGTCAGACTTTTGAATGGACCTATCCTGCATCAAGTTGATCTTTCTTTACACTCTATCTATGACTGTAACACTACATTCTGCACTCTCTTGTTTCCTTCTCTATGAATGGTATGCTTTGTCTGTATAGCACGCAAGAAACAATACTTGTCACTGTATGCTAATACATGTGACAATAATAAATCAAATCAAATCAAAGAATTGCTAGACAAGGAATGGACAATACAAAAGCAAAATGCTGTTGACATTGGAAATCTGAAATAAAAAGAGAAAACATGAAACATTCAGCAGGGCAGATAGCATCTGTGTAGAGAGTAACAGAGGTAATGGGCGAATTACCTGTCCATCAGTTGACCCTTAAGTGGACAATTAATGACAATTTAAAGGCCTCAGCCTGCCACTGCTTGTATTAATCCGGCTGCGGGTGGAGCTGTCGCCATGTGCAGAGCATGACAAATAACCTTGTGCGAGTTACATGTAGTCTTGAGGGGCGGGGACGGGGTGTGGGGGTTGTGAGCCCTCCTTCACAGGCACTCAGTGTCTGATTGAGGGTCCCAGCATCAGGAAGGGGAGTCTTGCTGGGAGACTCACCCTGTCCTTGCGACCAAGCCCCACCTCCCACTCCCCCTTCATCCCATGACCTCCACCCTACAAAACCTCTTTGGCCATCACTTACCCGTGGCCAGGGTCACTCTGTAATCATGGACCTCTGGTGGGTGTTGCTCTGGCAGCAGCCACTGCCTCCTTGGTAGCAATGCCAGAGATATCAGCCTCTGGTTGCCCAGCATCTCTCAGTTCGTGGGACATCAACCCCTGGGATTCTGATACTGGTGGCCTTTCAACTGCCTGATTCTCTTATGGTTCAAGGGGCCTTGCCCAAACGTGGCAACACAGGTCTCTCCAGCTGGCAGGTGAGACGCCAGTCACCTCCACAATATTCTGCTCATATTTTGGGTTTTTGAGCTTTCTGCAGATCAATTTCCTGCTATACTTACCATATTCTTCCTGGTTATTAATTGAATTTTTGTTCGAATATTTGTCATGAATCTCCCTTGTTTGTTTTATCCTGACTTTTATTTTCTTTGTCATCCAGGATGCATTAGATGCTCTCTTTGTTCTTCTAAGAAATTTGCCATGTTTTGCAACTGAACTGTCTCTCCTGAGTGATCTTCCAGGGACCTGGGTTTGATTCCGGGCTTGGGTCACTGCCTGTGTGGAGTTTGCATGTTCTCCCCGTGTCTGCGTGAGTTTTCTCCAGGTGCTCTGGTTTCCTCCCACAGTCCAAAAGACATGCTGGTTAGGTGCATTGGCCATGTTAAATTCTCCCTCAGTGTACCTGAGCAAGCACCGGAGTGTGGTGACTAGGGGATTTTCACAGTAACTTCATTGCACTGTTAATGTAAGCCTACTTGTGACACTGATAAATAAACTTAAAAAAACTTAAATTTCAATTTTCTGCTTCTGCTTTACCCTGGAATTACCTTTTCCAAAGTTAACACTGCTCGATCTCTTCTTACATCACTGAAATTTGCTCTTACACAATTGAATGTTAAACCATATTGTGCTCTGCTCACTGTTTGCTCGATGATCTCCTACTCTAAAACACAAGTTTGCCGGCTTCTTTTTCCAAAGTGAAATCGAACACTGCTCCGTTCCTTGTTGGACTGGAGACGGATTGATTGACCTGTGCACGTGTTGATATCTTCTTTTTTCCTACCATTAACACATTCTTAAGCTAATGTGGACCCGGAAAACAAAGGGCCCGATTTTACCAAAACTTCGCGCCCGGAAAATCGCGGTAAAGTTGGGCGTCGGGCCTATACCGCGATCTGCACCCGATTCCGAGCAGATCATGGCTTTACTGACACCTGATTCGGGCGCGGGTCCAGCCCGCGCTCGAATTGGGCGGCCCGACGATTTAAATGCATTAGCATTTAAATCGACTTAATGAACCGCGCGCCCAACTCTACCGCCAAATCCCACTTTACCGTCTTCTGGCTCGTTCCGGATCCGCGCTTTTAGCGACCTGCAGAATAAAAGTCCGAAGCGGATTTCTATTCTACAGGGGAACCTCTGAAGCCCATCCCCTCGAACATCCTTCGCGGAACCCCCGCTAACCACCCCGGCAGACCCCCCCCCCCCGCTAACCACCCCGGCAGACCCCTCCCCCTCCCCCCCAGGATCAGACCCCCCTGGGAGGCAGGCCCCCTGGCAGATGGTTCAGTAGATGTTGAACGCAGTATTGTAACTGACTTGGTGAGCCAGATGGACTCAAGGCAGAAGGACCATCTTTGTGTTGACCAAAGTAGATCTAGCTGAGAAAAACTTATCCAGTCCAAGTCGGATTCAACAGATTGTGGAAGGCAAGTTGTTTCCAATGAAGGCTTTGGGTTACTTTGCAGTTGTTACCGGTAGAGGCAACACCAATGAAGGTATTGATTCCATAAAAGATTATGAAGGAGAGTTCTTTCAGAATTCAAAATTGTTGAAGACAGGGATGCTGAAAGCACATCAAGTGACAACTAAGAACTTGAGCCTAGCAGTTTCAGACTGTTTCTGGAAGATGGTGCGCGAATCTGTGGAACAACAGGCTGATGCATTTAAAGCTACTCACTTCAACCTTGAAACTGAATGGAAGAACAACTATCCTCGGCTGAGGGAACTCGACAGGAATGAACTATACCAGAAGGCGAAGAATGGAATTCTGGATGAAGTGATCAGCTTAGGTCAGGTTACTCCAAAACACTGGTAAGAGATTCTACAAAGGAAACTGTGGGAAAGAGTCTCTACACGTGATAGAGAATATTTACCTTCCTGCTGCCCAGTCTGTGAATTCAGGCACATTCAATACCACAGTGGACATCAAGCTCAAGCAGTGGACTGACAAACAGTTGCCTTACAAAGCAGTAGAGGTTGCTTGGGGAACCTTGGAGGATGAATTTGCTTGATCTATGTCAGAGCACAAAGGGAAGGACCATGATGATATCTTTGACAAACTAAAACATGCTGTTAAAGATGAAAGTATAAAACGTCACAGATGGGATGAGCAGGCTGAAGACAGTCTGCGAGTCATCCAGCACAATGCTTTAGAAGATCGTTCCATATCTGACAAACAGCAGTGGGATGCAGCTATCCATTTCCTGGAAGAAACCTTGCAAACCCATCTTCGAGATACTGAATCTGTAATTCATGATATGGTGGAGCCAGATTGGCAAGAAAGGTGGTTCTACTGGAAACCACGGTCTCCAGAACAGCATGTTCGAAATGAAACCAAAACCGAACCGGAATGGCTGCTAAAGATCACTGAGGAACATACAGCTTATCTTGCTAACGATGAAGTTACAATAGTTCGTAAAAACCTGGAGGCCAAAGATGTAGATACGGACACCATTCTGATTAAAGATACTTGGCACCAAGTTTACCGAAAACACTTCCTAAAGAAATCGCTGAACCATTGTAATCTTTGCGAAGAGGTTTCCACTATTACCAAAGGCATTTTGTAGATTCTGAGCTTGAATGTAATAACGTTATCCTGTTCTGGCGCATTCAGCGAATGCTAGCTATCACGGCAAACACACTCCGACAACAGCTAACAAATACTGAAGTGAGACGCCTCGAAAAGAATGTGAAAGAAGTGTTGGAGGGTTTTGCTGATGACAATGTTAAAAAAATTCAACTGTTGACAGGAAGGCGAGTTCAACTAGCAGAGGATCTCAAAAGGGTTCGTGAGATTCAAGAGAAGTTAGAAGTATTCATTGAAGCTTTTCGTCAAGAAAAATAACACAGTCTCTCGTCACACACTGCCAGACATCCCCCCATCCTCCCACCGCCCCCCCCAGAGGATGATCCGTCACACCCCCTCTCCCCCTTCTTTCCCCCCCCCCAACAGAGGATGATCCATCACGCCCCCTCTCCTCCTCCCACCCCCCAAGATGATCTGGGTCAGAGAGCCGCTCTCTGCTTTTTTCTCCCCGCCCAGGCGCGCTGCTTCAGATTTTTTTCGAACTGCGCATGCGCAGTTCAGGGCTCCGATCGGTCTGGCAGCGCTAAGCCCCGCCCACTGCGCGGATCGGACTGGAGCCGGCAAAACGCGTATGGGCGCGCTGGAAAGAGGATTCCAGGCTCAGATGTTTTTGACGCCCAGATTCGACACTTGGACTCAAAATGGTAAAAATCAGGCCCAAAGTCGACTATTACTACTCTATTTTTGTTATGTGACTTTGGACAAGTTTCCTCATGCATCTCCTTCTGAATACTTTGCATTCTATAAAAGAAAACCCTCAAACAATGTAACAACTCATTCTCTGCTCCACAACATAAACACAATAAATTAGGTCCTGGTACCATCTGGTTAATACTCTCCATTTTGAATTCAAACATCATCCTTCATCAGTATTGCCACTCTTCCTTCCCCTTTTGACTGACAAAATTTAATTCTTCCTTCACTACTTTTGCAATTTTCGTCACTTTTAGTTTCATTTCTAATTTTACAGCTGTTGCTCTTGGTTCATTTTTACTTCCCTTTGCTATTTTCTGTTTCTCCTCTCCCGAGAGGGGGTGTGACGGATCATCCTCTGGGGGGGGGGGCGGTGGGAGGATGGGGGGATGTCTGTAAAAACCTGCCCTAAAGAGTATTTGGAGTAATCCTGAGATAACTACAATTAAGGTACCATTTATCAATCCTTTTCTTAGCAATTCAAATGTTGCCTGAACTATGCCTGAAGAAAAACAACACAGTTGCTCCCTATGGCCACGATCTTACCACCTCGTCCAGCCCTGTCGATCAGGGTGGTGAGGTGATAAGATAGTGCACAAAGTAAGAAATCAGAAATGTGCCCAGTGTGATGCCATTACTGATCTCCCCAGCCACCTTTTCTGGGCATGAATTGCTTCTTGCCCAAAATGGGTGCGAGGTGCATTAGCATGCATTTGCATGGATTTAAATATCATTTGCGAGTTCAGCATGAATCACAGCTGCTCTTTATGTGGTTCAGGCACAACAGTGACGAAGGTGAACGAGGAAGTGAGTACCACTGAGCTCCGGGGTGGGGGAGGGTGTCTCAGCTGCTGCCATGGTACAGGGTGGGTTGGGGGCTTGCATGGGTGCAGGGATTGGGTGGCGCTCGTGCCAGTCTGATGGTCCTCAGATCGGAGTTTGCTGCCGGCTTGGGGATCATGTTGTGTGCATTCCCCCTGCCCGCTGACCAACCCCCGAGGGGTTGCACATGCAGTCGAGTGCCAACCCTACTAATGTCGCTGGTTACCCTGCCATCTGTTTGCTGGACAGGCTCTCTGATTTCTGCTGACATTCCATCCAGGCCCCACTAACAGTTACAAGAGCCAGACCTGGCAGCTGTTGCCCCAATCAAGGGAGCTCTGCAGGTGTTAATGCGGCTCCTCACACTGTATGGTCTATGCACTGCTGCCTTCAATGAGAACCTATTTTGTGCTAGTCACAAGCATGCCTCGCCGTCGTCTACCTGAACTGTAAGCCATGCCATGAGCAGCAGACATCCAGGTGGCCACACCCATGTTTATGCTCTGGGGGTTCTCATATATATGTTGTGCCCCTGAACCACTCACATCGAGAGCCATGGAACTATCCTCTTTCTCCCCCGACAGCTCACTGCTCTTTCCTCAAAGGCAGTGAGGATACGCAGTTCGGGGGCCCTACCTCCGGTATTCTGCCACTCCCGGTGATTATAGGCCATCTTATCCTGTGGGGACGAAAGGGAGGATTGAAAGCCTGATGGCTGAGAGGGCACAGGATGTCGAGGGCAAGGTCGATTGGGCGGGGTTTGTTGGGGCACCTCCATAACCACCTTTATACTCTATGTGCCTCCCCGGCAACACATTGATGTGGTGCATGGCACCAGGGATAGTGCCAGGTTGCCAGCATCCAGACTCATGGGAACATGGGTTGCTAGGAGGGAATGAGGGGTCCTAGATGGATAACCTCACAGACTGTCTCTCTCCCTCTCTCATGTCTCCCCCCCCCCCCCCCCCCCCCCCCCGAAAAAAGAATGGATATCGTCTTGAAGCCAATAGGCCTGGCAGTCATTCTTGTGGTACTTGGAGGAGGGGGGAGAGATCTGCACACTGCAAGGCTAACCCAGGCCAGAGGCTGCCGTAGGACGACAGGAAGCCACTGGTCGGGGCCAGGAGGCAGGTGCCCGATAGCCCGAGGAGAAGATTTCCCAGTCCTCGGTCCACAACTGTGTCCAAGAGGTGATGGAAGCCCCATGTGCCCGGGCAAGTCAGTACATCAATTTTGACATGAGTCGGGCCCAGCAAGATGCCCGGACTGCAGGACTGGCCACCATCGCCAGAATGCCATAAGTGGCACGCTCTTCACCTAGCGGGGGGAGGTCAGAGGATGCGGTCCAAGGGCTGTGTGGTTCTGTGCACCTATGGGGCCCTGTCTACTGGGGCTGCTCTGGATGAGTGCTTGGAGTACCACTGCAGTCAAGGATCTGGCACAGGTACTGGGAACTGGTGGGCCGGAGGGCCTTTCTCATGCAGAACAACGCTTTAACCCCTGTGGGTATGGTTGGGGTACAGTCATCCCTGTGGGAGGTGGGTCACAGACAGATTAATCACAGCTATGGGGTGCAATAGCATTTATTAGCAAATTTTAACAGTACATATGACCCTGTCCCTAACTGCAATGCATGCCTTCACCCATACCCTCTTGGTGACCTTACAACTTCTTTATTTTACGTGGCCTACTGTTTCATCTAGGTGACTCCCAGGATGCACATCAGAACTAGGAGGCAGTTAGTGTGTTCCGCATCCTGTGGCCTGTGATGCTCTTGGTGGGCTTTCCCTGGAGGGTCCCAGCGGACTTTCTGGTGTCCTGGATATAGCTGTCCCACCCTGTTCATCTCGCTGCCTATGAGATAGTCTGTTGTGAGGAAGGGGGTATTTGGAAGGCCTGGTGATGGCCAGAGTCTCTTGGCATGGGCTCCAGCCCTTCCTCCTCCCTCTGGGTGCCCCTGGATCACTCCATGGGATGGAGGGGCACCTGGACTGAACTCTAGAAGCCTCGGCGCCACCTGGCCTGCCAGTCCTGGAAGCCCCACGGTGTGCGAACTCTCGGCGATAGCCCTCTGAGTCTGGGCCAAGCTGTTGAGGCCCTTAGCAAGTGCCCACTGACTGGGTCAAGTTCTGGTGCCCCTCAGCAATCGCTTGCTGTGACTGGGCCATACTCTCAAAACCCGCCAACATTGCCCGCTGCGTCTCAAGCATGCTCCTGAGCCCCTCAGTCATGGCCACTGTGATTCGGTTATGCCTTGGACCTGCCACCCATGGTGACCATATCCTGCCCAAGGCTTTCCACTGCAGATGCCATACTTGCAGTGGTGGCCTGGGTACCACGTAGTGCTGTACCACCTCCTGCACCTGAAGGCTGTTGGACTCCTCAAAACAGCTTGGCTGTTGCTGAGTGTTGCTGGCATCCCCTCCTGCAATCCCCGGTTCTGCTGCTGCATCTTCAGCAGAACTAATCCCAGTGGCCTGGCACCTAGCTATTGGCCACCAATGTCCATGGCTCTGGCAGACCTTTGCGTGCCTGAACACTCATACATTCCTGCCTCCACCTGATGTACATCAAAGGCTGTGTTGTGCGCACCAGAGATTTCCCCAGAAGCCTCACCGCTAACATGTCTATCGTGGTGATTGTATCTGCACTGGTGGATTGTGTGGTTGGTGCTTGTGTCCAATGTATGGTGCTGGCCTCAGAAGATTCCTCAGGGCCTTCCTGAGGTGTCCTCGCTGCTGTCATCGGGCATCTCAGCGGGAGCAGTGGTGGGAGGCAGTGACTCCTGGTGGGCCGGGAGCACCAGAGTTGTTTCCTGCGACAAAGGACACATGGGTGAGTGCATGACAGGGACAGGTGTCTGCACAGATCACAACTTACTTGAGTTATGTCATATGAATGAAGGTTTTCTGGATCCTCACTTCCATGCCTATCCCCGACCTGGCCATCGGCCATGGAACTATCCTCCTTCTCCCCCGACAGCTCACTGCTCTTTCCTCAAAGGCAGTGAGGATACGCAGCTCGGAGGTCCTACCTCCGGTATTCTGCCGCTTCTGGTGATTATGGGCCATCTTATCCTGTGGGGACGAAAGGGAGGATTGAAAGCCTGATGGCTGGGAGGGCACAGGATGTCGAGGGTATGGTTGATTGGGCGGGGTTTGTTGGGGCTGTGCCTCGGCAAGCAGCAGTTGTGATGGGGGAAGGGTGGGGGGGCGGTGCCAGAAGGGTTGCAGGAAGGTGCTAGGGGTCAGGTGCTGGAAGGCGACGAGGTGTCGGGGGTGGTGCGGGGGGGTGGGGGGGGAGGGGTTTGGGATTGACACGGACATTGCAAGCGCGATGGATGGGACTAATGGCAGGATGGGATGGACACTCACCCTTGCTGCCTGAACGAGGTCATTCATTTTCTTCTAGCACTTGCGATCAGTCCTCCGTGCCAGTGCGTGGGCATTCACTGCCACGGTCACTGCTTCGCAAGCCTCATTGCCAACCTGACCCTTGGGTTTTTGAATGTTCTGGGGAAAAAAATGTCCCTCCTCTCCTCTACAGCGTTCAGCAGTGGCACAGCTCTCCCTCCATGAGGGAGGCACCTCTTGGGGTAGCTCTTTGCAGTGCCGTCTTCTTGGCATGACAGACTGGTCCATCGTTAGTGCTTATATGCAGCTTTCCCTTGTTAACGCCATACAACTGTGGCCACTTTGGGTGAGTTGCACGCCAGCAGGGTTTGTGCTGGCAAGAATTGCATCAAAGTTCTTTCATTGCACTCAGTGTTGTGAGATTGCTGTGCACGGTGCACTGAAAAAAAAACAGCGCAGTTAACACTTGCTTTCAGACTTTATTGAAATTTGTTTGTAAAATCGTGCCCTATACCTTTGGTCCCAATATGGACTATGACCTCTGGCTGTTTCCATTCTCCTCACAGAATATCATACACCTGCTTTAATCTGGCACCATGGAGGCAATATGCCATTTGTCTATACCCAAACTATCAACTTCCCTGTGACTATCAATTTCTCTGTGACTCATTAAGTGAGACATTCACCCAATTACAATTACCAAGATAAAGCTGCTAGTACAGTTCTGCATGTTATAAGTGCAGCTATCTGTAGCAATTTACTTACTCCCAGTATTGCTCACTTGGACCCTGGTGAGGAAGGTAGATTTCTGATCCATTTGGACAAGTTTCATTGTTTCCATGCAGCCATGTTGTATTAACGATTTCAAAATGTCCATCACCCAGAGTGAGGTTGCAGAGTGGATCTAGAAAATGGGGAAATTTGAAACACAGAAAGACTTATATTTATATAACGGCTGTATCCCAGAATGTTCTCCAATTAAATAATTTTGAGTGTGGTCACTGCTGTAATGTAGGAATCACAACTTCCAATATGTGCTCATCCAAGCAAGTGGAGAGTATTCCATTCCACTCCTGACTTGTGTCTTGTTGCTAATGGACAGACTTTGGGGATTCAGGAGGTGAATTATTTGCTGCA
Source organism: Mustelus asterias (assembly GCF_964213995.1). Taxonomy (NCBI): domain Eukaryota; kingdom Metazoa; phylum Chordata; class Chondrichthyes; order Carcharhiniformes; family Triakidae; genus Mustelus; species Mustelus asterias. The sequence goes on along the minus strand of NC_135804.1, from coordinate 82,634,230 downwards.
GACTTTCTAGTGTCTGACCTGCTCTTGCAGCCACAATATTTATATAGCAGCTCCAGTTCAGTTTCTGGTCAAATTAACCCCAAGATGTTGGTAGTTGGAATTCAATTATGTAATGTCAAGGAGACATGGTTGAATTATTACTTGTTGCAGATGGTCATTGCCTGGCACTTGTGTGACATGAATGTTACTTGCTACTGATCAGCTCAAGTCTGAATATTGTCTAAGTCATTTTCTGATCAGGGCCAGTGTGATCTCCTGGACTCGTTTCGATCGCCACAGGGGGTCGGAGAGGAATTTCCCAGATTTGTTTTTCCCCATATTGGCCCTGGGGTTTTCACTCTGGGTTTTCGCCTCTCCCTGGAGATCACATGGTCTGGAATGGGGGGGTGGGGGTGAGTTAATAGGTTGTGATGAACAAAGCATCGTAGCTGTGAGGGACAGCTCGGTGGATAGGATATTAGGATGTAGATAGGCTGGAAAATTGGGCGGGGATCCTGGATTCAGGATTCAATCCTGGACCGGGGAGCGGCGCGGGCTTGGAGGGCCGAAGGGCCTGTTCCTGTGCTGTATTGTTCTTTGTTCTTTGTTTGTTCTAAGTCTTGCTGCATATGTAGCCACAGTATTTATAAGGCAGGTCCAGTCCAGTTTCTGGTCGATAGTAACTCCCAAGGATGTTGTAAGTGGGGGGATTTTTGTTTTAGATCATTGCACATGATATTATGAAGCACCCAACATATTACAGTCAACCCCATAGTGTACTTTATATTTTAATGTACACCTTGGATATGATAGTACCCTTATTGAGTTAGGTTGCGAAAATCTATTTATAGTATGTCATGTGTATTATGTGTTCTGTATCAATCTGCTTGTAAAGGGAGATATTATTTGATATATTGCATAACACAAACTACAATACTCAATAAAGGCATTAAAGCATTAACAATTCCTTGAATGATTCACGACAAAGCCAATGGAATATTAAAGAATGTTAGGGCTTCAATGCAATTCTATCAAAAGTTGAGGTTTTGTGCACTTTCGTCCATGCTGCTATACAGAGATAGAGCATGATCCCAAAACAAACCCATGGTAATGTATGACCCCCATGGGGGGTGACTCCATGGAAATACATGATCCCATGATGACCCTTGGGGGATACATGACCCTGTAGCAAACCTTACAGATGTTTCTATTACATCCTTTTTCTTGCATTTATGTGCATCATGGCTAATGTTAACTGCTTCCCATAGCTACTTTTACAATATTAATTCTTAAGTCTGATGGACTTCAACCCGGATAAATGTGTAGTAGTCCATTTTGGCAGGTCAAATGGGATGAAGGAGTATAATATCAAGGGTAAGACTCTTAGCAGTGTAGAGGATCAGAAGGACCTTGGGGTCCAAGTCCATAGGACTCTTAAATCAGCCTCGCAGGTAGAGGAGGTGGTTAAGAAGGCATATGGTGTGCTGGCCTTCATCAATCGAGGGATTGAGTTTAGGAGTCGGGAGATAATGATGCAGCTTTATAAGACCCTCGTCAGATCCCACTTGGAGTACTGTGCTCAGTTCTGGTCGCCTCATTACAGGAGGGATGTGGAAATGATTGAAAGGGTGCAGATAAGATTTACAAGGATGTTGCCTGGATTGGTTGGCATGCCTTATGAGGATAGGTTGAGGGAGCTCGGTCCCTCTTTAGCAGGGAATCAAACTTTATTAAATTTAAGTGACTAAGGACATTTTATTAAAGATGTCATATGAATACAAGTTGATGGTATTGGAATTGACCAAAGGATGCTGGGGCTCGGCTGCAGGAGGCCTATCAATATGTTAGATGGTCTTCACAGAATTGTTATGGTGCAGAAGGAGGCCATTTGGCCAATCGTGTCTGCACTGGCTCTCCAAACGAGCATCATGGCTTAGTGCCATTCCATTGCCTTTCTCTGCACCACAGCACATTATTTCTATTCAAGTAATCATCTAATGCCCCCTTGAATGCTTGGATTGAACCTGGCTCCACACTTCCAGACAGTGGCCAGAATTTTATCGGCACGCCCGCCCCGGAATCAGGGCAGGCAAGGCTTGCAGAATGGAATTCTCCATTGGCCTCAGGTGGGATTTTATTAGCCTCACCCGAGCGAGGTCGTAAAATCCCGGTATGTGTGTTCCAGGTCCGAACCACTTGTATGTTTAAAACTTTTTTTCTTGCATCACATTTGCTTCTTTTGTAAATCACTTTAAATCTGTGCCCTCTCATTCTTGATCCTTTTATGAATGGGAACAGTTTCTCGCTATCGACTCTGTCCAGCCATCTCATGATTTTGAACATCTCTGCGAAATTCATGTACATCATCAGCTCAGCATTACCCTCATTGATAATTCCTCAAAAATCTCCAGCAAGTTAGTTAAGCATCATCTCCCCCTTAGAAATATGCAACCCACATTTTTTTAATGTGACTTCCACTTCCGTCCTGAATAATTGTTTCTAGAAGCTTGCCCACCACTGATGTTAAACTAAAATTAAAACAAATTACTGTGGATGCTGGAATCTGAAACAAATACAGAAAATGCTGGAAAATCTCAGCAGATCTGACAGCATCTGTGGAGAGAGGACAAAGCTAATGTTTCGAGTCTGGATGACTCTTCGTCAGAGCTAAAGAAAAGAGGAATTAGGATGAGATTTATATTGTTGTGGGGGTTGCGGGTGGGGGAGCAGTAAGGGCTGGATAGAAGGTCAGTAAGAAGTCTCACAACACCAGGTTAAAGTCCAACAGGTTTATTTGGTAGCAAAAGCCACTAGCTTTCAGAGCGCTGCCCCTTCGTCAGGTGAGTGGGAGTTCTGTTCACAAACAGGGTATATAAAGACACAAACTCAATTTACAAAATAATGGTTGGAATGCGAGTCTTTACAGGTAACCAAGTCTTAAAGGTACAGACAATGTGAGTGGAGAGAGCGTTAAGCGCAGGTTAAAGAGATGTGTATTGTCTCCAGACAGGACAGTTAGTGAGATTTTGCAAGCCCAGGCAAGTCGTGGGGATTACAGATAATGTGACATGAACCCAAGATCCCGGTTGAGGCCGTCCTCATGTGTGCGGAACTTGACTATCAGTCTCTGCTCAGTGACTCTGTGTTGTCGTGTGTCGTGAAGGCCGCCTTGGAGAACGTTTACCCGAAGATCAGAGGCTGAATGCCCGTGACCGCTGAAGTGTTCCCCAACAGGAAGAGAACACTTTTGCCTGGTGATTGTTGAGCGGTGTTCATTCATCCGTTGTCATAGCGTCTGCATGGTCTCCCCAATGTACAATGCCTCGGGACATCCTTTCCTGCAGCGTATCAGGTAGACAACGTTGGCCGAGTTGCAAGTGTATGTACCGTGTACCTGGTGGATGGTGTTCTCACGTGAGATGATGGCATCCGTGTCGATGATCCGGCACATCTTGCAGAGGTTGCTGTGGCAGGGTTGTGTGGTGTCGTGGTCACTGTTCTCCTGAAGGCTGGGTAGTTTGCTGCGGACAATGGTCTGTTTGAGGTTGTGCAGTTGTTTGAAGGCAAGAAGTGGGGGTGTGGGGATGGCCTTGGCGAGATGTTCGTCTTCATCAATGACATGTTGAAGGCTCCGGAGAAGATGTCATAGCTTCTCCGCTCCGGGGAAGTACTGGATGACGAAGGGTACTCTGTCCACCGTGTCCGGTGTTTGTCTTTTGAGGAGGTCGGTGCGGTTTTTCGCTGTGGCGCGTTGGAACTGTCGATCGATGAGTCGAGCGCCATATCCTGTTCTTATGAGGGCATCTTTCAGCGTCTGGAGGTATCTGTTGCGATCCTCCTCATCTGAGCAGATCCTGTGTATACAGAGGGCTTGTCCGTAGGGGATGGCTTCTTTAACGTGTTTAGGGTGGAAGCTGGAGAAGTGGGGCATCGTGAGGTTATCCGTGGGCTTGTGGTACAGTGAAGTGCTGAGGTGACTATCCTTAATGGAGATGCGTGTGTCCAAGAATGCAACCGATTCCGAAGAGTAGTCCATGGTGGGTCTGATAGTGGGATGGAACTTGTTGATGTCATCATATAGTTGTTTCACTGATTGTTCACCATGAGTCCAAAGGAAGAAACCTGAGCTTAACGCTCTCTCCACTCACATTGTCTGTACCTTTAAGACTTGATTACCTGTAAAGACTCGCATTCCAACCATTATTTTGTAAATTGAGTTTGTGTCTTTATATGCCCTGTTGGTGAATAGAACTCCCACTCACCCGACGAAGGGGCAGCGCTCCGAAAGCTAGTGGCTTTTGCTACCAAATAAACCTGTTGGACTTTAACCTGGTGTTGAGAGACTTCTTACTGTGTTTACCCCAGTCCAACGCCGGCATCTCCACATCATGACGACCATAGGTCAGTGATAGGTGGAGGCTAGGGAGAGATTGACAAAGATGTTGTGGACAAAAAGACAAAGGCAATGTAAATGGTGGTGATCATGGCTAAGAAGGGTGGCACTTCAAGAGAAACTGACTGGCCTTTAATTGCTGGGGCTATCCTTACCATCTTTTTTGCAATTCTACAGTCCTCTGTCACCTTCCCTTAGATGTGGAGATGTCGGCGTTCCCTTAGTCCAGAGAAAACTGGAAGATTATGGCCAGCAGCCCTGCAATTTCCATTCTCACTTTCTTTAATATCCTTAGATGCATCTCATCCAGTCCTGGTGCATTGTCAACTTTTAGTCCGGATAGTCTATTCAACACATCCTCTTATCAATTATGACCCTTCTATGGACAGAATTTCCTTGTCATGTCATAGGTAGCACTTACCTCCCTGGTAAAGTCGGATGTAAGGTATGTATTTAATTCCTCAGCCTTCCCCCTACCTACATGAGTAAATTCCCTTCTAGGTTCCCAATTCGGCCTTACTCCTCCTTTTATCACCCTTTCATTATTTATATGCCTGCAGAAGACTTCGGGATTCTCCTTTATGTTGACTGCCAGATTTTTCTCAAAAATCCCTCTTTGTTTCTCTCATTTGCTCTTTCATCTTCCTTCCACATTTTTCTTATTTATCTTAACTTCTACCTCCTCTTTTCATCCTGCGAGCTCTGGATTTGTTTCCCCTAACCTCCCCTTTTAAGAGAATAAACCTTGACTGTGTTCAGATCATTTCTGTTTTGAAGATCCCCTTGTTCAGCTACAGGTTTTTCATCAACCTTTTGTTCCAAAGCCCAGCTCTGTTATTGCCCCATTGAAGCCAGCTCTCCCCCCATTTATTATTTTTGCTTTGGATTGCCTATTTTCCTTCTCTATCATCATCCTAAAGCTTCCAATACAATGATCACTGTCTCCTAAATGTTCCCCCAAATGTTCTTCTTTGTGCCATTTATTAAACACTTGTGTGGTTAAGGGGTGGGTTGGAGTGGGTGTGAGAAATTAGTATTTTAGTGAAGAGTATAGAAAGAAACAAAATAAGTTGCCCTGCACTAAATGGCTTAACTTCTTAGTTCCTTAAAAGTATGTGACTGCTCTGCCACACATTGTAATTCTGTGTACCAGGCGCAATTGGGCATTCCTGGTGCCCAGTGTTAATGATAGAGAATACGACTGAAAACACACTTTCAACATTAGTAAACCATTTCAACATGACAGCAATTATTTGAATGGTCTTCAGAAGCAGACAACAGCCAGTCTGCTCAGCCTGCAGACTGGGGTCACACTTCACAGTCCCAGTCAATATGATATGGTCAGACATTACCCACAGCCCCATTCTGCATATTAAAAGTCAGATACCACCCTCAGTCTATCTGTTCAACACCACTGTACTCCAGCAATGAATAGGGCAATCCACAATTTTAAAGTTCCACAATAATTTTCAGATAGTAATTATAGAAGATGATGCTCGTGGTGTAAGTCAAATGGAGTGCTAAGGGGAATATAAACATAACACCATTCGTATGTATATCAGGTTGAATTAATTTCTACTTATTTCAACATTTCTGTGGGGCAGGAATGAAGAAAGATAATGGGAGCGATTTTCCAAACAAAAACTAAGTGACTAACGGGCAGGAAAACGGGAGATTTTGCAGTTCATCTTTTGGGCGACAAAGTTGTTTGAATTTTCGGCACTCCATGCTTCACAGAGTGCACTGGGGGATTCACGACGGTAGTGGAGGGGTGGGGTGGGTGGTTCCTAATCCTGCCCGAGAGGCTGGCATCAGCATGCTGCGTGGGCCACTGCGCATGTGAGATTGGCGCATGTGTGCTGGCCCCTCCATCACCGGCCTCCCCACTGCCAGATTGCCGGCCCTGACACAACCCCCCCACCCGATCACCAGCCCCAGTCGCCATCCCTTCCCCACCAATTGCTGTGCAGAGTGTGCAGTGGACCCCCAACTCCCACAACCACCAATTGGTCCCCACTTATTCTGGCCCCGCCCCAGAAGGCCCTGCCTCCTTGGCACTGCCCTGTGCCTGGTGGGCTGTTCCAAGGTGTTAACACTGCCCAAGGACCTCCCCCCTGCCCCCAACCACCCAGGAGGTCCCCAACGGTCTCTGCTCCCATCAGTGAGACCATCACCTGGTCCCTGTTGCTGGTGGGAACCTCTCCCGGCAGGGTTTTAAACATTAGCGAGCCCAGACGATACTGTCCTGGGCTCGCTAATGACATTCAAATCACTATTTTCATATTTTAATCAGCTTGCCCTGCTTTCCAGCGTGAGGCTGATTATGCCATAAAAAGTGGCCCAGGAAAACTACGATCAGCTGGACACCTTTCGTGATTCCCGTTTCAGCCCTCCTCCCAGTATTTCCGGCCTGCCTCACTACTCAAGCAGCATGCTGGGAAAATTGCACCCAACGATTGGAGAGAGGAGTGAGAAAGAAATGTCTTGGGTGAGAAAGATGTTGGAGATGACTGTCTGGTTGAAGTTGAGAGATATTGGAATCCAATTGCTGATTGCAAAGAGAGAAACTGATGAGGGAAGAAAATCTTTTGAAAATCTTTGCCTACGAGGTACTTAGGTAATTTAAAACACCGCAATAGTTTATTGACTTGATATTTAGCAACTCATGGGAAACCATAAAAGCAAAATACTGCGAGTGCTGGAATCTGAAATAAAAACAGAATATACTGGATCAGCTCTGATGAAGGGTCATTCAGACTCAAAACGTTGGCTCTATTCTCTCTCCACAGATGCTGTCAGACCTGTTGAGATTTTCCAGCATTTTCTGTTTTTATATCACGGGAAACTATGTTTTGTGACCAATCAAACTGGAGAAAGTGCATTGAGGAAGGCAGCAAACGCATCGCAAGAATGTTGGGAACACGCAGAGATTAAAACAATCCATTTACCCAACCTGGGACGTCATTATGGCACAGTGATTAGCACTGCTGCCTCACAAGGCCAGGGACTGGGTTCAATTCCTGGCTTGGGTCACTACCTGTGCGGAGTCTGCATGTTCTTCCCACGTCTGTGTGCGTTTCCTCCAGGTGCTCCGGTTTCCTTCCAGTCTGAAAGATGTGCTGGTTAGGTGGACTGGCCATGCTAAATTTTCCCTCCGTGTACCCGAACAGGCGCCGGAGTATGGTGACTAGGGGATTTTCACAGTAACTTCATTGCAAAGTTAATGTAAGCCTATTTGTGACACTAATAAATAAACTTTTAAACTTTAAACTTCAAGCACCATCAGCCTTGCATGTGGCAATGTCGACAGATTGTGTATTGGGCTCATCAGCCACCTCTGAACCCAATGAAGTAGAAAGGAGCCAATCATCCTCGATTCTAAGGGACTGCCAAAAAGAATATAAAAAGAGGTTCCCTCTCAGTTGTCCACTATGTCCCACAGATCTGATGAGTCTGTACTAACCACATGATTGTTAATACACTGGTGTGAATATAGTAAGCAGGAACCAATCACCGAGCTTCCAAACCAACTATCACTCTGGACGAAATTTCTGCCTCCCTGCTCATACCCCAAATCCAGCACAAGGATATTATCACATACTCTTAACAATCTTGGGTCTGCTCTAAACTTCTGAACGTAAATTATATTTTTCATACTGGCACATCCCAACTTCTCATATTTTTGCATGAGTCTATCCTTAACTTTAGATTTAGGTAAATATTCAGTAGTACATGAATAAAATGAATAGAAAACTCTATCTGTTAATAGTTTGAGCTACTGCACAAAACCTATGCTTCCATAAGATCTCGTTCAGTCTCTGAAAGTGATAACTGTTATATTAAATTAGAAACATTACTATTTTATCGAGTCGTCATTCAATACAGAAGAGGCCATTCAGCCCATTGAATCTTCACCGACAAAAATACACTAAATCTGCACTAATCCCACTTTCCAGCACAAGGCTCATAGCCTTGAATGTATAACATTTCAAATGCTAATCCATTTACTTTTTAATGGTTGTGAGATTTCCTGCCTCTACCACCCTCCCAGGCAGTGCATTGGAGACACCCACTGAAATGTTTTCCTCAAATTTCCTCTAAACCGCCTGCCCCACACCTTAAAGATGTCCCCTCATTATCGACCCTTCAGTTAAGGGAACAGCTGCTTCCTATCCATCCTGTCCAAACCACTCATAATCTTATACATCTCAATCACATCCCTCTCAGCCTTCTCTGCTCTAAAGAAAACAACCTGAGCCTCTCCAACCTCTCCTCATTGCTCAAATGCTCCATCCCAGGCAACATCATGGGTGAATCTCCTCTGCACCCTCTCAGTGCAATCGCATCCTTCATCTCGTGAAATAACAACCTAACAAATAATAGTCACTCTAATAGGGTTCTATGTATATTTTCCACGTAATGAGTAGCTTAATATGTTTAAGCCGTTTTTTAGAAATTCACAGGTATCAGTGACAGCGAGATGTTCAAATTGATCTGTCTACTTACATAGCTCAGGAAATATTTAACGAAACATGCAGGTTTTACATAGCTCAATGTTCAGATTTGCCAGTCAAAACATTATTTCAATCTTCTATAAATTGAGATGCCTTCAGTTAAAATGAAAATAGCTTTTAAACTATTGTCCATTTTTCTCTCTCATTCAGACTGACAGAATGAAAATTGACCAGTCGGTCTGTATACTTTACCCAATAGAAGCTCAGACAGTACCTTTGGGAGACCTGCTGCATGTTTCATCTGCACCCCACCAACTGAAGCAGTCTGCCCACGGCAGGGGGGATTGGAAGGAGGCGAACAAGTAGTATAGGCTGTAGGCGATGATGCAGTTGTAGTAAATGCCCACAAGTGTTGACACAAGGACCATGGTGATGCCCACACCTTTAAATGGATTGAGAAAGCAATTTAAATTAGAAGATATTCACTTGAATCAATTGTGTTTTCATGTATTCAGCTGCTCAGACAAACCAATTTTGTTTCTTTATAGTTATTCTATTTGTCTAGAACTGAGCGAGAAGGAAAAGAGTGACAAATTGAATTGAGGATGAGGGAGTGTACCAATATGAACTGAGAGAGTGTCTCAGTGAAAGAGTAGGAAATTGGATGGTGTATAAAGACTTGTGATTTGTGGGAAGGAGTTGCATGGTGCACAGAACTTGGGTTGTTTTCTGTACTTAAATAATATCATGGTGAATGAGAACCAATGGGTATTTAGTTGGAAATTTGAAAATGCAGTTGTTAGTAAATTGGGAGGTAATTCTTTACAGAGAAGGAAGTAGGGTTGGGAGGAGGGAGGCAGATGTTAATGAAGAGCGATATAAGGAAGTGCGACAAGATAGCCTTATCTATGATGACAGTAGAATGACCACATGAGATAACAAGCTTGAGTCATTGGTGGTGAATACATGCAGCTGAGTTTACATGGAGGAAGAAATTAAAGGACAGTGGGAGGGCATGAACTTCAAGGAGAGAGCATACAATGAACTGAGATGGAGACTGAAAGCACGAAGGATGAGAAGTTGCTCGGTGAGACATGCAGAAGGAAGCTGTAAAAATGAATCTGTAGGATACTTGACATAATAGGTGTGTGGTAGAGAATAAGGATTTTAAAGGCATGAGAGGGCTGTGACAAAATTAGATGCTCAAAGGTGTTAGGAATGGGTTAACAGAACTTCCAATTAAGTCCTAATTTGATGTCAATTAACTCAATAGAAGTCACTGATATATAAAGGGGTCACAGGTGGCACTTTGGTGTTGATGGAAAATTGTATGTGAAGTTGGATCAAAGAAATAAAGGTGTTTTACGAAGAAGCAGAACTTGTGTTTACTTTACAGCAACTGAGAAACTCAAACAATGGTAGTAGAGGATGGTTGCTAGTTCCAGGTAAAGAGCTGCAAGTTACAACTTTTGGAAAAAAAACCAAAAGGAAAACTTCACTCAAATTCTAAATCAACAAAGGAGAAACCAAGGTTTGATTTGGTGACGAGGGTCACTCTGCTACCACAGTGGACTGGATGGGGCACGTTTAGCAGGGAGGCTGAAGGGAGAAAGCTTTAGCACTTATCAGCCAAGTTTCTATCAAGGTTACAAAATTATTGCAAACATTTACAATAAGCTCATGGACAGCTGATCATCTGACACTACAAGCAATGAGACAAGAAACCTGCTATAAACAACAAGGGAAATAGTTATATTTAAATTGCTATAATTTGACTTGTGTTGCTTTAAAAAAAAATCATTAACCTTGAAAAATTGGCACAGATTTCCACACACCAACAGGTCCAAGGCTGGCAAACTGGCCAAAAGAACATTCCAAGAAAAACAGGGGTAGTCCAGCAAATGCCAACATGATTATGTAGGGAATAAGAAATGCACCTGAAAAATATAGCAAAGTTTAAAAAGATTGTATGGATGGTCAGGCTGCTTCATACAATTTATGGCTGAACATTAACAACTAAATGGACCTTTTTGTTTTAACACAGGGATTAATTGTCTTTGCAGGAAACAGTTACTGTCCACCGTTTTCTTATTATAAAACAATTGCAATGAACATTCAGGCTCTTATCCTACTGATTTACTCCCAACACCCCTGTTCCTTTCACTTGAGAATCTCAAACATCATCAGGTTGACACAAAGTAAATATTCTATTTCAGAACAAGATGATAGTTTACATGGAACACATTGCAGAATCATTCCTGGAAATGAAAATGCAATCTGTGCCCCTGGCAGAAACTGCTTCCCTTAATTTTTCACTAAAAATCACGAGTTTGAAAGCAGTTAAAAGATTATTATAACAAAATTCACTATTAGTTCAGGTAAGCAGTCAAGCGAGTTCAAATCTCCAGGCAGTGTAAATAACAATGTAGTGAAATAAAGTATTCCTACAATTTGTCAATGGAAAATTTAAAATTTAATAGATGAGATTTTTTTCTTATCTTTTGGATGTTAAGAAAGACTGAAATGCTGCAGTAACTAACCTGCCTGGATTTGTAAATGTCATTTAAGATGCATTTACCTTGACAGGCCCTTTATTATTAGATGCACTTCAGTTAATATGCGTACCATTGACCAGAAACTCAACTGGACTTGACACAAACAGTGGCTACAAGAGCAGGTCAGAGGCTAGGAATATCGTGCTGAGTAACTCACCACCTGACTCCCCAAAGCCTGTCCACCATCTACAAGGCACAAGTCAGGCGTGTGATGGAATCCTCCCCACTTGCCTGGACAGGTGCAGCTCCAACACTACTCAAGAAGCTTGACACCATCCAGGTCAAAGCAGCCTGCTTGATTGGCACAACATCCACTCCCCCCCCCACCGCCACTGAATCTCAGTCACAGCAGTGTATACTACCTACAAGATACACAGCAGTAATTCACCAAAGATCCTTAGACAGCATCTTCCAAACCCATGACCACTTCCATCTAGAAGGACAAGGGCAGCAGATACATGGGAACACCTCCACCTGCAAGTTCTCCTCCAAGCCACTCACTATCCTGACTTGGAAATATATCACCGCTCCTTTGCTGTCACTAGATCAAAATCCTGGAACTCCATCCCTAACGGCATTGCGGGTCAACCCACAGTATGTAGACTGCAGTGTTTTAAGAACACAGCTTACTACCATCTTCTCAAGGGCAACTAGTGATGGGCAATAGTCCAGTCAGCGATGCCCATGAGCCATGAATGAATTTTAAAAACTTTCACGTTCTTTGCAAGTGAGGTACCCAAGATAAATCATCAAATTTCTTACAAAAACAGTTTAAACATTTTGTTATTCCTCCACTTCACAAATCTAGAATTTCACTTAAGATTTATGTGGTAGTTCTATTAAAATTGTAGAGTATATAATGCATTAAGTCTTCTTTACTCTGTTACTTTGAGTGGAAAATGGATGTGAGTATAAGCTGCATTGTACATCTATCTGTTTTCTACTATAAACAGGAAACAAGAATTTATACCCCTCCATACCTTCATGCAGGACAATCCAATCAGAAGATGAACATTAGACAGACATTAAATGCAGTGATGTATATTGCTGGGAAGTTTCTGAGTGACCTAAAGTATGTGCATCGTGTAGGAAGGGAAGTTTACGGGACAGATTCTCTGAATAATTTAAAGGAACTTTCCCATCTTATGGGCATCGTTTGCCCATAAGTTGGAAATGGAAACCTGATCTGAAGGAATATATGTAAGACAGCTTGTTTTCTTCAGGTAATTATATATTTACAGACTTCCTGTAATCTGATTTCAAAGGGTGAGACTTGGATCTCATGTTGGAGGAGCTTCTCAGCAGCTATTTCTTGTTGCACATAAAGTGGAGAGAGAATAAAGGAAACGGTAGAAACTTCTGTCTGCCATCTCCAAATTGATTAAGCTGTCCCTGAGATAATGCAGGGGTTCAACAACTGCTGCCAAGCTGACAGAAGTTCATACTTCTGATTTACAAGGAAATTCAGTACATGATTTAAGTTAATCAGGGAATTGCTCACCTTGTAAAATTCACTATCTAACTGAATCAAGTTATTGCGGAATAATGTCATTTTTGCAGGTTTGTCATCAATTTCCTTCAATCAGTTTTGTGATTGTGATGAACATCTGATCTGAGCAGATATCCTCAACTTATAAACCTGAACCCAGGGATAATTGAGAATTTCAAATATTGCACACTGGACATATATTTTAAAGAAATTCAAACTGAATAATCAATTCTAAAAACCAGCCAATGCTCATTGGGTTTTAAATACCATCTGTTAGAAATATCACACTTTTGACTATAAACACTGAGAGTTTTTGTGACATGTCAAGCTTTTTTGGAAATTTGAATCTCCTTACTTTTCCTGAGTTTGCCAGTACACCTCAAGAAGAGACTGGTGGATTAATCTCTTCATTCATTCCTCCTTTGTTTCATGAGGATGCTTCTTAAACCTTCACTAGAATTTCAAGGTAGGGCACAGTTCAGAGGTGCAATTTCTTATACCAACATTATTCAAACCTATATTTAGTACTGCAAGTGGTTCATTGAATTTACTGCTTTTTTTATAATTCAATGAATATTCCCTTTAATTTCTGCCTTCTATTTTGAATTCAATAAGTACCTCCTCCATTTTTGTAAGCCAGGTAAGGGAATCTCCAGACATTGCCCAGACCCACAGCATAACCGATCAGTGAGAGCAAGTAGTCAGCCTTCGAGGACCAGTTGCCTCGATCCACATTCTCGTCATTTTCATCCACATGTTCATTGGTGACAACCTTGGGGAAAGAGAGGAAATGGACAACTTAGAAATTAAACTTTCTCAGTCTAGAACTCAGAACAGAAAACTGGTTTCACCCACAACAGAGACACTTTGTTCTTCATTTAACAGTGTAATTGGCTTGTAGTTTGATACACCCTGAGCACCACAGATTCTGCAATTCACAACAAACAAAGTCGTCAAATTTTCAAAACCTCTCAGAGTTTAATGTAAGTTTACTACTTACTCACTGTGTCCCCTGGGAGGTGATTATTCTTTGAAAATCCAGGTAAAGCTATCTCTCGTCCATTTTTGGACAATAAATAATTCTTCTGTTTATTGGGGGTGAGATGGAAAACTCGAAGTTTTTGTGCAAAGATCTTCTAACTTTGTACTGCTCAGACTGGTGTCAAGAACTAATCAGCTCCACAACAGGTAATGACTCTATCAGTCAAATCCCAGCTTCTTATATACAATTTAAAAGGGGAAAAGCTCTATTTACTCAGCACATGATGACATCCAAGTTCTGTGTTATTTCTACTATTAATAGGTTGATCTGCCAGCTAAAATTATTTAATTATAGGTATTTGTATTTGTTCCAGAATAGTCAGGCACAATTCTGCTTCTATAAGTTTCGCAAAGCTAATTTCTTACAGGAACAGCATCAAGTATATAATTCCATGAATTATTCCATGAATCACAGCACAGCAAAGGAAGAACTGTATTTGCTTAAAGAAGTTATTGAATGGCGGGGCAGGCTCGAGGGGCTAGATGGCCTACTCCTGCTCCTATTTCTTATGTTCTTATGTTCTAAGTGACAGTTTATTCTAACATAGAAACTGAAAGGAAATCCACTAGTGCCTGAGATCTTTGTACTCTTTTAAACTTTAAACTCCTGTTGTGTTCCATTTATTTTGAATCTCCCGGCTTTATCTTCAAGTAATCTCACATCTCCACAAGGTGTACTGGGGAAGTTTATGTTGTGTCACAGGATGAGCAGTATAGTTGCATTCTTAACTCTAAAGATCTCCTTATCATATTGTCAGTTATATTAGTGGACATTGTTCAGTTAATTTGAGGTTCCTTAAGTTAACCCAGTTATGGGTTAACAAGGCAAAATAGAGAATGGTACACCAGATGTTTCATCACTAACATCAACAGTAATTTCTAATGGATTGTGTAAAGTATTTTGTGTTTAATGGAAAGATTTAATTGGGTTTAACAGAGTTCCAAAATTCTGGTCTTTGAAGTTGGTTCTTGACTGCTCAAATTATAACATTTTCAGACTGAATCCCATCTCCAAAATCTTTATCAGGAGTGAAATGATTGAAGAAACAGGCTGTGTCATTTTAGTAATGAAGAAAGAATGTTTTATATTTTGGATTAATATCGTACTGATCTGTGTTTTTAGTAGTTTTATAACGTACCCGTCAGACATTGGTGTCTGAACTGAAACTCGCAAAACCAGTATGTCCAGTGGATCAGGAATTTCCCTGAATCTTTTCCAGAATATATTTTCTCATTATATAACACCATTTTATGTATGATAAGGATGAGATCCTGCCCCTCTCTTCAACAAGGCCACAGAGATTAAGGATGCATGTGAAATGTCTAGTAAAATAAGATCATTGTAACCTTGAGTGGCATGAAGCACGACACTAATTCCATGAATTATTCCTCAATATAAACAAAATGCTAAAAGGCCATAAAAACAGAATTTCCAGGGTAAGAAATTAAACATTCATGGTTGGCCTGAACTTCTCCAAGGCGGCCTTCACGACACACGACAGCGCAGAGTCGCTGAGCAGAAACTGATAGCCAAGTTCCGCACACATGAGTGAGGACGGCCTAAACCGGGATCTTGGGTTTATGTCACACTATCAGTAACCCCCACAGCTTGCCTCCTGGACTTGCAGAATCTCACTGGCTGTCCTGTCTGGAGACAAAACACATCTCTTTAACCTGTGCTTAATGCTCCCTCCACTCACATTGTCTGTTTCTTTAAGACCAGGTTGGCTGTCGAGATTCACATTCTAATCAGTATTCTGCAACTTGATTTTGTGTCTCTGTATGCCCTGTTTGAGAGCAGATATCTACTCCATCTGAGGAAGGAGCAGCGCTCTGAAAGCTAATGGCATTTGCTACCAAATGAACCTGTTGGACTTTAACCTGGTGTTGTTAAAACTCTTACTGTGTTTACCCCAGGCCAACACCGGCATCTCCACATCATGGCCTGAACTTTCACAGAGGTGACAACTAAAAGGCAGGCTTTGAGGAGTGCCTTAAAGGATGAAAATGATGTAGATATAGGGATGGTATTTCAGAGTTTTGCGTCCAGGCAATTGAATGCACAGTCACTGGTGTTAAAATTGGTGTTGCTCAAGACGCCAGACTTAGAGGAATGCAGATATCTTTGGGCTAGAGGAGATTACACAAAGCATGAATTGGGATACAGTGAAAAGTATTGTTTCATGTGCACTATGCAGACATACCGTTCATAGATCAAATAGGGGAGAAGGATAGGATGCAGAATACAGTGTTACAATCATAGCTGCGGTGTAGAGAAAGATCAACTTAATATATAGTAGATCATTCAAATGTCTGATGGCAGCAGGGAAAAAGCTGTTCTTGAGTCGGTTGGTACGTGATCTCAGACTTTTGTATCTTTTTCCCGACGAAAGAATGTGGAAGAGAGAATGTCCAGGGTGCATGGGGTCCTTAATTATGCTGGCTGCTTTTCTGAGGCAGTGGAAAGTGTCGAAGGGGTCAGTGGAAGGTTGGCTGGTTTGCATGATGGATTGGGCTACGTTCACAACCCTTTGTAGTTTCTTGTGGTCTTGGTCAGAGCAGGAGCCATATCAAGCTGTGATACATTCAGAAAGGATGCATTCTATGGTGCAACTGTAAAAATTGGTGAGAATCCTAGGGGACATGATGAATTCCCTTAGCCTCCTGAGAAAGTAGAGGGGTTGTTGGCTTGCTTAACTATAGCATTGGCGTGGGGGGACCAGGACAGGTTGTTGGTGATCTGGACACCAATAAACTTGAAGCCCTCGACCATTTCCACTTCATCACCGTTGGTGTAGACAGGGGCATGTCCTCCATTATGCTTCCTGAAGTCGAGAATTCATCAGATTCTCTATCTCTTTCCTCTACTCCGGCTCTTCAGATCCGACACACTACAGTGGTGTCATCAGCAAATGGAGTTGGAGCGGAATTTGGCCATACAGTCATAGGTGTATAAGGAGTATAGTGAGGGGCTGAGGACACAGCCTTGTGGGGCACCGGTGTTGAGGATAACTGTGGAGGTGGTGTTGCCCATCCTCACTGATTGCGGTCTGTGGGTTAGGAAGTCTAGGATTCAGTTGCAGAGGGAGGAGCTGAGCCCCAGGCCACGGAGTTTGGAGATGAGTTTTGTGGATAATGTTGTCGAAGGCTGAGCTGTAGTCAATAAATCTGACATAAGTGTCCTTTTTATCCAGGTGTTCTAGGGTAGGACCAGGGAGGTGGTGTCTGCTGAGGATCCATTGCAGTAATAGGTGAACTGTCATGGATCCAGGCAACCTGGAAGATCAGAGTTGATGCATGCCATGACCTTTCAAAGCACTTCATAATGATGGCTGTCAGAGCCACTGGGCAGTAGTCATCAAAGCACACTGCCTGGCTTTTCTTTTGACAGCAAGGATGAGAATATCAAATTCTAGACATTGCTTGACCAGGTGTAGGTCAGTGAGCAAAGCATGAGTTCAGACATGGGCAGCAGAGTGTTGGATGACTTCAAGTGTAAGAAGGTAGAATGTGGAAGATCATCCAGGAGTGCATCTGAATCTTCAAACCCAGAGATAACAAAGCTATGAATGAGGGTTTCAATGCTAAATGAGCTGAGATAGGAGAAAAGTTGTGTAATGTTGCAAAAAAAGTTTTGGATTGGGGGAGAGCAGTGTTTAGTAAAATAAGGCAGGATCTGGCCAAGGTAGATTGGAAACAGCTAGTAATTGGGAAATCTCAAAAAAGCAGTGGAAGGGAGGGAAATTCAAAGGAAATGGGGAGGGTACAAGTCCAGCATGTTCCCTCGAGAGTGATAGGAAGGAGTAACAAGCTCCGAGAACCATGGACCAGAGATATTCAGGATACGATGAGAAAGAAAAAGGCTTTTAGCAAGTACAAGGGGAGCAAATCAGTGGAGGTATTAGTGAAGTATAGAGTGCAGGTTGGAGCTCAAGAAAGCAATTAGGAAAGTTGAGGGGGTATAATAAAGCTCTGGCTGGTTAAAGTAGGGAAAATCCCAAGTTATTTTACAAGTATGCCAATGGAATGAGGATAGCCAGGGAAAGAGTTGTGCCTGTAGGGACTGAGGGCAATTCCTGATGAGTGCTATGTACAGGGCCCCTAGCAGTAGTCAGGATGTGCGGCAGAAAATAAATCAGGAGATAGAAAAGGCAAATAAAAAAAGGCAATATTACAATAATCATGGGGGACTTCCATATGCAGGTGGACTGGGAAAATCAGGTAGGTAGTGGATCCGAAGAAAAATAATTTGTGGAATGTCTGAGATGGGTTTTATTTAGAGCAGCTTGCGACAGAGCCTACTAGGGAACAGGCAATTCTGGATTTGGTGATGTGTAATGAGGCAGACTTGATTAGGGAACTTAAGGTGAAGGAACCCTTAGGGAGCAGTGACCACAATATGATAGAATTTACCCTGCAGTTTGAGGGAGAAGCTGGAATCAGATGTCACAGTAATACAATTAAATAAAGGTAACTACAAAGGCATGAAGAAGGAGCTGGCCATGTTGATTGGAAAGGGAGCTGAGCAAGGAAGACAGTGGAACAGCAATGGCAGGAGTTTTTGGGGATTATTCGGGAGGCACAACAGAAATTCATCCCAAGGAGGAGAAAACATGCTAAGGGAAGGACAAGGCATCCATGGCTGATGAGGGAAGTCAAGGACAGCATAAAAGCAAAAGGAAAAGCATAGAAAGTGGCGAGGGTTAGTGAGAAGCCAGAGGATTGGGAAGCCTTTAAAAGTGAGCAGAGGACAACTAAAAAAATAATAAGGCGGGGGGGGTGGAGAAAATGAAATGAGTGTAAGCTAGCTAGTAATATAAAAGAAGATAGGAACAGTTTTTCCAATATATAAAAAGGTAAGAGGGGCAAAAATAGACATTGGACTGCTGGAGAAGTAATAGGAAACAAAGCAATGGCAGAGGAACTGAATAGTTACTTTGCATCAGTCTTCACAGTGGAAGACACCTGTGGGATGCCAGAGCGCCAGGAGAGTCAGGGGGCACAGGTGAGTATAGTGGCCATTACTAAGAGAAGGTTCTGGGGAAACTGAAAGGTCTGAAGGTGGATAAATCACCTGGACTGGATGGACTGCACCCCAGCGTTCTAAAAGAGATAGCTGAGGAAATTGTGGAAGCATTGGTGGTGATCTTTCAGGAATCACTGGAGGCAGGGAGGGTACCAGAGGACTGGAAAGTAGCTAATGTAACACTGCTGTTTAAGAAAGGAGGGAGGCAGCAGACGAGAAATTATAGGCTGGTGAGCCTGACTTCGGTCATTGGCAAGATTTTAGAGTCCATTATTAAAGATGAGATCGCAGAATACTTAGAAGTGCATGATAAAGTAGGACTGAGTCAGCATGGCTTTGTCAAGGGGAGGTTGTGTCTGACAAATCTTTTAGAGTTCTTTGAGGAGGTAACAAGGAAGTTAGATAAAGGAGAATCAGTGGACGTGATTTATTTAGATTTCCAGAAGGCCTTTGACAAGGTGTCGCATAGGAGATTGTTAAATAAGTTACGAGCCCATGGTGTTAAGGGTAAGATCCTGGCATGGATAGAGGATTGGCTGACTGGCAGAAAGCAGAGAATAAAGGGGTCTTTTTCAGGATGGCAGCCGGTGACTAGTGGTGTGCCTTGGATCAGTGCTGGGACCACAACTTTTCACACTAAACATTAACGATTTGGAAGAAGGAACTGAAGGCACTGTTGTTAAGTTTGTAGATGGTACAAAGTACGTAGAGGGACAGGTAGTATTGAGGAAGCAGAGGGGCTGCAGAAGGACTTGGACAGGTTAGGAGAGTGGGCAAAGAAGTGGCAGATGGAATACAATGTAGATGTGAGGTTATGCATTTTGGAAGGAGGAATGGAGGCATAGACTATTTTCTAAATGGGAAAATGCTTAGGAAATCCAACACAAAGGGACTTGGGAGTCATTGTTCAAGATTCTCTTGGTTAACGTGCAGGTTCAGTCGGCAGTTAGGAAGGCAAATGCAATGTTAGCATTCATGTCAAGAGGACTAGAATACAAGAACAGGAATGTACTTCTGAGGCTGTATAAGGCTCTGGTTAGGCCCTATTTGGAGTATTGTGAACAATTTTGGGCCCTATATCTAAGGAAGGATGTTCTGGCCTTGGAAAGGGTCGAGAGGAGTTTCACAAGAATGATCCCTGGAATGAAGAACTTGTCGTATGAGGAACAGTTGAGGACTCTGGGTTGGTACTCATTGGAGTTTAGAAGGATGAGGGGGGGGATCTTATTGAAACTTACAGGATACTGTGAGGCCTGGATAGAGTGGATGTGGAGAGGATGTTTCCACTAGTAGGAAAAACTAGAACCAGAGGGCACAACATTAGGCTAAAGGGACGATCCCTTAAAACAGATGAGGAGGAATTTCTTCAGCCAGAGAGTGGTGAATCTGTGGAACTCTTTGCCGCAGAAGGCTATGGAGGCCAGGTCATTGAGTGTCTTTAACACAGAGAGAGATAGGTTCTTGATTGGTAAGGGGACCAGGGGTTATGGGGAAAAGGCAGGATAATGGGGATGAGAAAAATATCACCCATGATTGAATGGCAAAACAGACTCGATGGGCCGAGTGGCCTAATTCTGCTCCTATGTCTTATGGTCTAATCTGTGGATGGAGTCAAAGGATATTGGTAGGGTGTTGTGGCCAAACGGGCCACCTAAAATGGCAATTTATAAAGCACTCTGGGACAACTGGGCAAGAACTAAAACGACAGACTGCAGCCCAAAAGACAGAGATAAACAGGCTGCAACTCAGACGACTGAATACACAGGAAATAGGCCATCCCAAAGACAATGGACACTTTCTGGTCAAACATACTTGTTTACCTTAACCCCTTATTTGGGAGGGAAGTATGTGACCTATGTGCCTCCAGCACCTACAGGCATGGCCGTTGGGGACACACCCAGAGATCGGTGTGGCAGCACTTGATTGGACTCTTATTGATCTGCTGGAGACAATACACATCTCTTTAACTTGTGCTTAACCCTCTCTCCACTCACATTGTCTGTACCTTTAAGACTTGATTACCTGTAAAGACTCGCATTCCAACCATTATTTTGTAAATTGAGTTTGTGTCTTTATATGCCCTGTTTGTGAACAGAACTCCCACTTACCTGATGAAGGAGCAGCGCTCCGAAAGCTAGTGGCTTTTGCTACCAAATAAACCTGTTGGACTTTAACCTGGTGTTGTGAGACTTCTTACTGTGTTTACCTCAGTCCAACGCTGGCATCTCCACATCATGGGGGAGGTGCCAGAGGACTGGAGAACAGCTAATGTGGTTCCGCTATTTAAGAAGGGTTGTAGAGATGAACCAAGGAACTACAGATCAGTGGTAGGGAAACTATTGGAGAAAATTCTGAAGGAGAACATCTATCTTCACTTGGAGAGGCAAGGCTTGATAAGGGATAGTCAGCTTGGCTTCGTTAGAGGGAGGTCATGCCTCACAAATTTGAATTTTTGAGGAGGTGACCAGGTGTGTACATGAGGGTAGTGCAGTTGATGTAGTTTATGTGGCTTTCAGCAAAACCTTTGACAAGGTCCCACAAGGGAGGCTTGTAAAGAAGGCAAATGCACATGGGATACAGGGTAACTTGATAAAGTGGATTCAAAATTAACTCAGTTGCAGGAGACAGAGGGTGATGACAGAAGACTACTTTAGTCACTGGAAGTCAGTGTCCAGTGGCATACCACAAGGATAGAAACATAGCTACATAGAAGATAGGAGCAAGAGGAGGCCATTTGACCCTTTGATCCTGCTCCACCGTTCATCACAATCATGGCTGATCGTCCAACTCAATAGCCTAATCCTGCTTTCTGCCCATGACCTTTGATCTGTGCTGGATCCCCTATTATTCGTTATTTATATAAACAACATAGGTGACTGTGGAATAGGTGGTGAAGAAAGCATATGGCATGCTTGCCTTCATTGGACGGGGCATCAAGTGTAAAAGTTGGCAAATTATGTTAGTTATATAAAACATTGGTGAGGCCACATTTCGAATACTGCGTCCAATTCTGGTTGCCACACTACCAGAAGGACGTGGAGGCATTGGAGAGGGTACAGAAAAGATTTACCAGGATAGAGGGTATTAGCTATGAGGAGAGATTGAATAAACTGGGACTGTTCTCCCTGGAAAGACAGAGGTTGAGGGGTGACCTGATAGAAGTTTATAAAATTGAGAGGTATAGGTAGGGTGAACATTTGGAAGCTTTTTTCCAGGGCAGAAATGACAATTACAAGGAGGCACAGGTTTAAGGTAAGGTTCAGTGGAGATGTGCGGGGAAATTTTTTTTTAAAAAGAGGATGGTGGTGTGGATTGGAATGCATTACCAAGTGAGGTGGTTGAGGTAGATACATTAGTGACATTTAAGACTTATCTGGATAGACGTATGAACAGATGGTGAATAGAGGGATACAATCAGTTGGTCTAGATAGGACAACGTGATCAGCGCAGGCTTGGAGGGCCGAAGGGCCTGTTTCTGTGCTGTACTGTTCTTTGTTCTTTGACTAAGTGGGAGGGGGGGTAGGATTATTAAGTTTGTGGATGACACAAAGGGTGGCCAGATGGTTAATATTGAGGCTGTGGGCCCTATTCTACCATCAAGATGCACCTGTTTTCAGGCGCAGAAACTTGGTGAAGTCGGGCGTGAGGTAAGTAGTGCGATCCACGGTTGCCTCTGTGCCCGTTCCTTTACCAAGCAGCTAAGATGGCCGCAGTCAGGCCTGCACCTGAAACGGGCACAGCGGCCATTTAAATGCCCTTGTTTGCATTTAAATTGACCGAATGGGCTGGACACCCAAACTTACCACCGCGTTCACCTGTCCAGATTCGGCGCGAAACAAACCTGATCCGCAAAAGTCTCAACACCAGGTTAAAGTCCAACAGGTGTATTTGGAATCAGGAGCTTTGGGAACACTGTTCCTTCATGAGGTGACTGTTGGACATTAACCTGGTGTTGAGACTTCTCACTGTGCCTACCCCAGTCCAACGCCGGCAACTCCGCATCAAGGTCCGCAAAATATCCATTCTGGCGCTCCAGCTTCTCAAAACGTAAGTTTCAGCGGCTCTGACTGGGATCGGCGATGGAGGGAGCGGGCGGGGGTGTCGGACGAGCGGGTCAGGTCGTTCTCGGGCGCGGGGGCGGGGCGGAGAGAGGCGGGAGCGGGTCAGATCGTTCTCGGGCGGGGCGGGGGTGGAGGGAGGTGGATCCGATCACTCTGGGGGGCGGGGGGGGGAGGAGGTGGGGCAGATCACTCTCTGGGTGGGTCAGATCACTCTCGAGGGGGGGGGGAGGTGGGTCAGATCACTCTGGGGGGGGGGGAAGGAGGTGGGGCAGATCACTCTCTGGGTGGGGGAAGGAGGTGGGGCAGATCACTCTCTGGGTGGGTCAGATCACTCTGGGGGGGGGGGGGTGGGGTGGGTCAGATCACTCTCTGGAGAGGAGGGAGGTAGGTCAGATCACTCTTGGGCGGGGGGGAGGTGGGTCAGACCACTCTCTGGGAGGAGAGGGAGGTGGGTCAGATCACTCTCTGGGGGGGAGGGAGGTGGGTTTGATCACTCTCAGGGTGCGGGGGGGGGGGGGGGGAGGTGGGTCAGACCGCTCTGGGAGGGAGGTGGGGCAGATCACTCTCTGGGTGGGTCAGATCACTCTCGAGGGGGGGGGCGGGAGGTGGGTCAGATCACTCTCTGGGGGGAGGGAGGTGGGGGGAAGGACCTTGGCATGTTTGCCCATAGATCTCTGAAGATGGAAGGGCATTGTAGGGTGATGGAAAAGGCACTTGCCTTTATCAATTCAGGCATAGATTCCAAAAGCAGGAAAGTCATGTTGGAGCTGTATAGAACTTTGGTGCGGCCACAGCAAGAGTAACATGTGCAGTTCTGGTTGCCACATTATAGCAATGATATGATTGCACTGGAGAGGGTGCAGAGGAGATTCACAAGAATGCTGCCAAGAATGGAACATTTAAGTTATGAAGAGGTTGCTTTATTTTCATTGGAGCAGAGAAGATTAAGGGGGTGGCCTGATTGAGATGTACAAGATTATGGCAGCATGGACAGAGTGGATAAGGAGCAGCTGTTCCCTGTAGTTGAAAAGTCAGTCATGAGGGAACGTAGGTTCAAGATGAGGGGAGGAGGTTTAGGGGGGATGTGAGGAAAAACTTTTTTATCCAGAGGGTGATGATGGCCTGGAATGTGCTGTCTGGGAGGGTGGTGGAGGCAGGTTGCCTCACATCTTTTAAAAAGTACCTCAAGCATTTGGCACATAATATTCAAGATCATGGGCCATGTGCTGGTAAATGGGATTAGGTGGGTGGTCAGGTTTTTCTTGTGTTAGTGCAGACTTGATGGGCTGAAGGGCCTCTTCTGCACTGTATGATTCTAGGTGGAAATAGACGGTCTTAGTGATGGCATGATTGAGGTTGGATTTTTATCTTGGGGTAAATTTTACACCGAGGTAGTGAACAAACTTGCTTCATATCAGATTGTTGCCAGAGACTTTCTATGCATAATAATGATCCTGGAGTTATTTGTCAGGCTTACTCAGTTTTAATTACTTGCTATAGATTATTTGATGTTTGGTATCATCCTCTGGCTCGATTATGACTCAGGAGTTCCAGGGCAGAACTTAGTGATACTGGAATACATTAAGGTACAAAGATCTGCACCCAAATCATATTTCATTTATTAAAATTATTGGAAGATCATGTAGGTCACATATGAGACAACAACCTTCATATTTGAATTCCTATATCTACAGTCTCGAAGAGGGAGCACTAAATTACAAAAATTCAATGCCAGTACTTATCAAATAACTCAATAGAGTCATCTTGCTCAATGATGTATTTACACAATTTATTTAGACAATGTATGCAATATTGAACATACCTAGAACTTCTGAAAATGCTTTGACAGCAGATTGATCTTGTGGAAGGAAGGAGATAAGCCAGAGAAGAAACACCAACAGGTCTAAGGCATTGAGTAGACCAGGCGAAGGTTAGTGTATTAATTCAGCCAAATGCCAGTTTCCTGTCAGGAAAGGCCCTCTATTGTACACCTAGAGAAGGGCCACATCCACAGCTTACAGCTCGACCATCTACACATCGCCCACATCTTCAGCCTTCATACCTTCACTATCTGGTGGGGCTAACATGGAGCCAGTATTGAGCTGAGGGCTGACACTGGCAGTGGCCATCTTCATGGCTGTGGTGAGATCTGCTTGGGCATGATCTCCCTGGCTCTCTGATTTCTGTGGGGCAAAATTAGCTGCCTAGCTGCTTTGTTTCCTTCAAGTGAAGAATTTCACTCGACTCGATGAAGAATTTCGGTGTTTTAAAATTGGCCTTTATTTCTAAGAAGTAGCAAGGGATCTCTGCTGTGCCACGTCAGCTGGTGGCATAGAGAGCATTGGATACATCATACAGACAGATATACTTCCAGATTCGATTACAAGTAATTAGTATATACAAATCAGAGATGAACATTTGCATAGAAGTTATCTATATCCAGTCACAATTATCAATTAGGTTTACATCATGCATAAGGTATGAATACAACTAACCAATCACAACATGTACACATCTACTTGATTATAATATCCAATCAGTGTAAAGGCTCATACATGATACCTAGACTGATTTACCACTGGCTACAATTTGATTTATTATTGTCACATGTATTGGTATCTCATGAAAAGTATTGATTCTTGTGCGCCACACAGAGAAATCATACTATTCATAGAGTACATAGGGGAGTAGGAAAGGAGAGGGTGCAGAATGTAGTGTTAGTCATAGCTAGGGTTTAGAGAAAGATCAACTTCATATAAGGTTGGTCCGTTCAAAAGTCTGATGGCAGCAGGGAAGAAGCTGTTCTTGAGTCGGTTGGTGCGCGGTCACAGACTTTTCTATCTTTTTCCTGATGGAATATACTCATTGGAATTCAGAAGAATGAGGGGAGATCTTATAAGATTATGAAGGGGATAGATAAGATAGAAGCAGGGAAGTTGTTTCCACTGGCGGGTGAAACTAGAACTAGGGGGCATAGCCTCAAAATAAGGGGAAGAAGATTTAGGACTGAGTTGAGGAAGAACCTCTTCACACAAAGGGTTGTGAATCTGTGGAATTCCCTGCCCAGTGAAGCAGTTGAGGCTACCTCATTGAATGTTTTTAAGGCAAGGATAGATAAATTTTTGAACAGTAAAGGAATTAAGGGTTATGGTGAGTGGGCGGGTAAGTGGAGCTGAGTCCACAAAAAGATTAGCCATGATCTTATTGAATGGTGGAGCAGGCTTGAGGGGCCAGATGGCCTACTCCAGCTCCTAGCTCTTATGTTCTTATGTTCTAGGAGTGTCAGGGGTGCATGGGGTCCTTAATTATGCTGGCTGCTTTTCTGAGGCAGCGGGAAGTGTAGATGGAGTCAATGGATGGAAGCTGGTTTGTGTGATGGATTGGGCTGTATTCACAACCCTTTATCGTTTCTTGCAGTCTTGGACAGAACAGGAGCCATATCAAGCTGTGATACTTTCCATGGTGCATCTGTAAGAATTGGTGAGAGTCGTAGTGGACATGCCAAATTTCCTTAGCCTCCTGAGAAAGTAAAGGTGCTTGGGCTTTCTTAACTGTAGCATCAGCATAGGGGGATCAGGACAGATTGGTGATCTGGACACCATGAAGCTCTTAACCATTTCCACTTCATCCCCGTTGATGTAGACAGGGGCATGTCCTTCACTACACTTCCTGAAGTTGATGACTATCTCCTTCGTTTTACTGAGATTATTGTCGTTGCACTGTTTCACCAGATTCTCTATCTCTTTCCTGTACTCAGTCTCATTGAGATCTGTCCCACTATGGTGGTGTCATCAGGAAACTTAAATAGAATTGGAGCAGAATTTGGCCACAGTCATAGTTGTATAAGGAGTATAGTAGGGGGCTGAGGACACACCATTGTGGGGCACTGGTGTTGAGGATAATGGAGAAGGTGTCATTGCCTATCACTGCTTGCGGTGTGTGGGTTAGGAAGTCTAGGATCCAGTCACAGGGAGGAGCCGAGCCCTAGGCTACGTAGTTTGGCAATGAGCTTTGTAGGAATAATGCTGTTGAAGGCTGAGCTGTAGTCAATAAATAGGAGTGTGAAATAAGTGTCTTTGTCATCCAGGTTTTCTAGGTTGAGTGTAGGGCCAGGGAGATGGCATCTGCTGTGGCGATAGTGGACCCAGACAATCTGGGAGGCCAGGGTTGATCTGTGCCAGACTGAGCTTTCAAAGCACTTCATATTGATGGCTATCAGAGCCACTGGGCAATAGTCATTAAGGCACACTGCCTGGCTTTTCTTTGATGTGGAGATGCCAGCATTGGACTAAGGTGGGTACAATAAGAAGTCCAACAATACCAAATAAACCTGTTGGACTTTAACCTGGTGTTGTGAGACTTCTTACTGGCTTTCCTTTGGTACAGGGATGATGGTTCTCGTCTTGAAGCTGATAGTGACCTCAGATTGGTGTAAGGAGAGGTTAAAGATGTCTGCGAATACCCTGGCGAGCTGGTCAGTGCAGGATCTGAGTGCTCGTCTGGGTACACCATCTGAGCCAGTCGCTATTTGTCCTTTTAATATAACAAATTGTGTCTGACTAGTAGATATCAATTATCCTCCCTGTGTCCAAGGCCCCTCATGTTTAATGAGTTCTCAAGCTTGGGAGGTTCGATAGACAAATAAACCCTTATGTTCAAGTTGCAAATAGCATTGCCTCCCCATGTTACCTTTAAACCATTTAGTTGTCAGAACAAATGATGGAGCAATCTCCCATTGTTTTATAGTCTGAAAGTTGTTGCCTTTGGGGAGGCAGTGGCACAGTGGAATTATCACTGGACGAGCAATCCATAGACCTAAGGCAAAGTTCTGGGAACCCGGGTTTGTATTCCACCATAGAAGATGCTGAGATTTGAATTCAAAAGTAATTGAAGGTAGAAGATAGAGACTGGAAATCAACCAACAAAGAATCTGGAATGAAAAGGCTAATGATGACCATGAAACTGTGGTCGATTGTTGTAAAAACCCATCTGGTTCACTGAAGTCCTTTAGGGAAGGAAATCTGTTTTCCTCACCTGGTCTGGCCTAGATGTGAGTCCAGACCCCATCAATGTGGTTGACTCTCAAATGCCCTCTGAAATGGAGGTTAGTTAGGGATGGCTGCACAGTGGTTAGCACTGCTGCCTCAGTGCCAGGGACCCAGGTTCAATTCCAGCCTCAGGTCACTGTGCAGAGTTTGTACATTCTCCCCATGTCTGCGTTTCCTCCGGGTGCCCCGTTTTCCTCCCACACTCCAAAGATGTGCGGGTTAGGTAAATTGGCCATGGCAAATCCTCCCTCAGTGCCGGGGGGACTAGCTAGGGTGAATGCATGGGATTATGGGGATGGGGCCTGGGTGGGATTGTGGTCAGTGCAGACTCCATGGACCGAATGGCCTCCTGCTGCACTATAGGATTCTATGATCTTCTCTAGCCCTGGAATGCAGTGATCAATGCGTCAAGAACATCCACCTCTCTTTTTTAGACATTGGCTTCCTCTTCACATACTTGTTAAATTCTACTAATATTAACTTGAATGTGATCTGGTGAATAATTCGACTGATGCTGCTTTCTCTCCTACACTCCCCACTTCACTCAATATCATTCAAAATAACATCATGCAGCATGGCACAGTGGTTAGTATGACTGCCTCACAGCACCAGAGACTCAGGTTCGATTCCTGGCTTGGGTGACTGTGGAGTTTGCATATTCTGTGTCTGCATGGGGGCTTCCTCCCACAGTCCAAAGGTGTGTGGGTTAGATGCATTGGCCCTGCTAAATTGCCCCTTCGAATTCTGAGATGCGTAAGTTAGAGGGATTAGTGGGATAAATATGTGGGGTTACAGGATAGAGCCTCGGTGGGATTGTTATGGGTGCAGGCTCAATGGGCTGAATGGCCTCCTTCTGCACTGTAGGGGTTCTATTCTATGCATGGACTTAATGTTCTCCAGTTCTCCATTTATCAGTATTTATCTTACGATATTCCTCACCAGGTTCACTTGCCACGAGACCTTCAATTGTTCCCATCCAGATTTTTTTACCTTTTCACTATAATTTTGCTCATTTTTTGACAGGTACTGGTGTATTTAATTCTGTCGCAATTGTTTTGAAATCGGCTTCTTTATGGAGTCAGTGCCTTGATCATTTAATGGTGTTGCTTCACTCTACTGGCCTCCCTTAATCATTTCATGCCATGTTTGCCAATTAATGTACATGTCTGTGACCTGCTCCTCAATGCATTAGTTACTTTGCACGTAATTCATTTGCACGCTAATGCAGTATCTCAATATTATGTCAACAGATTCTTGACTCATGTGATCTTCTCAAAAGATCTTAGTGTTTGCTGATCTCTCCACGTATGGTCCCGATGCTTTGGGTGGTAGCCAAAATTTCAAATTTTGTTTTCTTAAAAACAACATTGACATGGACACGAACATCACGCAGAGAAAGCTAACTTACTAGCCCCATCTATACATTTCATTTGCTAGAATATACATCAGTGCCAGCTTGAAATATTTCATTGAATTGCACCCAATATACCAATTTCCATTTGCTGTTTGATTTCCGGTCTCTATATTCTCCCCTCAATTACTTAATCCTATTCAGTTTCCTTCATAACATCCTTAAAAAATAAATCAAACATTTCTATTTGATTCCAGGCAGTAACATTTTGCTCGCTTGTTCTTTGTCATAAATTACATCATTTTTAAAGGTAACCTACTAACTGCACATTTTTCCTATGTCAGAATTGTCCCAAATTCAAAGTGTTGGCTTTCAAATGTCCTTTAATGCCTATCTCATCTCTTCTTCTTCAAAAAACTTTATTCTTATATCTATCAAAACCACCTAAACTGTTTTTTTTGCCTTCTTAAAATCCCTTTAAATGTATTTTTTAAATTACCATTGTTGTTCTCATTATCCATCAAATAGATTCCACCTTTAATTTGGTTCTACTCTGTTCAACTATTGCCCATCCTGTTCTTGGCTCTCCATTCCACTCTGTCGCAACCCATCGACAAACAGTCACATTGGCACCCTTCTAATGGCCCTTCCTCATTTCTCATCTGCACATCACATACGTTCCTTAAGTTCAAATCCCACTGGGTTAGCTCATTCATTCCTAACGATGATGATCTGCCTATTTGTGGTGAGCAGTAAGCTTTTCCTTAAAGTTGTTTAATAGTGATGAATGCGAACCTCGCACTCCCTCATTTATCCTGTCTTTTATAACTCCTTACTAGATGCCTTCCCCCTTTTACCAGATTTGGAATCAGGTTGACTATTGCTGTAATGTTGAAAGTCTACAAGAAAATTCTCCAACGCCTTGAAGCTACTGCAAATCTGTTCCATTTGCAGTTAGCTGTCACAAAAATCCATCTTGCTTGGGCAGAATGGGTAACTTCATCTGAACGTATTTGACAATTCAAAACCTTAATCTTGTAGTTCCAAATTGCTGCAAAAATAAATACATCTTCAGCTGTTAGGTTTTTTAATTCATTCATGGGACATGGGCATCACTGACTAGCCAGCATTTATTGCCTATCCCTAGTTGCCATTAAGATGGTGGTGAGCTGCCTTCTTGAAGAACTGCAGTCCACGTACTGTGGGTTGACCCACAATGCCATCAGGGAGGAAATTCCAGGATTCGGACCTAGCGACTGTGAAGGAACGGTGATATATTTCCAAGTCAGGATGGTGAATGGCTTGGAGGGAAACTTACAGGTAGTGATGTTCCCATGTAAATGCTGCCCTTGTCCTTCTGGATGGAAGTGGTTGTGGGTTTGGAAGGTGCGGTCTAAGGATCTTTGGTGAATTGCTGCAGTGCATCTTGTAGATAGTACACACTGCTGCTACTGAGCGTTGGTGGTGGAGGGAATGGATGTGGTGCAAATCAAGTGAACTGCTTTGACCTGGATGGTGAGTGTTGTTGGAACTGCTCCCATCCAGGCAAGTGGAGAGTATTCCATCACCCTTGACTTGTGCCTTGTAGATGGTGGACAGGCTCTGTGGAGTCAGGAGGTGAGTTACTTACCACAGTATTCCTAGCCTTTGACCTGCTCTTGTAGCCACTCTCTTTATGTGGCAAGTTCAGTTGAGTTTCTGGTCAATGGTAACCCCAAGGATGTTGACAGTAGAGGATACACCATTGAATGTCAAGGGGTGGTTGTTTGAGTGTCTCGTTGGTGATGGTCATTATCTGGCATATGTGACACTCACGTTACTTGTGACTTGTCAGCCCAAGCCTGGATATTGTCCAGATCTTGTTACATTTGAACATGGACTGCTTCAGTATCTGAGGAGTCGTGCGCGAATAGTGCTGAACATTGTGCAGTCATTGGCAAACATCCCCAATTCTGACCTTTTGGCAGAGGGAAGGTCATTGATGAAGCAGCTGAAGAGTTCTTGAGAATACCTCAGTAGTAAAGAATTTGACACTAGTGACGAAGGTTGGAGTAACCAACGGCTCGTAAGGTGAAGGATCGGGAAGTTTATCGTGGACCGTCTGCCAAGGTACACAGTGCAGAGTAAAAGGAAACCCTTGGAGGGTGAGTAGGCCCATGGGGGTAAGAGGGTGTCGTGGTGGGTTGGATGGACTCAGGTGCTGGGTGACCTCATTCTGCTGATCTTTCTTAGCATGGTTGGAAGTAAAACATTCTGCGTCCTGAGGAGATACTGCGGCCGGAAAACCGGCTAAGAAGCTGTTCCAGGAATTGTGTGAAGTATTGGAGGGGCACTTCATGGTGAAACCACTGCTGACTGTGGAGCATTTCTAGTTTTACAAACGGGATTAGATGGAGGGTGAGACCATTACCAAATTTGTGATGACCTCAAAAGCCTCGTAGAGCATTGTGACTTTGGGGTTTTCTTGCGCTACAGCACCGGCTTGTATTTGGCCACCAGCAGGAAGCAATTCAGTGAAGACTACTGTCAGAGTTGCAGCTGGAGTTTAAGGCATTTGAAATTGCAGTCTCCATGGAATGGACTGACAGAGGCAGCTCATTTATGCACTAGTACGAGGGTGCACAAGGTGGCAGAGACACCAAGAGTTAGTTACTGCCTGAGGAATGCCACCATTGTGGCCAAATAGGTCACATGGCATCCAGTTGCTGTGTGAGGGGAGCTCAGTGCTGGAACTGTTGGAAGAAGGGTCACATTGCCCAAAACTGCAGAGCACCAGTGCCCTAGGAGAGTGCAAAGCGAAAGCGATCAGGGTCGAAACCAAGGAGAAAATGTCAAATGACCAGTGTAGATTAGGACAAGGAATCATAGAATCCTACAATGCAGAAGGAGGCCTTTCGGCCCATCGAGCCTGCAGTGATCACAATCCCACCCAGGTCCTATCGCCATAACCCTACACTTACCTTAGCTAATCCCTCTGACATTAAGGGGCAAGTTAGCATGGCCAATTCACCTAATCCACACACCTTTGGACTGTGGGAGGAAACCAGAGCACCCGGAGGAAACCCACACAGACATGGGGAGAATGTACAAACTCCACACAGACAGTGACCCAAGCTGGGAATCGAACCCAGGTCCCTGGTGCTGAGGCAGCAGTGCTAACCACTGTGCCACTGTGCTGCCCCTGTGGGGTTGCAGACTGAAGACACAGTTTAAACTAAACACTCCCTCAGTATGAGGTGAAGCAGACTTTCTGGGCAATGTCCAAAGAGGAAGGGAAACTAGTGAGGAGGCGGGGTGGTGGGGGTTGGTGGCAGTGTCGTTGATCCCAGAGTCAGTATATGAGAAAGTTGAATAATCCTCCCTTGAAGCCTGCAAACATCATTCTGACACACACAGAACAGTTGGTTCCCCTTCAAGGCTATGTCTCCATCAGGGTACATCTGAGGGACCGGTGCGCGCAGCTACCATTGTATGTTGTTGAGGGTGATTGCCCCATGTTGCTTGGATGATCCTGGCTGAAACAATTGAAATTGAATTGAGGTGGTGAACAGATTAACGGAGTCTCTTTCAAGCCTGAATGACACCTTTGGAGAGAGAACAATGTGTTTAATGGAACCCTTGGTGAGATGAAAGAAGTGAAAGAGTACCTATGGCTGAAGCCAGATGCATGTCCAAAGAGCATCAAGGCATGTCCAGTGCCTTATGCTACTAGACCCAAGGTGGAGGCCAAATGCAAGAGATTAGTAGGTTTGGGGGTATTGGAACCAGTGGCCATGAGTGAGTGGGCCACGCCCATTGTTCCTGTCATGAAAACCGATGGCTCAGTGAAATTTATCAAAATGGATTTCTCCCAAGTTTATCTGCAGGTAGGGATGGCCGAAGACTCACAACCACCATTAATCATCACCCAAAAAGGGTTATGCCATTAACACAACTGCCTTTTGGGATAACATCGGCCCTGGCAGCGAAGAAGGCATTGAAGGACTCCATGGTCCTAGTATGTTTTATCTCCAAATTACCCCTTCAGCTGGCCTGTGACACTGCCATATGGCATTGGAGTGGTGCGATCCCATGTGATGACAAATGGAGAAAATAGCCCACTGCATTCACATCTAGGTCACTCTCCAAAGCAGAAGAAAACTGCACAAGTAGGGAAGGAAGCACTAGGCATAATCTTTGAGGTTACCAAGTTTCGCCAGTATATGTATGGCAGAAAGTCCATCTTACTGATGGACTACAGACCGCTGACTAAGATTTTGGGACCGCACTGAGGGATTCCATCAATGGCCGCAGCTCATTTCCAAAGGTAGGCATAGATATTATTGGGCCATTCATATGAAATCCACTACTGCCAGTTGGATCAACATGCATGTGCAGATGCGTTATCCAGGCTGCCATTGCCTTATCATAAAGAGGTCCCGGATGAGATTATTCAGATTATGTACTTTTCACAAGAAGGTAAGGTACTGATTACAGCTGCTAAGGTGAAACACGCCACATGAAAGTTTCCCATACTGAGTCAAGTAGATGTTGTCTGCAAGGGAAGGACAAGCCGACAGAAGAATTCGGAACTGAGGCCATGTCAAAGTCGGCAATGGGAATTGTCGGTGCAGAATGGTTGTTTGTTGTGGCGCATATGGGTCGTCATTCCCCAGTCCTTGAGAAACATATTGGAGCAAGGGCACCGAGGGTGGGTGTGGATGAAAAAGGTGGCCCAAAAGTCGATGCCAGCATTGAGGAGAAAGTGGGCTCGTAAATACGTCAAGTAAAGTCTGCATCCTACCACTAAGATGGATGGGTTGGCAGTGTTTTCTACAGTCTGTTAAACACTCCTTGAAGGCTTCACGGGGAGTGGTTGGGGGGGGGGGGGAGGGGAGGAGAAGTGGTCATTAGCGTGAAGATTAAACCAGTTCTGATTGTTGGCACTGAGGTAAACAGGATGTTTCTAGAGTGCCAGGGCCAACCCAGGCAAGATCCTGCACCATAGGCACTGGAACCCAAAGATTGGGGGCTGCTGCAGATGCTCAGGTGCCAGCTGCCCATCAGGCTGAGGATCGGGCAGGAGGATAGCGAGACAGTAGATCTGGCATTTTGAGGAGCTGCCAGACTATATGTAAAACAAAAGACTGCACCTGCAAAGGGAGACAGTGTGGCACCTGTGCCAGGTGCTCAATCACTAGCATCAAGAGGAGGAGGCGGTCACCCGCTTTCAGTGGCGCTAAAGGTCACTGTCACCCTCAACAGCTTTGCCACTGGATGTTTGCAGGGATCAAGTGGGGACTTGTGTGGAATCTCAATCATGCATGCACAGTGACATCCACCAGATCATGGATGCTCTGAGTGCCCATCACGATGCTCAGGCTGTAGGATTTTGTGCCATCACCAGAATGCCCCAGGTCCAGGGGGTGATTAATGGCACACGTTGCTCAATGAACACTATCGACAGAATGCCCTACAGGAACAGGAAGAGGTTCCACTCACTAACCATACAGCTGGTGTGCGACCACCAGCTGAATATCATGCTCATGTGTGCATGTTATCCTGAGTGTGTGCACAACATCTACATCCTGGCAAGCTCAGAGGTAACCGACATCTTTGAGGAACAACCCCCAGCAAAGGGGTTGGCTAGTGGAGGACAAGGGTTACCCACTGAGGTCGTGGCTAATGACGCCTGTGTGGAGGCCACAGACTGAGGTGGAAGACCGTTACAATGAGGCCCACTCTGCCACCATGAATATTATTGAGCAGTGCCTTCTAAAGGTGTGGTTCAGATGCCTGGACCGGTCTGGCAGGGCTCTGCATTATAACCCAGAGATGCATAGATTGTGGTTGTTGGCACAGCAGCAGGTGACGTGGTGGAGGAAGAAAAGGAATGGGCAGCCCCTGAGGGTGAAATCGAAGACCAGGAGGATGCTGGACAGGGCAGCAGGACCAGGAAAGCTCTCATTGCTTCCAGATTTGCCACCTGAAGGTAGCCATGTCCAGCAGCTCAATCCCCACCACCCGCATATCCTCAGACCTGTCACAGATTTTACACTCGCAACATCCACCCTGCCCCTTCCTCTGGAATACCCACCATGCCACCCCCACCTCTTGACTTCCACTCTTTTCACTCTCCCTTGCCTTCTGCCCTTTCCCACCCCAACCCTTGTCCTCTACTTTTGCCTAGTCCACCTCTTGACTTCCAAACATCTCGCATCACCACCCCCCCTTCAAAGGTCAAGTAACATTACAGAAGGGTGATTGGCCCTGGTTGGTAGTGTCAGCAGGTCTGATTGCAGGTCAGTAGGATGATGACTCACTGAGGAAAGCTGTGGTGCTCCTCTTGATGACAAGAGATCTGACCCCTGATCTACTTTGAGATGTCCCACTGACTTCCCTTTCCATTCCTGAATGTGTAATGGGCGCTATTCTTTCTGGCTCACATTTAGTCTGCTGGGGATTGGGGGGCAGTGGGCCGGGATTGGGGTGGGGGGCTGGTGGGGTCATGGGAGTGGGGGTTACTGGGTGAGTTTGGCTGAGGGGTTCCTGCAGAGAGAGTGGCAGAGATGTGAACTGGCATGTCTTACTCTGGCTCACATGGTCTTCTGGAGGGTAAGTCTGCAGGGCCCAAGAGTGCTATGCTGGAAACAGAATAGATGTCCACCCTATCCCACCACCTGCTGCATTCCATGCTCTGTAGCCAGTGCCCTTGGCAGGTGGCTCACGGAGGGCCTGGATCTAGAGGAGCCTGGCTGACATTCAGTTGCCAATGGTGATGCTGTGACATCGTGTTCTTGCCGAATCCCAGTAGATGCACCGGTGTCAGCAAGGTGAGATTCAGAAGGAAATAGAGACTGCCAGGAGCTCCCTGGTGGAAAGCCCCAGGCTGTGATTCAGCGCTTCCTCCTCCTTCCAGATGCCTGATGGCCCCCGGGTCACTCTATGGGACAGAGTGGCAGCTGGTGAGATTCAGCTGCCTCATGTCATCTGGCGATGCTAGTCCTGGAGGCCATCCATAGTTTGAGCAATGTGAGGCGATACCCTCAGCCATGGGTCTGGTGTGAATGGGCTAAACTCTGGAGCACCACTGCAATATTCATCTGGGCTTTTGACATGACCATAAGAATGTTGGACACGCTGTCTTGACCCTCAACAATGGACAGCAGAGAGTGAGCCAAGCCTTGGACATTACTCAGACCTCTTGCCCCAGGCTCTGCACTGTGGCCACAACCCTTGCAGTGTTGACCTGGGTTTCACACATTGCCAACACCATCTCCTGTGGCAGAAGCCTGGTGGACTCTTCCAGATGACCTTGTAGTTGCAGGAAAGTTCTAGACACACCCTCATCATATGCATGGCTTTGCTTCTGCATCTGTAACAGTGCTGGGATGAGCTTTCCCAGAGGACTGACACTTGCCGTCAGGGCAGTTGGCTCCTGGGAGCCAGCATTCCTCTGTCAGCTCACCTGGAAGTTCCAACCTCCATCAATGTGTAGCAGCAGTTGTGTGGTGCTCAAAAGTGCCCAGAAGTCTGACTGCTAATATGACTGAGGTGAATGTTTCTGCACAGGTGGATGGTGCAGATGACAACAGTGCTGAGGATTCAGCATTATCCTCGGAATCATGGCCTGGGGTACTCTGAGGGTTTGGATAAGGGGGTGCAACATCAGATGGTCCAGCTTCATCGGATGTGATCCTGGAAGAAGAGGACATGGGTTAGTTTTTGGGATTCTCAAGGGTGTGGAGCACATTAAACTCACTTGAAGTCTGGATGAATGTGCTTTGGAATCATTTGCTTGGGCCATCTCGCCCTTGCAGTTGGCTACTGTCTGCTCCTGGCCCTCCCCTGCAATTTCCAGGACCTTTTCCTTGAAGGGAGTATGGACCCTTCCTGCACTGAGTGAGTGGCTCTTCTCTGGGTCAAACTGTTGCTGCCACTGCCTCCAGGCTTCTGCCACTACTGTTACGACCCAGGTCAAAGACTCAAGTGTTTTGTGAAGTTAGCCTAGACCCTAAGTTTTATAGACAGATGGTCTAGTCCCAGAGCGCCAGGGAATGTCACTTAGTCTCTGATAATAAGCCTTAATATACATCAATCCTGCCTCCCAGAAAATGGCCCGGGAGCTAGATCGCACTGGCAAATCAGTGCTCATCCCCATATCACAAATCTTACCCTTTAATGCATCGAAGAAAAACACTAAAAAGCCGACTTGAAGTTATTTATTTTTTAAATTTGCATGAAATACAATGCAAGTACAGGCCATTAAGGCCACCAGGTCTGTGCCAGTGTTTGTGCTTGAGTTTCATTCTAGTAGTGTATATCTTGGGAATGTTACCAACTGTCTCATCCATTGAAGTTCATGGCACTGTTGGAGGCTATGTGGCCCATCTTGTCAGTACTGTCTCTATGCTAAAGAAATCTAAGCTAATTTCATTCCAACTTTGAGTAATTCCTGACTTCATTCTTTGCACTATTTTCTCAGTTGATTTGTCACTGTG
Organism: Mustelus asterias; assembly: GCF_964213995.1. Lineage (NCBI taxonomy): Eukaryota > Metazoa > Chordata > Chondrichthyes > Carcharhiniformes > Triakidae > Mustelus > Mustelus asterias. The sequence goes on along the minus strand of NC_135804.1, from coordinate 82,596,353 downwards.
GTTTTGATATATTGCAACACAGCAAGCGCCATTGCATTGTTTTACAATGACTGAAGAAATCAAATTGCGTTTTGATTATAAAGGATTTGCTTGCTGCATTAGGATGGCATTCCACCACTCTTTCCTCTGCAAGGAATTCTTGGATATTTCCTGGTTCTAGGAATTATTTGATGCCGTCCATTTATATTTAGGCCGCCTGCTTTAAAGTGACTGGAAAAGAAAAGTTGGATTTTCTCCTCATTTACATGGAAACTTTTTCAAATTATTTTTGGAGTGCTCCACTTCTGTTTAATTTTAATATTTAAAAATTGAAAACCAGTTGCCTTTGACATTTACAAGCTATTAATGAATAATTCTATCCAGTAATGTGAGATGAGTTACATTGCTAAATATATAAATTGCATTTTTTGGAGTTCAAAAAGATATAAAATAACTGCTTTCTCCCAGGATCCTGTCTTGGAACACTATGTGTAAACATGAATAAAATTTACTTCATTTAGATACAAACAATAAACCTTCTGTTTCACATGGAAATACATTTAACCTAACCTGCCTGACAGAATGCCAACTGAACCTAATCAATTGGAAAGTGGAAGCCACCAGGTTGTGAAACATGTAGTCCATCTAAATGTGTTTGCTGTCAAGTGAAGCAGGTTAAGACGACCCACGTAATTGTGGTGATATGATCTGCATTTATCAGTCCATTGATTGAATAGTTTCAAGCTGCACTGCTGTCTACATATCTATAGTATCAGTCCATTGATTGACCTGTCCAAAGCTGTACTCTGTAACTCCCACACTTGCTGCCACATCATTTGTTAACACACTGTCCAGTACTTGGGGAATTAACTTGGAAAGGAGTAATATTGGGGCTGCAAGGGGCCTTTGTGGAATTTAGCACAAAAAGAAATATTGTGGGAACAACAAGTGGGCAAGCAAACAAGTTGTAAGGGTGAGACCTCAACTGATCATGTTCCCCACTGGGATTGACCAAATCACAAAAAAAACCAAAATGAGACTCACGGGTCGATACTTTTCATACTGAGAATCAGTGATCATTTGAAAATGCAACCTCATTATACAATATCAGGGCTGGATTTAACAACCCAGTCAATTTGTAGAAGGAGGAGGAAAAACAGACAAAACATGTCAGTTGTGTTTTTAGTCCTTTCTCACATTCTGAACTTGTTTGCACAAACAGCATTTATACACTGGCATGTAGGCACCTGTCACTCCAAGACTGGAAGGATTTAGTTCCTTCCCTAATTTACTGTAACTCCGCAGGATTGGGACATTATTTCCCTCAGAGTCACTGCTACTCCCAGAACTAGGAGGATACACCTAACTTGTTGAAATTATTGCATCCCTAATGGATTGGAGAGTGGATTGTAATATTGAAGCAATATCCTTACTAGTGTCCCGGGATGCGTAGGTTAGAGGTATTAGTGGGATAAACATGTGGGGTAACGGGGATAGGGCCTGGGTGGGATTGTTGTCGGTGCAGACTCGATGGGCCGAATGGCCTCCTTCTGCATTGTAGGGTTTCTAAGATAAAATTGCAAGCAAAATCAGGGATGAAGGAAATTATTGTTCTGCCAAATGGGCAGTCTGTTAGCAGCTCCATAAAAAATGGATCTAAGCGGTTTAATGAATTAATTTAAGTGCATGAATTTTTTTAGGTTGTGTACAGGTTTTGTGCTTTCATCCCCAAAGAATTATCAATGCATTAAATAAGAGCTTTTGAGAGATATCTGTAGCTTAAAATGTGTATTTGAGACAAACAAATCTGTAACTCTTAAACAATGAAATTAAAAGGAATGATTTTAACCCCTCAAAATGGGTGTGTTTGGTTTAGCAGATTTAGTTAAAATCTGAAATAGAAACTGAACCGACTTTGAGCTCATTCATTTCTAGTTTTTATGAGACGGGACAGGGGGGCTGGCGACCAATATGGTCGACAGACGAGTTGACTACTTAAATATTTTAATGAGGCCACATGCCTTAATTTCAACAGTGATTCAATTTTTAACCACTGTTTGGATAGATTTCCCTGGACTCAACAATCACCTTTACAGTACTGTTTGTGCGCCATGAGGAATCGATGCATTCCTCAGAGTTAACTACTTACTAGAAAATCACCCTATGATCTCTCTGACCTTTCCTTCCTCCACCATAATTAGACCTACACCAATAGTTGGAACCCACCCCCTCCGTGGACCACCTGCTTCATGATCAATCCTAATGCCCACACTAATTCTACTGATTCTTGGCATGCTGCCGTCTTGTGCTGCAGGTTTTCCCATCTGACAGGCAGTCAGCCGGTCACCCAAGCTATGCATGCACAGAAAAATATTTAAAGATGTCTTGCAGTTAAGAACTGTATGACATTCGAGAAATCCATGCTTGTGGGCTTTTTGTTCCTAAATTGGCCCCACTACTACCCCCTGCGCCACTCCTCCCAAGCCCACTTCTGTAAGGTAATATCAGGACCATAGTCTTTAAATTTCCCCTTAAGTTCTATACAGACAAAAATATTTTTAAAAGTAAAACTTAAAAGGGATATTTTTTATGAATGTATGCTCCCAGCATAGAGCCTTGGTGATTGGGAGTGCACAATGGGAATTCAGCCAAGTTGCTCCACATGACTGCCATTGGAATACATGCCTCAATTCCTGATAAATGATCCATGCTGGCAAAGCAGAGCAATTATGCAATTTTAAATTAAACCTGTATTTTGAAAGATATGCTCAAACATTTCCAGTTATTTTAAAACAACACATTGGGCGGAATTTTCCTGTTCCACGGGAATCATAACGCGCGAGGGTGGACCATGCAAAGGTCCATTGACTTCGGGTGGGAATTTTTAGCAATTTGGGGGTGAGCACGGCCAGAAAATCCCATCCATTATCTCAAAATTCTTTGGTTATGAAGTTGATGTTGATGAATTGAACTGAAAAATGTCCCCTAAAGTTTTGCCATTTCGGGGATACCAGCTTGTGCAGAATCGGTGTTGTATCTTTCTCCTTTGTGTTGTTTCAAGTACGGGCCCCAATCTGGAGTTGGCTTGGAGGCTGCAACAATTTTCTGTGAAAAAAAAATTTACATTAACAATTTTTGGTTTATTTCTAGCCATCACTAATGCTGATCTAGGGAAAACTACCTTGATCCAAATCAGACTGATAACAGATCTGTAGTAAATGCAAACATTGGTGACCACTAGTTAGCTAACAAACAACACGGTTTATTATTATTTACAACTACATACAGAGTGCTATAATCAATGTTGTCATACTCAGCTGTAGGATCAATCTGGCTGCAAAAGCTTATGCTCTGCCTTGAGATCCCTGTGCTCCTTCCCAAAATGGCAATTGGGTCAAATGACCCTACCGATGCATGCCTCTTAAAAAGGGTTAGCTGCTATATCCCTCCCCCATCAAGTCCTTTATTACACAGTACATCGATAACTTACACAGTTTTCAAATTGTTAGCAAAAGGAACATTTTTAAGATAGTTTATCAGAAACTCAGTCTCTTGTTTGCTTTCTGTGGGAGTGGCATTGCTCAAAGGGTTGAGATTCAACTGTAGAGATACTCTCTGTTGGACTTGCTTCACTAACACTCTCTCTTGGTACCAACATATCACTTTCCATTATTTCCTCAGTTTCACTGGGAGCAGCACTTTGGTCTGCTACTGGCTGATCAGACACTTCACTCCTTGGACATATAACCACATTACATGGTGGCACAATTGGATCAGGCAATAACTCTGGCTCTTGTGTTGGCTCCGATCTCCACAAATGATCTGTGTTTTTTCTAAAACTTATCTTGCACTTTCAATTCGTAGGATAGTTGTCTATCTAAAATTCTCTTTCCACTTTTGACGAATCATGGTTCTTTTTCTGGCAAGTCTGCCTTGTCTCCACCCTCCCCGCCAAATTTGGAATACCTGGTACTCAAGTGTTGATCCATCAGCAGATGGAGCTATTACAGTAGTGGTGTGCAGAGTGACCCTATTCACTACCAGGAACCGTGCTACCTTGGTTTCTAGTGTCGCAGGTGATTGTTTCTTCATACCAGCTTTGGAAGTCTGAACTGCATGTTCAATCAGTCCATTAGATGAAGAGTGATATGGTGCAGTTTGAATATGCTTTATTTCATTAAATGTCATGAACTTCTGGAATTCGGCACTTGTAAACTCCATTCCATTGTACGAGGCAAGTGTTTTTGATATCTGAGTGGCAAAACATTGGAACAGTTTCTTAACAGTGCCATATGAAGTTGTGGATTTAATTTCAAACACCTCCTCCATTTCAAATGGGCGTTTGTTAGCAAAATGAAAATCATGCCCATAAATGGGCCAATATAATCCACGTAAACTCTGGCCATTCTGGCCATTTCCAAGGATGCAAGGGGGCTTTAGCAGGTAACTTCTGTTTAATTGGCACTGGTAATGTAGCTCTTTCTATATCAACTACCAAACATAGATTCTCACTGGCATTTTCATCTTCAACACGCCCGGATGGGCATTATGCAATTCTTCAAGCAATAGCTCTCTTCCTGGTATGGGGACGACCACTCTCATTTCCCAAAGGATGACACCATCCTCACAAAGTTCAACTTCCCTGAGCAAATAAGGCTTCATTTCCTCTGAAGCTTATGTTGCCATCCATACAGCATTATATATTTCATCTTCGATAACAGTGGATCTCTATTAGTCCAGTACTTAATTTGTTGTGCTGTCACAGGTAAAGAGTCCAGAAAGTTTAAGGCCATTACAATCTCTTGCAGTATTAGTGGAGGTTGGTGTGCTTTCTGGTCACAGAAGGCAACTTGACTAATCTTCTTTGGTTATGTAAATCCCTGGCTGATGTTCGAAAGTATATTCGTAGGCAGACTAAAACAGTGCTCATTGTTGTATTCCAGCAGAAGCAATTGGCAGAATCACTGTCTTCCTTGAAAAACTCAAAGTGGTTTGCGGTCCGTGACAGCGAAATGTCTCCCATATATGTATTGATGAAACTTCTTCATGCTGCAGATAACATCTAGGCCTTCGTTTTCTATCTGGGAGTATCCTCTTTCTGTGCCTGATACGGTTCTTGAAATGTACTCAATGGGGGTCTCGGAACATAAGAACTAGGAGCAGGAGTAGGCCATTTGGCCCCTCGAGCCTGCTCTGCCAGACAATAAGATCATGGCTGATCTTTTCGTGGACTCAACTCCACTAACCTGCCCGCTCTATAACCCTTAATTCCTTTACTGTTGAAAAATCTATCTATCTTTGCCTTCAGACCATTCAATGAGGTAGCCTCAACTGTTTCACTGGACAGGGAATTCCACAGATTCACAACACTTGGGGTGAAGTTCCTCATCAGCTCAGTCCTTAATCTGCTCCCCCTTATTTTGAGGCCATGTCCTGTAGTTCTGGTTTCACCTGCCAGTGGAAACACCTCCCTGCTTCTATCTTATCTATCCCCTTCATAATTTTACATGTTTCTATAAGGTCTCCCCTCATTCTTCTAAATTCCAATGAGTATAGTCCCAGTCTACTCAGTCTCTCCTCATAAGCCAACCCCCTCAACTCCGGAATCAACCTAGTGAATCTCCTTTGCACCCCCTTGAGTGCCAGTATATCCTTTCTCAAGTGAGGAGACCAAAACTGTACACAGTACTCCAGGTGTGGCCTCACCAGCACCTTTATACAGCTGCAACATAACCTTGCTGTTTTTAAACTCCATTCCTTTAGCAATGAAGGACAAAATTCCATTTGCCACCTTAATTACCTGCTTTTTGTGATTCATGCACAAGGACATCCAGGTCCATCTGCATAGCAGCATGCTGCAATTTTTACCATTTAAATAATAATCCATTTTGCTGTTACTCCTACCAAAATGGGTGACCTCATATTTACCAACAGTGTACTCTATCTGCCAGACCCTTGCCCACTCAAAATATTTATATCCCTTTGCAGACGTTCAGCGTTCTCTGCACACTTTGCTCTACCACTCATCTTGGTATCATCTGCAAACTTTGACACACTACACTTGGTCCCCAACTCCAAATCATCTATGTAAATTGTAAACAATTGTGGTCCCAACACTGATCCCTGTGGCACACCAGTAGTCACTGATCGGCAACCAGAAAAACACTCATTTATCCCTGCTCTTTGCTTTCTGTTAGTTAACCAATCCTCTATCCATGCTAATACATTATCCGTAACACTGTGCACCTTCATCTTATGCAGCAGCCTTTTGTGTGGCACCTTGTTGAATGTCGTCTGGAAATCCAGATATACCACATGCACCGGTTCCTGGTTGTCCAGTATGTTCATAATGTCCTCAGAGAATTCCAGTAAATTAGTTAAACATGACCTGCCTTTCAGAAACCTATGCTATGTCTTCCCAATGGGACAATTTTTATCCAGATGTCTTGCTATTTCTTCCTTGATAGATTCAAGCATTTTCCCCACTACAGAAATTAAGTTAGCCGGCCTATAGTTACCTGCTTTTTGTCTACCTCTTTTTTTTTAAGTGGCGTCACATTTGCTGGTTTCTAATCTACTGGAACCGCCCCAGAGTCCAGTGAATTTTGGTAAATTAGCACGAGTGTATTTGCTATTTCCCCTGCCATCTCTTTTAGTACCCTGGGATGCATTCCATCAAGGCCAGGAGACTTGTCTACCTTTAGCCCCATTAGCTTACGTAGCACTGCTTCTTTAGTGATAATGATCACTAAACCATCATCCATTGTGTGGGTAACACAGTGCAACCCCATATGGCGATGCATTGTGTGTGAAAACTATCTTTTTAGAGGTGTTGAAATGCACAAATAAGCATGTTGACTGAAGTGCCTGCCGAACTTAGTTGAAAGTTTCTTTTTGTGGTGTTCTTTAGCACATACAACAGTGTAATAATGTTGACAGACTTGGGAGGAATTGCTTGTAATAGTTGATCATACCAATGAAGGATCTGAGTTTTGAGGTGTTCCTGAAGGCCAGTGCCTCCTTAATTATGCTCATTTTGTCCTCCATTGGGTACAACCCTTGAGCATCCACCTAATAACCAAGATAAGCTAACTCATCTGCTTGGGAGGTGTCTTTTTCTCTTTTTACGCACAGTCCTATCTCCCGAAATCCTTTCAAAACTTAATCCAAATTGGCTAAACATTCCTCTTCGGCAGGTCCTGTTAAAACGTCATCCAAATACATGACAACTCTGGACAAACCCTGCAGCAAACTCCCCATAGCTTGTTGACAACCTCAAATGTTATATTAGTATTACCCCTTTTGAGTATTTATGATGACATAGTCTCCTGATGCATCATCCAGTTCTAAGGGGGAAAACTTACCAAATAAATTCCAAGTCTCAAAAGAGCATGAAAACTGGAGACATTCGCGCCATTTTCTGAGAGACTTAAAAATCGAATCTCACCTGACTTTGTCAAAATGTTTTGCTAGACTTGGAATCCGCCAGCAGAAAGAGTAGACAGGGCTTGAGTCACCTGAAAGCCGGCTGATATCTGCAGAGGGTCCAATTGTGCATGGGCAGATTTCTATGCTCTGAGCACAGATCAGTAAATCTCTGCCTCGCCCCAGCCATAGCCAGCCTTCTGGCGAATCACCACCCCCTCCCCCACTACTGCAGGACCCTGCTGCCAATCATCCCGCCTCCCCCCCACCTAGATTGATCACCAAACCCCTCTGTTGCCCGGACCAATTGCCACTGCCCCCTCCCCGGACGGATCGCGGCTGATTCCACTCCCCCACCCCATCGATCATTGTTGCAGAGTGCACAGTGGTCCACCCCCCCCCCCCACCCCTACTGATTGCTGTTGCAGAGTACACAGTGGTGCCTCCCCCAATCACTGTTGCAAAAAGTGCAGTGGTCACCCCGGAATGGCCCGCCCCGGTCTGGCCTCACCCCTCAGGCGTTGCCTCCTCCGGCTCCACACCATTGGTACAGCTCAGTGCCTAGTGGGCATTGCCAAGGGGCCTCTTTCCCAACCTCCTGGAGGGGCCTCAATGATCTCTGGTCCTACTGCGAGGACATCATATCTGGTCCCCATTGACAGGACCATTAGTGAACCTCGCTGGAGAGAACTTTCCCTGGCGAGGCCACAGAGGCAAGTGAGCACGGACAATTCCATCGCAGGCTCACTAATAATATTTAAATCCACATTTTAATGGATTTAAATATTATGATCAGCTGATCTTGCCGGATATCTGCTGCCGGTAAGAGAACGAAAGGTGAGATATCAGGCGCAAAACTGACTTCTCGGCGCTCTCACAATCTTATCGGCTTGCCCCGCCCATCGGCCTGCAGGGCAAGAAGGTAAGATCACCCCTAACTGTTAAGTTGCTTCATGTCTAATTTGGCATATTTCAGATGCCCAGCCAACTTTGCATACAGATCTGCAATTTTGGGGATGCGGTGCCTATCCACCTCAGCCTGGTTTACCGTCAGTTTGTAGATCCTGCAGGTATGGATGGGCTTGGCTGGTTTAACTATTGTTACAATCATTGCTGCCCACTTTGCAAATTGTGCAGGCCTGATAATTCCCATACCATCCAGTCATTTTAACTCTGTCTCTACCTTCTCTGCTAATACAGAGGGCACAGAGCTTGTCCTAAAAAACCTCAGGGTGGCTTCCCTTTTGTTTTTTGTCTACTTCAATGTTGTTAGCATGGAAAAAGTAACGCCTACACTCTGTATATTGAGCCCAGTCTTCCCCACTGGTATCATGTGATTAAAATTTCCTGAAGAGAGGTAAAATGACTTTTTCTTACCGGAAAAGATTCTTGATTTAACGGAGGTTGTCCGGACAGCGAAAAAAAATTCCCTTTGTTGCCAATATAGTAATTCAGCCAAATGCCAGTTTCCCGTCACCAAAGACCCTTTATTGTCCACCAGGAAGAAATGCTGCACCTACGGTTCACATCTATCCAGTCTACACCTTGGGACCTACAATGCTGGTCCACACTGAGCAGCAGGTTTATACGCCCTCCCCTTGTCTGCTTCCCATTGGACAAGCCTCTGCTTGCTCAATAAGGAAACACGTATATTCCACAAAGCCCATGGGCAGATCCATTGATGATCCTCGTGTCCTTCGTAGCCATTATAACAGTTACAGGGATAAAATCAGGTAGATTTTCAATTCAGTAACTATTGCTTATGGGCCTACAATAACATTTTCCAAAATTGGTGCTAAATTTTAAATTCCATTAATCAAAAGCAAAAGGATCGTGTGGGGGAGGGGGGCAGGGGGGGGTTGCCGGGTGGCTTTAGTATGCATATGAGTTAGTAAGAGAATTTTAGAAGATGCTCTTTAGAAATTGTAACTAAGGCACAATTTTGTTCAGATTGATTTTCCACAATGCCACATTGACATCGGAACCTCAAAAGTATTTTCTTACCTGCCACAAGTTGGAACCCTCAGCCTGGACAATTTTCACCACGGCTACAATGGGGATCCACATAATATAGAAGATTATCATACACCAGCCAAGTGCTGTCGCCCAGCCAGGGTACTCATCAGGTCCATATTTTGGAGGATGGAATGTTACTAAGGACCAGGTTAAGATTACCTGGATGAAAAGATTGCATAAAATGAGATCAGAAACTGAATGAGAGAATATCTGCAGCTTGATTATTTTCAATTTAAATCACTGTTTAAAGAGATAATACCTCCTTACCAGTAGTAAAACTGGGGAGATAATAACCCAACACGCTCTCCACCACAGCCAGAAGAGCCAATTCTTTTCCCCAATCATCATCTCAATGTCCTTGATGAATCTGTTTATCCCTATGAACAAGAAAGCAGAAAGACACAATCATTTGATTTGTCTACTCTTCAGAACAGCTTGTTTTCTGTAGAACATATGAGCATACAAATCATGAGCAGATATAGGCCATTCAGTCCCTCGAGTTTGCTCTGCTATTCTACAAGATTATGGTTGATCTGATTGTGGCCTCAACTTCATATTCTTGCCTACCACCTGTGGTGAACCATCGTTGGTTCCCACTGGATAGTACTGAGCCAGGGTCTGGCCAGTACTACAAGGATGTACATATGTTACTGTTGGGTTGTGCTACTTGTTGCTGTTGGGGTTAGGGTGGGGTTGTTACACCTTTGTACTGTAGTGTTGTGGTACATCCCAGTCGGGCTCCGCCTCCTGGGAGAGGTATAAAAGTCCCTGCTCTGGCTGGGACCCCTCAGTCTGGGATCGTGTATATAATTATTGGCTGCTTCATTACAGTCAATAAAAGCCTTTATTTCCCGAGCATCTAGCCTCGTGTTTGATAACGTGCAAGAATTTTATTTACTGTTGTTAAACTCTCGTTGAAAAAAAAAGAGTATGGAGCAGATCCTGAAGCCGGAACGCCTTACATTAGATCCAGGTGCGGTGGGCGCCTCTAACACCTTCGACCACTGGCTGAAGTGCTTCGAAGACTACCTGGCAGCCTCCGCAGCGGTCACCACAGATGATGACAGACTCCGGGTCCTCCATGCGAGGGTAAGCGACACTGTCTACCTCGCGATCTGTGCGGCCACCGATTATACAAAGGCCCTCGAGCTTCTGAAGAAGCGTTATATCAAACCGCCCAATGAAATACACGCTCGTTACCTCTTAGCCACTCGACGACGGCAGTCTGGCGAAACGATGGAGGATATGCGAACGAGCTCCTACAGCTAGCCAGGAGCTGTAACTGCAAAGCTGTGTCGGCTGAGCAGAGCATGAACGACCTCGCCCGGGATGCGTTTGTGGCGGGAGTCGGATCGTCATACATTCGACTTAAACTATTGGAGAAAGGTAACCTTGACCTTACCCAGGCAATCGAGCTAGCAGAGATGCTGGAGACGGCCTCCAAAAGCTTAGTATTGTATCCGGAAGACCACGTGGAGACAACGTGGCAGGAGCAGTCGCCTATCCCTCCTCGTCCCTTGGGTTCGAAATGCTGCGTAATGGCGTGCTCACATTCGGGCCAGACGACGGCAGCAGCTCCGGGCGGCCCGCGGTGTTACTTCTGTGGGGGAGTGAAGCATACTCGGCAACGGTGTCCCGCTAAAGCTGTGTTGTGCTCCGCCTGCGGTAAGAAAGGGCACTATTCGAAAGTGTGCCGATCTAAATCTAGAAACGGCAGTGCGGCCTGCGATTCTTCAGAGCTCAGCTCTTCGTCGTCGAAATCATCGAGGGGTTCGTTCACGTGCGAGGCCAGGACGACGCCATTACGGTCGACGGAGACGGAGGTGTGTGACCACCAGGGGTCGCTGAGTTTGGCGCCATCACCCACGTGCGACTTATGGGAGCGGCCATGTTGGTCGGCACCGACCGCAAACAACCAGCAGGGGTCCTCCTCATCGATTTCAGCTGCCTGCAGTGGCACTCAGGAACCAACGGTGGCGTCGATCATCCTGGACCAGGCCAAGCCTCATAGACTTGACAAATCGATGATGAATATCCAGGTAAATGACCACGTGATTTATTGTCTGTTTGACAGCGGGAGCACTGAGAGCTTTATCCACCCAGACACTGTGAAGCGGTGTGGACTCTGGATTGAACCTGCCAAACAGACAATCTCTATGGCATCGGGGTCCCGGTCTGTCACCGTGCTAGGGAGTTGCGTGGTAACTTTGACGGTGCAAGGCACAGTTTACGAGCATTTCAAGCCATTCGCCCAGAGGACCGACAATACACGGCTTTTGAGGCGGATGGTCGCTTGTATCACTTTCTCAGGGTTCCCTTTGGTGTCACCAATGGGGTCTCGGTCTTCCAGCGTGCTATGGACCGAATGGTGGACCAGAACGGGCTGCGGGCTACCTTCCCGTACCTGGATAATGTCACCATCTGCGGCCATGACCAGCAGGACCATGACACGAATCTCCTGAATTTCCTACGCACTGCATCTCGCCTGAACTTGACCTACAACAGGGAGAAGTGTGTGTTTCGTACGCGCCGTTTAGCCATCCTAGGATACGTGGTGGAAAACGGGGTCATTGGCCCTGATCCAGACCGTATGCGCCCCCTTTCTGAACTTCCCTTGCCTGCTAGTGCAAAAGCACTGAGAAGATGCTTAGGCTTCTTCTCTTACTATGCGCAGTGGGTTCCCAATTACGCGGACAAAGCCCGTCCGCTCATTAAGTCCACGACTTTTCCCCTAACGCCAGAGGCCCGGTTGGCCTTCGATAAATTAAAAGCCAACATCGCGAAAGCCACGATGCATGCTGTAGACGAGTCCATCCCCTTTCAGGTGGAGAGCGATGCATCTGATTTCGCCCTGGCCGCCACACTTAACCAGGCGGGCAGGTCCATCGCATTTTTTTCCCGCACCCTCCAAGGCCCCGAAATCCGGCATTCAGCGGTGGAAAAAGAGGCCCAGGCCATTGTGGAGGCCGTCAGGCACTGGCGCCATTACTTGGCGGGAAAACGGTTCACCCTGATCACGGACCAGCGGTCCGTGGCGTTCATGTTTAATAACACGCAGAGGGACAAGATCAAGAATGACAAGATCTTGCGGTGGAGAATTGAACTCTCCACCTATAACTACGACATCATGTACCGTCCAGGGAAACTCAATGAGCCCTCGGATGCCCTCTCGCGTGGAACATGCGCCAGTATACAGGAGGACCGTTTGCAGGCTCTCCATAATGACCTATGCCATCCTGGGGTCACTCGGCTCTACCACTTTATAAAAGCCCGCAACCTGCCCTATTCGGTGGAGGACGTCAGGTCCATAACAAGAAGCTGTCGGGTTTGCGCGGAATGCAAACCGCACTTTTACCGACCTGACCGGGCACATTTAGTCAAGGCCACTCGTCCCTTCGAGAGACTGAGTGTCGATTTTAAGGGCCCCCTTCCCTCAACAGATCGGAATGTGTACTTCCTCAATATCATTGACGAGTACTCTAGGTTCCCTTTTGTTGTTCCCTGCTCTGATACATCCGCTGCCACGGTTATCAAGGCATTCCGTGATCTCTTTACCCTGTTCGGGTACCCCGGCTACATCCATAGCGACAGGGGCTCATCGTTCATGAGCGATGACTTGAGGCAATTCCTGCTCTCATACGGGATTGCCTCTAGTAGGACCACGGGCTACAACCCTAGGGGTAACGGACAGGTGGAACGTGAGAATGCTACAGTCTGGAAGGCTGTCTTACTGGCGTTGAAGTCAAAAAGTCTTCCAGTCTCCCGTTGGCAAGAGGTGCTCCCTGATGCGCTCCATTCTATTCGCTCCCTCCTGTGTACGGCAACCAATGCTACTCCCCATGAGAGGATGTTTTCATTCCCTCGGAAGTCTTCCTCGGGGACCTCATTACCGTCTTGGTTGACGTACTCAGGACCCGTCCTCCTGCGGCCACATGTAAGGGCCCGCAAGTCCGACCCGTTGGTCGAACAGGTCCATCTCCTCCACGCCAAGCCTCAGTACGCCTATGTGGCATACCCTGACGGGCGAGAGGACACGGTCTCGATCCGAGACCTGGCGCCAGCAAGGGATGTAGCAACTCCTGTCGCTCCCATACCCCCTGTTACAAACCCCTTAACTCTTGTTTCTCCCCCGGACACGGCGCGGGCAGCATCGGGACCATTGCTTAACCCTTTTACTCCCGTGTACAGCTTGCCTGAGTCCAGAGGATGGTCGCCACTGCAGGGTGTGTCAGGACCCCATGGACTACCGTCACCTCAGGGTCAACCGGCCTGTGAGTCCGTGGAAGAACAGCTGGACGCCGCCTTGGGGAGAACGCCACCGCAAGTGCCTACTCCGGTGTCACCGCCGGTATTGAGGAGGTCACAACGACGGTGCGGTCCCCCTGACCGTCTGAACTTATAGACTGATGACACTTTATTCTGTTTTTTGTACCCCGCCGGCCTTTGTTCTCAAAGGAGGAGTGAATGTGGTGAACCATCGTTGGTTCCCACTGGATAGTACTGAGCCAGGGTCTGGGAGAGGTATAAAAGTCCCTGCTCTGGCTGGGACCCCTCAGTCTGGGATCGTGTATAAAATTATTGGCTGCTTCATTAGAGTCAATAAAAGCCTTTATTTCCCGAGCATCTAGCCTCGTGTTTGATAACGCGCATCACCACCAATATCCTTTGACTTCCTTGTTAGTCAAGGATCTATCTACTACTGCCTTCAAAAATATTCAATTAATCATGCCATCATCGCTCTCTGTGGGAGAAAGCTCCAAAGACTAATGACCCACTGAGGGAAAATAAATTCTTGTCATCCCAGTCTTGAGTGGCAGACCCCTTATTTTTAAATGGTGTCCTCTAGTTCTAGTCGAAATTCACCTTTTCACTGGGCGTCACTAACGAACAGGTTAAATCAGAGAAGGAATCATTTAGGATTTCAAACAGGTTGAGTAAATTCCCCATCACTAATCTGATTACCTGTGAAAGCAAAATATTTACACAAATCCTGAAGAAGTCACTCTAGAAAAGGCTCATATTTCAGATCTGCGCTGAGATGGAATTGGTTCTCTGTTATCAGAGTGGGGCAGGATGTACAATCAAAGTGAGTGTTCTATCCTGTGCTGAAGAATAGAAAATGGATTCCACAAACATTGGGGGGAGTAGATATTCAGCTGCCATTCATCATGGGTGTAAATAGTAATGCTGGTGGAAAATCCCGCAAAACTGGAGGAACAAGAATCTCTCTAATGAGATCTCATTCTTACATTTTCCCCACCCCTCGCTGGTGACATGACGAGGTTCCCACCCATCCTTTAAATACATTTAATAAATTTAAATGTATTTAAAGGGCTTCCTAGCCATATGTTCTCCCCAGTTAGGGAATTACCCCCTGGCTGTGCCTGGAGCTATGCCAGGGATGAACACGCAGGGGAGCCTCTTTGGAGGGGTAGGAAGTAGGGGAGGTGGCCCTTTTTGTGTGTGGGTGGTGTTGCCCCAATGCCTGTGTAAGTAGGGGAGGGTATTGCCCCGATGCTTGTGTCGGGGTTGAGGTTGCATCAAAGCTTCTGGAGGAATGGGGGGAGGGATGGTTGCCCGGATGTTTGTGGGGATGTTCCCCTGTGTCTGCGTGGGAGTTCCTTTCAAATTCTATCAGGCCTCATCCCACCAGAGTGACAGCAGAGTGCGACATGCTGGGTTTTTCGCTGAAACTGATACTTTGACAAATTATGGGAAGATTCTACCTCAGGAGCGCTCTGAAGCAGACTGTTGTTTACTGACCTTGAAGGTTGGGAGAAATTGGTAACTGACTGTGTCAAGTAGTAAACAGTTATACAATTCAGATGAAAAAATTTGAACAACATCCCAACCAGCAATTAGCTGGAAAATGGCTGCAGCAAATTTTACCCCAACAACAACCAATTGCATGCCAACAAGCGAAGGGGAACTTTTTGGCCGAAGACACTTCCTACCTTATGGATATAAATGGGGAAGGATTTAGCAGCTAATGGCAGAATTTTAATTTTCAGCCATTGAAGGTGAAATCTATATCATTGCACCCTACTCATTTGTCCTGTTTCTTTTGAAAAGACAAGGACCAGATACATTGTTAACTATTTCGTTTTGTTTCAGTGCTTTTCCTACTGCACTTACCATATATCCAAGTTAGACCAATGAGTTCCATGATAGCAGCTATAAGAATTCCCCATCCAGCAGTGAAATGGTCAATTAAATTGATCCAGTAAATCCCAGCCTGAAAAGAAGTGAAATATTAGAAAGAAGCCTGTAAGAGAAAGCTGTAAAACTCTTCAAAATAAGATTTCTCTGGACAAGAAAAAGCAACACTTTTCTCAGCCCAATACCACCCAGCCTAAAATTGTACAGCTTCAGAGACATTGGATAAAATTATTATTTGCATGAGGGGGAGGGTTAGGATGCAGGCAGACTTGTAATTTCCTGCCACTGGCTGGCGTGTTGGTCCTGGGCCATTTTCATTCAGGCAGAATTGGGATGTGGTGATAGCTAACTGTCTGCAAGCAGAGAGTAATCTATTAGACCAATTAAAGGGCCTAATAAGGCAAATCTGCAGAACTTTCTAGTTGTCACATAGGCCACCCATTGAGGATGAAACATGACAAAGAAATGGAGGCAGCCTCCCGGCAGCAGAATGCTGTGAGTATGGCAGCACTACATTCTGCCCGAAGACACCACCATTCACTCACCATTATCATAGGTTCTGACCCTCAGCTGCTGGCTGTCCAGTTGCAGCGATACCTCTCCACAATAACAGCCTTGCAGCTGTGGCCTTTTTGAATTTAAAAATGTATAAAACATCTGCCCATTTTGAAGGGTACTCTCTCTTGTATCTACATTGGTGACACCTACCTCTGAACTTGGGGCTACTGATCTTCGAGTACCATTAGACATCTTATTGCCCCCCCCCCCCCCCCCCGCCTCAGGAATCTGTCTGCCATCCTAAATTGGATGATGAGCACACACTCTGACTACTAATTGGCCTACTCATTCACTTTTCAGCCTTTTGGCTAAGATCAAGCATAGGATCAAGCCCACGATCAGGTGCAGTGTGATGCGCGATTAAATCACTCGGGAGGCTGGATCGTACCCGGGAAATAAAGGCTTTTATTAGTAACAAGAATGGAGCATACTGCATAACGATACAATCCCAGACTAAAGGGTCACCAGACAGTGCAGTGACCTTTATACTCCTACAGGTAGGCGGAGCCAACCGGAGTGTACCACAGAACAATACCAACAGGTAGAACACCCCAACCCTAACCCCAACAGTGACAACAGTAACATATGTACAAGTACCCATAGTGCTAACCATCTATGGTTCAGTACCCATAGTGCTAACCATCTATGGTTCACCACACAGTGCTTGTTCTTGTCAGCTTGGATCTTGAATGTCTCTCTAATGGGGACCATAAATTGGATTCAATTTGAATTGTTGTTTGGAGCAAGCAAGTAGATTGATTAAGGGCTTGCCCTGCCCACTCTGCACATAGGCTTGTATCTTTGAGAAAGGAATAAAACGTTTTTAAAAAATATTCAACTGATTTTGTCAGATCTGGGTGGCACAGTGGTTAGCACTGCTGCCCCACAGCGCCAGGGACGAGTTTGATTCTGGCCTTGGGTGACTGTGTGTAGTTTGCATGTTCTCTTCGTGTCTGTGTGGGGTTCCTCTGGGTGTTCTGGTTTCCTCCCACAATCCAAAGATGCGCAGGTTAGATGGGTTGGCTATGCTAGATTGCCCCTTAATGTCGAAACTAATGGGGTAAGAAGTTTGGTGCATACTCGGGCTGAATAGCTTCCTTCTGCGCTGTAGAGATTATATGATCCAGTACTGTCCATGTTTCCTACAGTTCCAAACAAATTTTCTATTGACCATCTTTCAGATATATAAAATAACCTTTTGATTTGTCTGCTTTAATTATCTACACCCATGTCCATTGCCAAGTGAGATTAGTTGCATCAGCTTCATTTACATCAGACAAGGCCCTTCATGCCACCAGGACAAAAGTTGGTAAACAGAAATGCAGAAATTATCCAAATTGTCAGTTATTGTTTGTGAAAGTTACAAATGTAATGGCTCTGATTCACCTCACCAAGTTGATCCAGCGTTTTGAAATTGAACACTAATAATTTACTTTGTGTTGTTATCAGGTTTAAGAGAGAAAATCTAGCAGGACTTTCAAGGCAGCAAAATTCCACATTAAAATGAATGTTTAGTGTTTAGTGTTGGTGTTGCAAGAAAAGTCACGAAGGACTTTCAAGGAATTTTCAACTTCCATTCAAACAGGTAGACAGGGCCTTGGTTTAATATTTCCTGCAAATGATAGCACCCATGACAATGCAACAGTCCTCAGCTACTGTGCTAAGTATTAAACAATGTGCTCTCAGTTTCAGTTTGAACTAACACCTTCTGACTTAGTACTGACTGTTTCTCAATTAGGGAACTGAAAACTTAAGAGACAAACTTATCAAGGTGAGCAATGCTAAATAGAAAATGAGGAGGTTGCCAGGTGTTGATGTGGGCCTCATGGTTGGCCCAGTTTTGTGCTCTGGCACTTATTTGAAATTAAGAGTGTTTAAAACAAAGAACATCCTTCACCCAATCCCATACGCACTCCATTCCCCCATCCATTTCAAACCATGCCACCTCATGCTCCCCCACCACCCCCATGGCCCCTCATACATACTATGCCAACCTAAGTCCCTCAACGTCCCCCCCAAAGGCCTCTAATACTCCTTAAACCAATCAATGCCCTTCATCCCACCCTCATTGCCCCCCCCGCCATACCCCCATCCTCTCACATCCCTAGGACCATTGTAGCCCCATGCAAACATAGTGTCCACTCATGCCAAATGTCTATCATACATTGGCCCACCCCTTCCATGCCAGCTCACCTGTTATCTACCACAGGCAAGCCTTAGGAGCCATGCTGAAATAAAATTGTGTTTGTGATAGCACATTAAAAAAAGCTCTCATTGACTTAAAGGAATTTCAATGCAATTGATTTTTTTTTAACTAATCTCTTTTGAAAACAAACTACTCTTTAGCCACTCTGAGCTGTCAATCACACTGTTCACTTAAGTGGCACCATATGGTGATAATGTTAGGTGGTAAAATAAGTCATGCAGCAAATCCTATAATGATAACCCTCAGACAAAATGAAATATCAAACACTGATTATATTTTCAGCCAACCTGTTTTTTTTCTGTTAATTTAAAACCCAGCAGAATTAAATCCATTCACAACTTTGACAGTTTCAATGAGTTTTGACAGTTCTTTAATGGCTTTGATGGTTCTTTTAAAGCTTGACAGTTCTTTGACAGCTCGAATGAATTTATGCCCTTTTTATGCACAATCATGTTTACTGTTTACAATCTTAAGAGGTACCCTGGCTATCCAAATGAACCCATCAAGTTCAGACCGGCTCTTACCTGATCTAATCTGCACACATTGTGTTTCATACTCCTGGCTGACTGCGGTGACCCACTGTAACTACATGTGTATGCCTGGGCACACCCATGCTGCACCTGGCCCGAGACTCCTCCCTTTCCACCTGAGACTCCTCCCTTTCCACCAGAGTGAGGTATAAAGGTGATGGTTCCTCCTCCTCGCCTCAGTCTGGGCCAGGTCAGCTACAAGGGTGTGCTCCTGTTCTTGGCGAATAAAAGCCTGTTATTTCACTCACTCACTGGAGTCCTCGTATCGTGATTGATAGTGCATCACTGACCAAAATCCGACTTCAGTGAAGGAGCTGATGATTTAATCAGCCAGCTGTCTTTCTAAATTGAAACCCAGTCTAACTCCAGTCCTGACCATGCAAAGATAGAAAGTGACTTGATCAGGGACAGGAGTTCCGAGCTGTTTCATTTCCATTTTTGCCATGACAAGGGGGCTCGCCGTGATCTTGAAAATCTGGACCTATGTAAGTTTGATTCACAGGATGATATCTAAGGTGAATTTCCAGGCTTTGTATTTAGTAACAGCAGAGAGGAAGCATCAGTCAATCCCACATCTTCCCTGCACAATACTATTAAGCTGGAAAAAAACAGGATTAACACACAAAATGTTTCTTAATCACTGAATCCTGTGAAGTGTCAGATTACATAGAGTTATAAGCAGCAGTACATGTGGAAATAACGGATACTATTAAAAGACAACATACCTGTGTTACACATGCAAAGCCCAAGAAAAAGAATAACAAGCAAATACCAGCTGTCACAAAAGTGCGCTTTGATCGTAGATAATTAGGGAACCGGTCCAGCAACGTTGTTACAATTGTTTCTGATGAAAAAAATGATAAATGAGTTCAGTGATCAATTAATACAGCCCAGTGAGACCTATCAATGGAGTGCAGGAGTTGATGAGGACATTGTCCTCTATGAATCCACTTTCTGAACCATTGAAGAGATTGAATCAGGTTGCCAGCCGGGAGAGGCAGAATATCAGCACAAAACATATGTGAGCACATCAATCCTATTATATATCACTGGAGGAAATTGAGAACTTGATTGCTTCCATTTGCATGCTGTGCCTTGAAACCATTTACAGTGTACTCCTCTGAGAGGTTAATACTGCTTTATCATAGTGGAGAGAAGGCCATATGTTCAAGAATGTGATCAGTATAGGGCATTGCAGCCTTTCCTCTGGTCACCAATGTCAATGGGAGCAGCTTTCCCGCCCACAGGTAGCTCTCATAATTCAACCCAATATGCCCTAAAGTGAATAAGGAGCAAGCCATATTAGATTTTGCAATAATTAATGAGCAAGATTTAGTTAACAGTCTAATGGAATGTGAAGTATTCATCTTATTGTGATCATAACATGATTGAATCCAATATTGTATTTGAACGGGAGAAATGTGGAACAATTTCCTCAGATTCTATATTTAGTTACGGTTGATTTCAATGGGGGAGACAGAGGTCAGAATTTTCTGGCCGTTCCCGTTGGCGGGATCTTCTGGTCCTGCTGATGGTGAACCCCTACTGTGGGTTTCCCGGTGGCATGGGGTGCACATAACGAGCCACTCTGACTACAGCAGGACCAGAAGATCTCGTTGCCAGCCAATGGCAGGTTGACTCCGCCGCTGAGAAACATGATGCGGTGAGCACGGAAAATTCCACCCAGTGACTCTGAAACAAAATGGACGTATCAGTTAGTGCACAGAATGAAAGAAAATCAATGGCAGCTTTTCAAAACAATTTGATTTGATACAGACATTTCATACATAAGAACATAAGAAATAGGAGCAGGAGTAGGCCATCTAGCCCCTCGAGCCTGCCCCGCCATTCAATAAGATCATGGCTGATCTGACGTGGATCAGTACCACTTACCCGCCTGATCCCCAGAACCCTTAATTCCCTTACCGATCAGGAATCCATCCATCCGCGCTTTAAACATATTCAGCGAGGTAGCCTCCACCACCTCAGTGGGCAGAGAATTCCAGAGATTCACCACCCTCTGGGAGAAGAAGTTCCTCCTCAACTCTGTCTTAAACCGACCCCCCTTTATTTTGAGGCTGTGTCCTCTAGTTTTAACTTCCTTACTAAGTGGAAAGAATCTCTCCGCCTCCACCCTATCCAGCCCCCGCATTATCTTATAAGTCTCCATAAGATCCCCCCTCATCCTTCTAAACTCCAACGAGTACAAACCCAATCTCCTCAGCCTCTCCTCATAATCCAAACCCCTCATCTCCGCTTTCAACCTGGTGAACCTTCTCTGCACTCCCTCCAATGCCAATATATCCTTCCTCATATAAGGGGACCAATACTGCACACAGTATTCCAGCTGCGGCCTCACCAATGCCCTGTACAGGTGCATCAAGACATCCCTGCTTTTATATTCTATCCCCCTCGCGATATAGGCCAACATCCCATTTGCCTTCTTGATCACCTGTTGTACCTGCAGACTGGGCTTTTGCGTCTCATGCACAAGGACCCCCAGGTCCCTTTGCACGGTAGCATGTTTTAATTTGTTTCCATTGAGATAGTAATCCCATTTGTTATTATTTCCTCCAAAGTGTATAACCTCGCATTTATCAAGTTATACTCCATTTGCCATATCCTCGCCCACTCACTCAGCCTGTCCAAATCTCTCTGCAGATCTTCTCCGTCCTCCACACGATTCACTTTTCCACTTATCTTTGTGTCGTTTGCAAACTTCGTTACCAAAAATTGCAAGCATAGATGAAGAAAGAGGTAAGGGAGAACAAACTAATATACAAAAATGCAGAAATAAGCAAAGATCCTATAGAATGGGAATCATACCAAGGACAACTAAAGCAACAAAACCAATAGTAAAAGCTACCGAAAGGACCTTGACGAAAGTGGGCAGGGAGTTCAAAATCAAAGGGATATCAAAATCAATCAAATCAAAACACGCCAAGGATGGGAACAGAGAATTCGGCCCCACATTTCTTTCTGTACTAGTCCCTGACATTTTACTGATCTATGTACATGGACCCCTGAATTTTCTTGGACTTCCACTGTTTCTAGCTTTTCACTAATTAAAAAGCACCATGTTCTGCCCTTTTGGGTCCAAAGTGAACGACCTCCCACTTGCCTATGTTGAAGACTGCTTGCCACAGTTTAGTCCATTCACTTTACCAAATCACTTATTTTATGCTCCCATCTACTGCAAATTACATAAAGCTATGCGGAAATGTAAGTAATGTCACCTATCTATGTGTTATTGACAAACTTGGATATGTGACTTTCTATCTTGCGGGAGACAAGAAGTCAGAAACCCACCAGTGTAACTCTCCCAATGCCAGGTTAATCATAGGTCAGTCTTCCTGCTGGTTGTTGGTATGAATGCAATTTTCACTCATTTACATCTCGTGAATACTCATTAAACTGCTGCCTATCGGCATCCCATCAGGCCTACCAATCTTGTGTCACGCCAGTGTGAAAATACATTAGTTTAAAACCCGATTGATAAAGAGTGGCATGTATAGGTGACCCTTCGTTTGCAAGAGACTTCAAGGTGAGTGCAACAAAGCCTTTATGCCATTGTGCTGTACTGCTTCTTCACCACTCTTGCTGGGGCAGACCTGTTCCTCTATCCCCATGTCAAAATGTTCTTCATTTACAGCACCATGCTGCTGGACAAAGATCTGAAGTTCAACCAGGGGTGGGGTAGGGTGCATGACAAAGGCAAGTGGGGCAATGCATAGGGAGGTGGGGGGAGGGTGAGGGCTCATGAAGGCAGGCAGATGGCAAAGAGGTGGGTAAAGAAGATGAACAAGAAGACGGAAGACCAAGGGGAAGGAAGCTGGACTCTGACACACTGTATGAAAAGCTCACAAACAAGGGGGCAAAAGGGATACCACAGTAAGGTGTGGGCACTTTGCGTGATGGGTTCAGGGGGAGGATGGTTAAATTGAGGAACAGATTTCTTGAGGTTGCTGGTATTTTAGTTTTGGATTGCTGACATTCAGCACAGTCTGGTGAAGACAGGTGGGTTGTAGAGAGTGATATAAGGGTGCCGGACTGGTATTTAGATATGGCACCGGGAAATTCAAACCGGTTAGCTAATATTCGACGAATTAGCAGCTGGCCCGCCAGGAGATTCAGAGGGAAACTCACCTGTGCATAATTAATCAGGTTCCAATCAGGCGTGGGATCCTGCAATTCTGGCCAGCAGGAAATGCGCCACTGGAGCCGCCATTCACCGCACTTCGTCTCAAAAATGGATTATTTGTCCATATTAATTAAAAGTAATATAATTCTTACCTATACTTGCAAACTGACTGCCAAGTCCCAGAGTGACCAGCATGAAGAAAAATAAAATGGACCATAAAGGTGCCACTGGCAACTGCGCAAGAGCCTCTGGGTAGGCGATGAAAGCCAAACCGAAACCTAGAGAGTGAATTGAAATGAAATGGTGCAATTAATGACGCTTAAGGAAAGATACTGTAAACTAAGATTATTTATTAAAAACCTCTTAATTACTTCAGAATCCTCCTCACCAAATTGCCAAGAAGTACCACGTTTTGTTCAGTATTTGTGTATTCATCCTGAAATCTTGTGATTTCTTTCCACCCACGTGAGTGATGTTAGTGACGAAGAATGGGGCAGAATCCATTTAAGGATCTCAGTATTTATCTGCAGAGTAAAGATCCCTCTATTCTACCCCAACAATGTGCCTCATTCCCACTCTCAGAAGAGCTGGCAACATGGTGATATTTTCTCATTGCTCTGCTGTTGTGAAGTCCTTCTGATAATTCTGCTAATTCAGTGCTGGTTTTGTGCTTCACGACCTTTGCCCACAAGGACCAAGATGGAGAATACCTTAATTCTTTCCAAATAGGACTCTTTCACTCAGCAGTCAGGAAAGACATTAGTCCCATCAATGTGAGCTGAATTAGTGCTAGTTCTGAGAACCAAAAATAGTATCTAACCCATTGAACCATCCAATCTTCAAAGAGAATCTGATATTCTAATAGATGGCTAATGGTGTGTTGATATTTTTGCTAGTTCTGATTATTCCTATTGACGAATTACAAGCAGCTTGACAGTTGGTGCTGTGGTTGTTTGTTTAAACATTAGCACATTTACGTTAGAATATCTCCAGTTCAAAGGCACTGGATGCAGATTGTGTCAACAGAGTGGAATAGCTGAGATTGTTGAGCAAGGCCAGTTTTATGTTATACCTTTGGAAACATTTTAACAGAAGATATTGATGCTGATTTTACCTGCCTTTGCAACCTCTGGAACAAGCTTGTCTTGTACATGAGCCATGTGTCCAAGGACGGAGAAGATGGCAAATCCAGCAAACACACTGGTAGCACAATTAACCACACAAATAATGATGGCATCTGAATAACAGTTATTGTTGAACTTGTTGTAGGATGACAGGGCTGTTAAACCTCCCCAAGCGACTGACAGTGAGAAGAAAATCTGTGTTGCAGCATCTTTCCAGACCTAGGAAATAGAAGGTACATAAGAACATAAGAAATAGGAGCAGGAGTAGGCCATCTGGCCCTTCGAGCCTGCCCCGCCATTCAACAAGATCATGGCTGATCTGAGTTCCACTTACCCGCCTGCTCCCCATATCCCCTAATTCCCTTATCAATCAGAAAACTATCTACCCGTGATTTAAACATATTCAACGAGGAAGCCTCCACCACTTCAATGGGCAGAGAATTCCAGAGATTCACTACCCTCTGAGAGAAGAAGTTCCCCCTCAACTCTGTTCTGAACCGGCCCCCCCTTATTTTGAGGCTGTGCCCTCTAGTTCTGGTTTCCCTTCTAAGTGGAAAGAATCTCTCCACCTCTATCCTATCCAGCCCCTTCATTATCTTATATGTCTCTATAAGATCACCCCTCATCCTTCTAAACTCCATGAGTACAGACCCAATCTGTTTAATCTCTCCTCATAAGCTACACCCCTCATCTCCGGTATCAACCTGGTGAACCTTCTCTGCACTCCCTCCAAGGCCAATATATCCTTTCGCAAATAAGGGGACCAAAACTGCACACAGTACTCCAGTTGCGGCCTCACCAGTGCCTTGTACAGTTGCAGCAAGACCTCCCTGCTTTTATATTCTATCCCCCTCGCGATAAAGGCCAACATTCCATTCGCCTTCTTGATCACCTGCTGCACCTGCAGACTGAGTTTTTGCGATTCGTGCACAAGGACCCCCAGGTCCCTCTGCACAGTCGCACGATGTAATTTTTCTCCATTTAAATA
Source organism: Mustelus asterias (assembly GCF_964213995.1). Taxonomy (NCBI): domain Eukaryota; kingdom Metazoa; phylum Chordata; class Chondrichthyes; order Carcharhiniformes; family Triakidae; genus Mustelus; species Mustelus asterias. Next base: position 82,571,227 of record NC_135804.1, on the reverse strand, counting down.
ATATTCCAATTTACTATTATTTCTTCCAAAGTGGATAACCTCACATTTGCTAACGTTATATTCCATCTGCCAGATCCTCGCCCACTCGCTCAGCCTATCCAAATCTCTCTGCAGACTTTCCGCGTCCTCCACGCAATTCGCTTTCCCACTCACCTTCGTGTCATCAGCAAACTTGAATACCCTAGATTCAGTTCCCTCCTCCAGATCATCTATGTAAATGGTAAAAAATTGAGGCCCCAGCACCGATCCCTGCGGCACGCCACTGGTCACCAACTGCCAACCAGAAAAGCACCCATTTATCCCAACTCTCTGCTTCCTGTTAGATAGCCAATCCCCAATCCACGCCAACACCTTACCCCTAACTCCGTGTACCCCAATCTTCTGCAGCAACCTTTTGTGAGGCACCTTATCGAACGCCTTCTGGAAATCTAAAAACACCACATCCACCGGTTCCCCTCTGTCAACCGCACTAGTGACATCTTCATAAAAGTCCAGTAGATTCGTCAAACACGACTTTCCCTTCATGAATCCATGCTGCGTCTGCTTGATCGAACCATTCTTATTCAGGTGCTCTGTTATTTCCTCTTTAATAATGGACTCTAGCATCTTCCCAACTACGGACGTTAAGCTAACCGGCCTGTAGTTACCCGCCTTTTGTCTACTTCCTTTTTTAAACAGCGGCGTAATAGTAGCTGTTTTCCAGTCAGCCGGCACTACCCCAGAGTCCAGCGAATTTTGATAAATTACTACTAACGCATCTGCTATTACCTCAGCCATTTCTTTCAGTACCCTGGGATGCATTCCATCCGGGCCCGGGGACTTGTCTACCTTCAGTCCTATTAGTCTACCAAGCACCACCTCCTTAGTAACAGTAATTGTATTAAGGACCTCCCCTCCCACCAACTCTCGATCTCTAATATTCGGCAAACTATTTGTGTCTTTCACCGTGAAGACCGACACAAAGAACTTATTTAAAGTCTCAGCCATTTCCTCGTTTTCCACTATTAAATCCCCCCTCTCATCTTCCAAGCGTCCAACATTCACTCTAGCCACTCTATTCCTTTTTATATACTTGTAAAAACTTTTACTATCATTTTTTATATTTTGAGCTTGTTTAGTTTCATAATCTATCTTTCCTTTCTTAATCGCTTTCTTAGTCGTTCTTTGTTTTTCTTTAAAGCTTTCCCAATCCACTAATTCTCCACTATTTTTGGCTGCTCTGTACGCATCTGATTTTATTTTAATACTCTCCTTTATTTCCTTCGTTATCCACATCCGGTTATCCTTTTTCTTAGAGTCCTTCTTTATCACCGGAATATATTTTTGCTGAGTACTTAAAAAAATCTCCTTAAAAATCCTCCACTGTTCCTCAGCTGTCCTACCTACCAGTCTGCTCGCCCAGTCTACATTAGCCAATTCCACCCTCATCCTCCAATTAGAATTAATATGTTGTGGGAGCAATTACATTAGCTTGCTAAACTGTGGTAGATAAAACTACAATGAATGTGGGCCCTATTTTGATTCTAAGTGCTGGGCGGACTTGAAACTGGGAGTGTTTCAGATCCGACTTCTAGACCCGTTCTCAGGCTCCCCCATACGCACTCTGCCTGAAAAAATATCAGCAATTCTGAATCGCGCTGCAGAAGCCTGTGGGCGGGGCTTATCGTGCCCGAAATCCTGCAGCTCCGATCGGCACCTCCAACTGAGCATGTGCAAAAAAAAGGTAGAATAACACTCCGCTTCCACATCCCTCCCGGGTCGGATAATGCCTCCCTCTGGCCCCCACAGATATTGCCCCACCCCCATGACATTAATGACCCCTTATCCCCCCCACCACCCCGCCACCCAGATTGATTGTGGACCCCTCCCCCTACCCCCCACAATTTCAGGCAGAGTGGCAGCGGACCTCTCTCCCCCCCCCCCCCCCCACTGATCTTAGGCAGAGAGATCCACCCTCCCCCCCTCCACTCGACAGATCTCAGGCAGAGTGATCCCCCTCACCTCCACCCCTCCCGCACAAGGACCCCATCTTCTCCGGACTCCGGTGGCTGTGTGACACCTCTCTCTCTCTCCCCTGTCCCCAAATATTGAGGCACTGATCCATCACTCCCTCTACCCCCATCAGTTCACTTGCCTTCCCCTCAATGCTAACAAACAAACTGCGTGTAACGTGCTGGGATGCTCTGCCAAACTGCCTGCAGCTGATCTGTCCTAATGAGGGGCAGCTTCATTAAAAACTCAAGAATGGACAGGCAGGCAGGCATTCCTACACAAAATGTGCGCATGACCAGCCCCCCGATTTACTGAAGGAGGCTGCCGGATGCAGCAGAGGCGAGGCAGGACACCCTCTTCCCTCCAGGAGGACGTAGGCCCAGGGACTCTAATGGAAATGTGGGCTGGGAGGAAGTTGCCGCCTCGGTCAGTGCCAGGGCACTGGCCTCCCCGAACCACGAAGCAGTGCTCGAAAAAGGTCAATGACCTCATCCATGCAGCAAGGTGAGTGCTGAACCCCATCTTGCATCTTCCCCCAAATCAGACCAGATCCTCCCATTCCCAGCACCCTGCATGCTTCCAGCTCTTGACCCCCCCAAGCAGCTCCTTCCTATCCCCCCAAGAGCCCCACCACGCTTGCCCTCTAAGGGCTACCACCTGATACTCTGCAGGAGTCACACCACCATTTCTTTCATGGCACCTTCTGTCTCCACAGGAGAAGACTGACCATAAACCCATGAGAGGGCGAAGACAGGGGTGGTGAGCTAGACCTCCGGGTCCTCACCTGCTTTGAGGAGCGGGCACTGGAGCTCTCCAGGGAAGGGGAGATGCGGGCTGTCAGCGACAGCATGGTTGGGCTGCCGTCCAGACGTGAGCACCTGTCAATCCTTCAATCACTTTGAGGCAACTTCTCGGGGGCACGAGTTTCGGGTGCGAGGGGCAAGGTTTAAAGGAGATGTACGAGGCATGTTTATTTGCACAGAGAAGGTAGTGGGTGTCTGGAACTTGCTGCCGGGGGAGGTCGCGGACGCCGATACGATAGTGACCTTTAAGGGTCTTCTTTACAGCTATGTGAATGGGATGGGAATAGAGGCATATGGTCCCCGGAAGGGTAGGGGGTTACAAATCAGATGGGCAGCATGGTTGCTACAGGCGTGGAGGGCCGAAGGACCTGTTCCTGTGATGTAGTTTTCTTGGTGCTTTGTTCTATGTTCAATGGAGAAATGTGAATCACGTGTTTGGCACCCCGGATTCCTCTCCCTCCCTTGCATTTAACCTTGTGTCCTGTGTTGCAGGGACACATCTGGATGCCCTTGCGCCTTCTACTCCAGACCCGTACTGCAGCTCCCGCCTAACCTGGTCCAAGCAGCTCGGTCGATGCGCGAAGGGACCCTCAAGGGTGGCACGATTTTGGCGTCAGCTGCCACCTCACAATTCACCATCCCAGATACTGACACGTCGGTGGGTCCAGTTAGTGGTGAGGCTTCTGGGTCACTCTCTGGTGAGCACGACGCATCTGATAATGTACATCGGGTGGAGGAGGGAACGTCCGAGGCTTCTGATATGCGGGGGCCTGCCGGAGGTGAGGACTCAGCTGGTCCCAGGCTACATGCTGGGCCTCTGAGATCACTTCTCTCTCAGCTGCTGGGGATGCAGCAACAGAGCCAGGGAATGCAGGAGGGGCTGACGGCCACACTGGACTGACTGCAAGGCTATTGGGAGGAGTCCCAAAGCTTTCAGGCAGACCAGTTATTGCCTGTCTTGCGTGCTTCCCAGGCCAACACTGCAAGGATGGAGCCTTCCGTGGAAAGCCTGGGGCAGTGGATCTTCACCATAAGTGGCAGGCTCCAAGCGATGGATGAGCTACAGCAGGCCACAGCAGAGTCCCAGAGGGATTCTCGAGGTTCTGCGGCCCATGGCTGAGAGGCATGAGAGCTTGCAGGAGACCCAATGGGGCAGCGCTGAGACACCGTGGGCTATGGCAGCAACCTTTGAGAACATGGCCCAGTCGCAGAGGGTCATGGCCCAGTCTCAGAGGGCACTTACTGCGGCCATTGAGAGGTGGCCCCCGACTCAAATGGCCATCACAGAGGGCTCAACCACCATGAGTAGAATGCAGGTGGTCCTCCAGGACTGGCAGTGCCAGGTGATGCTGGAGCTTCTGGAGCTCACTGCAGAAGCACTGCCATCCCATGGAGTGACCCAAGGGCCCACAGGAACCCCAAGGGAGGGGGAAGGGCTCGAGCCCATGCCGGGGCCTTCCAGGCAGGAGACTGTGGCTTTGGCTACACTTCTGACTCCCCCCTTCCTGACACCGAGGCATCTCGGAAGCAGTGCGATGAAGAGGGTGTCATGGTAACATCCCAGACACCTGAAAGCTGGCCAGGGCCCTCAAAGTCCAGGGTTTTCGGAGGATACCCGCCATATGCATCACAGGCAACGGGGCGAGGTAGGCAACTGGCCCCCTCCACCTCTGATGTACATGCTGGGGAGTTTAGTGGTAGGCCACGTAAGGTTAGGAAGTTGTAGTTGCACTGAGATGGCATGGGTGAAGGGCTGCAGTAGTTAAAAAGATATTTAAGCACCTTAACGTTTTCTGTTCACAAGTTTTGATGTTAGAATGTTTGATTTCAACATCTTTATTACAATTAAATGTTTTTTCATCATCCACCTGTGAGTAATTTGTCTCGAATAGGAATCTTCTTCCATTGATGATCGCCAGAACAACTCTTCATGTTGATGTCAGTTGGGGAGGCCCCTCAATATTGTGTCACTGAGGAAAGGAAGGCATTGGTTCCCCAGACCCCATGAGCGATCCCCACCTGCCCCAGGGCCCTATATGGGGGTTTCAGATCCCTTACCCGCTACACTGACGTGGGCCCAAGTGCCAGCATGCATGCGGAACACAGGTGGGAGTCAGACTAGTTTGCACCAGGGCATCATCATAATGGTGCTTAGCGAGTCGTCATCACCCTCCTGCCTGCCAAAAAACTCACTAACACAGAGTACCCAGGCCCACCACTCTGATGTAACAATGTTGCAGGATATAGAAGGAATTTTGGTGGGGTAGGTGGGGGGAGGATGGAACCCACAGACACAAACCCCGAGTGACTGAATCAGGGCCAGGGCCTCTCTTGCTGCCCTCACATGCCTCATTTGAACTGCCAGCCCTCCAGCGCCTGGTTGGTGTTCCTCGGCATGCTCTTCCTCATCCTCCTGCTGCTCATCCTCCCCAGTGAAGCCCAGCTGGTCATCCTCCATGTCCTCCTCCTCTTCCGCCTCCAATATGTCATCTCTCTGTAAAGCCAGATTGTGCAAGGCACAGCACACGACCACTATGTAGGAAGAGATCACTGGGGTGTATTGGAGGGCCAGATCGATCCAGGCACCGGAATCGCATTTTGAGGAGCCCAATGCACCTCTCCACTATCGCGTGGGTGGCTCCATGGGCCTCTTTATAGCGGGTCTCTGCCTCAGACACAGGCCTCTGCACAGGCGTCATCAGCCATGTCCGGAGCGGGTAACCCATATCACCCACGAGCCACCCCCGCAGCCTGGGCTCCTCCTCAAATCCCTCTGGGATGTCCGAGCTCCTGACAATGAAGCTGTCGTGCACACTGCCTGAATGTCTTGTGCAGACATGCATAATGTTTATAATATGATCACACACTAGTTGAACATTCAGGGAGTGGAACCCCTTTCTGTTGATGAATCTCCACGGATTCTGTAGGGGGGCCTTGAGGGTGACGTGTGAGCAGTCGATGGCCCCCTGTACGTTCGGCATCCCCTCAATGGCTGTGAACCCTTCAGCCTGGGCTTCCTGATGGGCCTGCTCCATGTACTCCCCAGCCCGGGCACACAGGGCTTCTGTGGCTTGCTTGATACAGGTGTGAACAGCTGTTTGGGAGATGCCACAGACATCTCCGCTGGGGGTCTGGAAGGAGCCATTCGCATAAAAGTTCAGAGCGGCCGTCAATTAGACAGCCACCGAGATTGAGTGCCCCCTGCCTCTAGGTGCCAGGTCCTGCAACAGGTTGCACAGGCGTTGCACTGTCTCCTTTCAGAGGCGGAGACGTCGGTGGCACACGGTGTCCGACATCTGTTGAAATGCCACTTGTGCACGGAACCACCAGGGGCTCTGCTCCTTCCTTCTCCTGCCCTCCCCCCCCACCCTCCTCCCCACCCGGGTGAATCGTGGCCACCTCCTGCCTCTGGTAGTTGTCTCCCTCTACTCCTGCAAGTGGTAAGGCCCGGGCTTCTTGTGCCCGCAATTCTTCCTCCAGCTCCTCCTCCTCAACTCCAGCAGCAACCAAAAGAACAGCAAGATCGATTGGTTGCATTGCAAAAGCCATCTCATCACTCTGAGGGGGATGGGTGTTGGAGATGGAGAGGAACACATGTCGAGGTTAATGAACGCTGCTTGCCCCTAGCACATCAATAGTCAATGTCCATACTCCCCAATTCCCCCAGCCACATGCTCCCCACAATCACAGCCCCCCTCCCAATTCCATCAGCCACATGCTCCCCACCATCACAGCCCCCCTCCCAATTCCATCAGCCACATGCTCCCCACCATCACAGCCCCCCTCCCAATTCCATCAGCCACATGCTCCCCACCATCACAGCCCCCCTCCCAATTCCATCAGCCACATGCTCCCCACAATCACATCTCCCTGCAACGTTGAGAGGCTGCAGCAGTGCAATTTGCAAGGGCTTTGTGCACATCCTTCAGCTGGAAGTCATCTGAGTGCACTAGGAGCCAGCAGCACCCCAAGACCCGAGGTCAGTGCTGAGACCCGGGTCCATGCTGCAAATCGGACATTGGAGACCCTGCTGAGCAACAGCCCCCACCCCCCACACACTCGCAGAGCTGCCACCGACCCGAGAAAGAAAATGGCCGCAGTAAAAGGACACCTGTGAGCAGCAGGGAGTCGTTGGACACTACGCACTTACCTCCTCGCTAATCCTCACTGATGGAGCGGCCGAATCAGACCTTTGTGGAGCATGTCTGTTTCGCGCCGATTCGGTATTGGCGAATGCGGTGGTAAAGGGGGAAGTGCTGGTAAAGTTGGGCACGCAGCCCATTAATTCAACTTAAATGCATTTAAATAGCCGTCACCGCCGTTTCGGGCATGGTCCCGATTGCAGTCATTTTCTGGCCTTGGTAATGGGGGAACTGGCGTGGAGGCGGGCATGGATTGCGCTACTCGCCTCATGCCCGACTTTACCAAGTTTTCGCTCCCGAAAACGGATGCAACGCGATGGTAAAATCAGGCCCAGTAATTAAAATGCAGCCAGTTTTAAGGAGCTGCTGTCGTCAATGATGTCTACACACATGCTTTCCAGCAGGGAGCATATTGGAGAGTGATTAGGAACGGGAACCCAGCCGATATTTTTCTGATTTCGGCACTGACAGATCAGCACATGTGCAGTAGCCCACTCAGCACAATGCTGCCAGCATCTCCAGCGGGAATAGGCCCTGTCCACAGATGTTTAGTGATATTCACGCTGGTGCACTGTGATACACAGACTGTGGGAGAGTCATTTTGAAAAACAGCAGGATTTACTCCAGTTTCTACGCGAATTTGACACTTAGAATATTTTTTGGGAGAATCCCACCCATTTGCCGGAATTTCACTGCCTTGCCTGCCTGAGGCTCGTAAGATTCCATCTGAGGCCAATGGAGAGTGCCATTCTGTGAGCCTCACCTGCCCCGATTCCGGCAAAATTCTAGCAATTAACTTTTATTGCGAGGTCTCAGTTGTATCTTCCTTCTCATTCTATCTACCAATATGCAATGGCTGAAATTAGTTTTCCCTTAGGTTAACAATACAAAAATCAATACAGCTTTTACCTCAAATTTGTCATAAACTAAGAACATTAAAAAAAGTAAGTCACACAACACCAGATTAAAGTCCAACAGGTTTACTTGATGGCACAAGTTTTTGGAGCGTTGCCCCTGATGAAGGGGCAGTGCTCCGAAAGCTCATACTACCAAATAAACCTGTTGGACTTTAACCTGGTGTTGTATGGCTTCTTACTGTGCCTACCCCAGTCTAAGGCTGGCATCTCCATACCATTAAAAAAAAGTAAAACATAAAGCAATTTGACTGAAGAATGAAGTTGAAGTTCTATGGATTATCCTGGTGTGTTTACCTCAGCATCTCTCAGTTTAGTGATGTTTGACTGGGATCCAATATAATATTCAATTCCTTTATAGGCTCCCTCCAGAGTAGCACCTCGGACGAGCAGTATGATGAGAACCACATAAGGGAATGTTGCAGTGAAATAAACCACCTGATCAAGGAGAGTAAATTGTTAGATTTTCCTGCATTGCTGGTACGACATTAACTGTATCGAATTCACTAAACGAATTAACAATAAATAATTGGAGGAGAAATAACTTCTCAAGGCATGTTTAACATTGAGTTAGATTGAATTTGAAAGGCACAATATTTGGCTGGATCTTGCTGTAAAAATAATGATACGTTAATGACAAAATCTTATTTGTGTTTAAATCAACAAGGCAGTTCCAGGATAAAGAGCTGTTAGAAAACTCCCAAATTTGCTGATCAAGTTACGCCAGTCTACTGTTTGTCTTGCAAAATTCCATCATAACAGCCTCCTGTTATTTTTACGGGCTTGTTGCATTTACATATTTATTGCATATTAGAAACAGAACATAAAAAATATCTTTTAATTAAGCACCTTTAAAACAATGTCACAAATTGTTAATCCAATGCCAATGAACCTCTTTGACTCTGAAATCAAACAAAATTAAACTGTAGATTCCCTCCCTTGGTAATAGATTGTTTTCAGAAATTTAAAAAAATCATTTTTTTCTTACTCCTTTCTTTCTCTTTCTTCTTTTTCTCTTAATACAATCGTTTTCTCCCTATCTTTATTTCTCATTCTCCATCTGAATTGATTCTGATCTACCACTCTAACTGACTCTCCATCTTAGTTATCCCCCAGATGTTTTCTCAATCTATAAAACTCCCACTCCCCAGTCACTGTTAACCAGGCCACTTCACAAATGATTTATATATTTGAGTTTTACTGTTACAGAAATGTTTATTTTGTCACGAGGTTTGACACTAATCATCATCAACCATTTTACCTTTCCTGAAGATTTGATTCCTTTTGATAACGCTACCCCAATTATAATCCAGGCCAGAAGCAGACAGAGGGCTAAATACCAGACTATCTCCCCAGTTTCATCGATTGAACTTGAACGCCGCAAAGCCACGTTACTAAAAAAAATGAAAAATGAAAACATCTCACACCAGGATACTGTTCGTTACACAAATTTTGGCTTTTAGACAGTAATGAATGATCTGAAAGATAAAGTGAAACAGCACACCTTTTAGAAGTGAATTTGCAAGGAATTGAGAATAAATTTGATTCTTTTTATGGCATCTTTTTTTTCTTCTGCCATCAGGACAGAGAAGGAGCCCAAAGAAAATAAGAATTGTTAGACAAGGAATGGACAATACAAAAGCAAAATACTGAGGATACTGGAAATCTGAAATAAAAAGGGAAAACACTTGAAACACACAGCAGGCCAGATAACATCTGTAGAGAGCAAAAGAGTTAGTTCTGTCTACCAATTGACCATTAAGTGGACAATTAATGACTACTTAAAGTCTTTGTCCTGTCACCACTGATATTAACTCAGCTGCAGGTGGAGCTATCATCATATGGAGAGCATGACAAGTAACCATGTCGTCTCCAGGGGTGGGGGTGTGGGGGGGTGGGGGCGGGGCTGGTGGATCCTTGCTCAACAGCACTCAGTGCATAATTCAGGGTCCTAGCATCAGGAAGGGGAATTCTGCTGAGAGACACACTTTGTCCTTGCTACCAATACCCCATTCCCTGACCACCCTGCAAGACCCCTCTGGCCATTACTTACCTGTGGCCTGGGCCACCCTGGCAGTGCCTACCGGGCACCAGGAAGTGCCAAGGGGGTGGGGCCTGAGAGGCGGGGCCAGACAGGGGATGAGCCAGATGGGGGAGTAGGGGGAGCTCTGCATCGGGTGGGGGGTGGGGGGTGGGGTGGGGGGGGGGGGGATGAGGCTGGCAATCAGGGGTCGGAGCTGAACATCAGAGATTGGGGTCAGCCATTGGAGGTTGGGGCTGGCGATTGTTGGGGGAGGATGAGATTGGCACATGCGTAATGGCCCCCTGAGCACTCTGCTCCTGGCTTCTCCAGCAGGATGAGGCTCCGCACCCTCTGTATTGCACAGAGTGCTGTAAATTGTCAAAACTCATCTCGCACAAACTTAGAGTTATTTTGGGAAAATTGGCCCCATTATATTAAGAACTGATTCTTGGCTTTGGTTGATCCATCTACCTGTAAATACATTCATACGCCATTGTAGCTCACCAACTTCATGAATTACACTATGGACATTGACATACACACAATTCAATTCCCCCTTCACCACTTATGCAATTTTCCTCACTTTTGACGATATTTGTAATTTTACAGCTGTTGTTCCCTGTCCTCTGATCTAATTTCTGTTTCCCTCTGCTATTTTTTGTTTCTTCTCTCTCTCCACCAAATTTGTAAAAACCCTCCCTAAACTGTACTTGGAGTAATCTGAGATAAATACATTTATTTATCTGAGCATTTGAAATGTTGCCTGAACTTTGCTTGAAGAATAACAACATATTTGCTCTCTATAGGCGCAATCTGACTGCCCCATTGCGCTGGTTAATTAGCGTAGCGAGGCCGAAAAAATAACGTGCAATGCACAAATCATTCTCGAGCCCAGCATCAGGTGGTTTGTTATCTCCCCAGCCACTTTTTCTTGGTGTGAACCAATGGGTGTGAAACCTATTAGCATGCATTAGAATGGATTCCAATGTCATTAGTGAGTTTGGCATTGCCGTTTCCCCTCTTCTGGACATTTCACATCTCTCCGGCATGACTTGACGCTGGCGTAAATCACAGATGGTCCATAAAATATGGGCCAGGCACAGCAGTAATGAAGTGGAGTGAAGAGGTGAATACCACTGAGCACCAACCCCTAGCGTGCAGGGAGGTGGGGAGATTTTCAGCTGTTGCAATATTGCATGGTGGGATGGGGGGTTTCCATGGGTGCAGGGGTTTGGGGGGGCTCAGATCGGCGGTCACTGCTGGCTTGAGACCTCGTGTTGGGTGCCTTCCCCCAGCCGCTGACTGACTCGCAAATGGTTTCACGTGAGGTCGACTACCAACGCCAGGAATATTGCTCTGGTTGTCCTGCCAACTGTCTGCTGGATAGAATCTGTGGCCGACTGCAGACATTCCATCCCAGGTCCCTCTAACAGTAACAAGAATCAGGTTTGGCAACTGTGGCCCCAATCAAGGGAGTTCTGCAGCTATTGACACGGCCCCTCATACTGCATGGACTTTGCAGTTTTGCCTTAATTTGGAATCCATCTTGTGCTAGTCTGAGGGTGCTTCTCACCATCTCCCTGAGCTGTAAGCCATTCCTGGAAGTCACTGCACCAAGCACTCAGGTGGATGCACTCATGCCTATTCTTCTAGGGTTGCCAATGGGGACCCCCACACAGCCACCTGCATGCTCTCCATGCCTGCCATGGTGAGGATGTGTCAACGGTAGGCAACCCATTGAGGTGGCGCATGGCACTGGTGATGGTGCCGAGTTGCCAGTATCCAGATACATGGGGACATGGATTCCTGGGAGGCAGTGAGGGACCTGGGATGGATAACCTTACTAACTATCTCTCTCTTCCTCCCCCATCAAGCATAAATAGGGATTTTGGCTTGGGGGGCAGTAGAGATGCTAGAGATGACAATCAATCTTGCAGCTGCTGAGGAGGAGGAGGAGGAAGGAGACATCTACCCACTGTAAGGCCAGCCAGGGGAGGAGGTGGGGCCAGGACATTGCTGTGCATTGACTCATGGGGGAGGGGGGCAGGGGATGGGGGAAATGGGGATTCACAGTGTACAGGACCAGCATGTCATTCAGTGGGCTGACAGTCGCCGTGTGTAAGGAGGCAGTGCGGTGCCTGTGTCATGTTCTTGCTGACCTAGTACCTTGTGGGACAAGAGGACACCCACTGGTGGCAGTGAAGGTCACGGCAGCCCTCAACTTCTACGTCTCCAGGTCCTTCCAGGCCTCCAGTGGAAGCATCTGCGGCATCTTGCAGTCTTCCAGGCACAAGTGCATCCGAGAAGTGACGGGTGCCCTGGTCAACCAGGCAGTCAATTACATCCACTTTGACATGGGCCAGGCCCAAAAGGAAGCCCGGGCTGCAGGCTTTGCCGTTATTGCCAGGATGCCGTATGTGTAAGGGGATGTAGGTGGCACGCACGTCGTCCTGAAGTCTCTGCATGATCAGGCATTGGCCTTCATCAACAGGAAGGAGTTCCACCCCCATTAATGTGCAGGTTGTGTGTGACCACAGAATGAACATCATGCATGTGTGTGCATGACATCTGGGGAGTATGCATTATAGCTACATCCTTCGGAGCTCAGACATCCTCGGGTTGTTTGATAGCCAGCCCAGGCTGCCGGGATGGCTCGTGGGAGACAAGGGCTACCCGCTGAGGTCATGGCTAATGATGCCAGTGCGGAGGCCTGAGACCATGGCAGTCAGGGTTCTGGCATAGGTGCTGGAAAATGGGAATCGCATACTCAGTGGCCCAAAGGCCCATATCGCACAGCACAATGCTCTGTGCCTCTATGTGTGCAGTCAGGGTATGGTCATCCCTGTGGTCATCCCACAGACAGATTAGTCACAGCTATGGGTGCAATAACATTGAAATAAATATATATATATTTTACAGTGCAATAATATGAGTGATTCTTAACAGTGCCTATTAATCTGATCCTGATTGCTTCACTCATGCCCTCTTGGTGACCCTAAAACTTCTTAATTTTACATGGCCTACTGTTATAGGTGAACCCCCCAGGATGCACATCAAAAGTGGGGGTGGCCTCTACGTTCTGTGCCCTGTGGTCTGTGATGCTATTGATGGGGGGGTCCCCTGGGGGGCTGGGACCTGGAGGGCCCCGGTCGACATTTGGATGACACAGATGTAGCCGTGCCTCCCTGTTTATCCCGCTGCTTGTGAATTGCACCGGTGGCAGGAAAGGTGGAATCGGAAGGCCTGGTGATGGTCGGCGTCCGCAGAGTGAAAGGCCCAGGAATGGGCTCCAGCCCTTCCTTGGAGTGCCCATGGGCCCCTGGGACACTCCGTGGGATGGTGGGGCAGCTGAAGTGAGGTCTCGGCGTCACCTGTCTCTGCCAATCTGGAGGTCCAACTATGTCCGCCCCATGGTATGCGAGCCTTTATCAATGTCCCTCTGAGACTGGGCCAAGCTCTGGAGCCCCTCAGCATTAGCCATCTGAGACTGGACAATGCCATCAAGGCCTGCAGCCATTACCTGCTGTCTCTCCTGGATGCCTCCTAGACCCTCAACCAAGGCCAGTTGTGTTTCCAGGATGCCTTTGACCCTGCCACCCATGGCGACCATTTCCTGACCCAGTATTTCCACAGTGGATGCCAACCTTGCAATGTTGGCCTGGGTGCAATACAATACCAGCACCATCTCTTGCAACTGAAGGCTGTGGGACTCCTCCAAACAGCCTTGCAGTTGCGGCAGTGTTGCTGACAGACCTCCTTCAATCCTCAGTACTGCTGACGCATCTCCAGCAGTTTCGAGATGACGGATCCCAACGGCCTGGCACCTGTCCTGGAGCCAGCTGATACCTTGCCTCTGGCAGACCTTTGCACATCCGAGGCCTCGGATGATCCCATCACCACCCAATGTGCAGCACAGCTGTGTTGTGCGCACTAGACAGTGACCCAGAAATCTCATCATTGACATGTCCCATCGAGGGGATGTCTGGTGGACACCGTGCAGGACAGGAGGACCATCTTCTACCCTGCAGATGGCCAATGACCCAGGGGTCGGGCCTGCATTGAGGTTTGGGAAGCAATGGCAGCGACAGTGAGCGCCTGTGCACTGGCACAGAGGACCGGCAATCAGTGCAGGAAGAAAATGAACAACCTCCTTCGGGCAGGAAAAGTGAGTGTCCATCCTGTCTTGGCATTGATCCTATCTGCCGCACCTGAAATATTCACATCGATCCCCCCCCCCGACACCCGTAGCCTTCCAGCACCCGACCCTTGCATGCTGAGGCACAGTTCCAATATAAGCTACCCAATTGCCCTACCACCAACTCTCCTGGCCCTTCTAGCCATTAGTCTTTCAATCTATCCTTCTATCCCCGCCGGATAAGATGACCCATAATCGCCGGGAATCAGAGAAGACCAGAGCTGGGGTCCCCAAGCTACGTCTCTCATTCCCTTTGAGCTGCGCACTCTGGAGTTGTGGGGGGGGGGGGGAGGGCTGGGAACAAAATGTCAATGACAGCCAGGTTGGAGTGCAATATGGAAGTGAATATCTGCAAAACCTTTATTCGTGTTATAAGACTATCCCCTCGGTGGGACATGTCAATGATGAGATTTCTGGGTCACTGTCTAGTGCGCACAACACAGCTGTGCTGCACATTGGGTGGTGCTGGTGGAATGTGTTGTTAATGCCTGTGCTGAATGAATGGTGCTGGCCTCCGAAGGCTCCTCAGAGCCTTCCTCCAAGGTGTCTTCGCTGCTGTTGTGAGGCTTTGTAGCGGGAGCAGTAGTGGGGGTGGCGACTCTAGACAGGTTGGGTGCATTGGGGTCATTTCTTGCAACAACCGACACATGGTTCAATGCAAGGGAGGGACAAGTATCTGCGCACTGAGCCACTTAGTTGAAATAACACGAATAAAGCTTTTGCAGATATTCACTTCCATATTGCACTCCAACCTGGCTGTCATTGACATTTTGTTCCCAGCCCTCCCCCCCCCACAACTCCAGAGTGCGCAGCTCAAAGGGAATGAGAGACGTAGCTTGGGGACCCCAGCTCTGGTCTTCTCTGATTCCCGGCGATTATGGGTAATCTTATCCTGCGGGGACAGAAGGATAGATTGAAAGACTAATGGCTAGAAGGGCCAGGAGAGTTGGTGGTAGGGCAATTGGGTAGCTTATACTGGAACTGTGCCTCAGCATGCAAGGGTCGGGTGCTGGAAGGCTACGGGTGTCAGGGGGGGGGGATCGATGTGAATATTTCAGGTGCGGCAGATAGGATCAATGCCAAGACAGGATGGACACTCACTTTTCCTGCCCGAAGGAGGTTGTTCATTTTCTTCCTGCACTGATTGCCGGTCCTCTGTGCCAGTGCACAGGCGCTCACTGTCGCTGCCATTGCTTCCCAAACCTCAATGCAGGCCCGACCCCTGGGTCATTGGCCATCTGCAGGGTAGAAGATGGTCCTCCTGTCCTGCACGGTGTCCACCAGACAGCCCAGCTCCCTCTCCTTGAATCTTGGCGCAGCTCTTTGCGGTGGCATCTTCCTGGCATGATTGCCTGTGTGTCCATCGTTAGTGCTCATACGGAGATCTCCCGTGTTAACACTGTACTGCTGAAACCACTTTGGGCAAGTCACGCACCTGAAGGGTATAGTCCGATGCAAATTGCATGGCGGGTCTTTCATTGCACTAAGGGTCAAAAGATTCTGTTGTGTGTTGTGCCGAAAAAACTGGCACAAATAACTCCCATTTTCTTGCTTTTTCGACACTTAGAATTTGTTTAGTAAGATTGTGTCCTATACCTTTGGTTCCAATATAGGCTACAACCTGTTCTCCTCACAGAATATCATACACCTGCTTTAACTTAGGAGGCAATATGCCATTTAGGAATCACAGTTAGAGAAATATTTGTCTGTGCCCCAAATTATCAACTTCCCTGCGACTATTGCATTTTTTCTTTTCACTCATTAAATGGGACATTCACCCAATTACCATTTCCAGGAGGAAGCTGCTGGTACAGCTGTGCAGGTTATAGGTGCAGCTATCTGTAGCAATTTACTTACTCCCAGTATTGCTCACTTGGACCCTGGTGAGGAAGGTGGATTTCTGATCCATTTGGACAAGTTTCATTGTTTCCATGCAGCCATGTTGTATTAACGATTTCAAAATATCCATCACCCAGAGTGAGGTTGCAGAGTGGATCTAGAAAATGGGGAATTTGAAACACAGAAAGACTTACATTTATATAATGGCTGTATCCCAGAGTGTTCTCCAATTAAATAATTTTGGACTGTGGTCACTGTTGCAATGTAGGACTCACGACTTCCAATGTGTGCACAGCAAGATTCCAGAAACAAGGTTCAGCAATATAAGTGAGTAGGTAATCAGTGCAATTAGTGATATTGTTTTAGGGAAAATATCGATAAAAGTAGCAGGGAAAATTCACTATTCTTTGAAATCGTGTCATGGGGTCTTTAATGATAACCTCATTGAGGGACCTCATTTTTATGTTTTATCAAAAAAAGCTGTTTCAATAATCTGGCACTCCCTCAGCACCGTGCTGAAGAGTCCCCCTTGATTATGTGCTCATGACTTTACAGTGAGGCTTGAATCCACACCCTTCTGATTCAGCATTGGTAGCATGGTGGCACAATGGTTAGCACTGCTGCCTCACACCGCCAGGGACCCGAGATCAATTCCGGCCTTGAGTGACTGTGTGGAATTTGCACATTCTCCCTGTGTCTGTGTGGATCTCCTCCGAGTGCTCCTCTTTCTTCCCACAGTCCAAAGTTAGGTGGGTTGGCCTTGCTAAATTGCCCCTTACTGTTCCAAGATGTGTAGGTTAGGTGGATTATCCACGGTAATTGTATGGTGTTAAGGGATTAGGGCCTGGATTAGGGAAGAGGGCATGGGTAAAATACTCCGTCAGAGTTGGTGCAGACTCAACGGGCCGAATGGCCTCTTCTGTACTGTAGGGATTCTATGAGAAGTGAGCATGTTGCCACAGGTAACACGATTTTGAAGTACATTGTATTGGTGCTGTCATTTACCATCAAATAATCAAGTCTGAGTTTAGTTTGACTGAGAAGTCTTTTATTACATGGGATTTTTGCTGGCATTCGTGATTCTTTTTGCTGTTCAGTCATCGATTTACACTGATTAAGTGTAATATCATTTTGTTATGACTGATTCAATGCTTTTTTAAACTAGGATTTTGGTTCCAGTGAAATTTTGTGATACCATCAGCTTTGTTATAATAAATAAAAAATGGATTAAGTATTGAGAAGTATTTTGTAAAATTAATTCTGACAAGCAAACTATAGTTTTCTTTTCACAGAATGTGGGTGGCTCGGCCAGCTTTTATCATCCATCCCTAATTTTCCTTGGTAAGTTGGTGGTGAACTTTCCTTCTTGAACCACTGGAATCCATGTGGTGTTGGTACACCAACAGTGTTAGGCAGGGCATTTCAATATTTTGTCCCAGTAACAGTACAGGAACAGTGATACATTTGCAAGTCAGGATTGGCTTGGAGGCAATCTTACAAGTGGTGGTGTTACCATGCATCTGGTCCCCTTGTCCTTTTAGGTGTAGAGGTCACGGGTTTGGAAGGTGCTATCGAAGTGACTTGTTAAGTTGCTGCCTGCATTCCTTAGATGCTGCCACTGTGCACCAATTGTGCAGGAAGCGAATGTTGAAAGTGCTGGATAGGGTGCCACTCAATTAGGCTGCCTTGCCCTGCTTGATGTTGAACTTGTGTTGTTGGAACTGTGCTCATCCAAGCAAGTGGAGAGTATTCCACTCCACTCCTGACTTGTGTATTGTGGATGGTGGACAGACTTTGGGAAGTCAGGAGGTGAATTATTCACTGCAAAATTTCTAGCCTCTGACCTGCTCTTGAAGCCACAATATCTATTTGGCTGCTCCAGTTCAGTTTCTGGTCAAATTAACCCCTCAGGATGTTGATAGTGGGGAATTCAGCGATGTAATGCTGTTGAATATCAAGGGGTGATGTTTGCATTATCTCTTGTTGGAGATGGCCCATTGCTAGGCACTTGTATGGCATGAATGTTACTTGCTCTTTATCAGCCCAAGCTTGAACATTATCCAGATCTTGATGCATTTGAACACGGACAGTTGTTGCCACAGTATTTACATGACTGGTCCAGTTCAGTTTCTGGATAATATTAACCCCCCCTAGGATGTTAATAATGGGGTTGTGGTTGTTTTAGATCATTGCACATGATATTACGAAGCATCCAATATATTACAGTCAACCCCACAATACACTCGATATTTTAATGTACATTTTAGATATGATAGTATCCTTTTGAGTTATGTGGTGATTTTCCCTTTTAAGGATCAATCAGCAAAGTAAGGGTCACATGCCCTGGGGAAACCAATCTGGGAGCGGCATGATAAACAAGGCTTGCTGTTCCAGAATCTTCTTGGAAGCTGACTGCAGTCACAGGTTGGAAGCCACTGTACACATATTGTTGCTTTTCCCTTAATTGGTGAACCAGAATTATTGCATTGATGATAAGGGTAAAACTGAACCACAGACTGTGAGTATACAGTTTCCAGTGAAGTTGAAATTGAGACAAAGAAGAATAATTGCAAAAATGTGGCTATTTGAATGGATAGATTCTTTTGATGCTTCCAGTGAGGACTGGACATAAGACATAACATGTTTGGGCTATTACTTTCAAGACCAATGAAATAGAGGAGGGGAAGAGATAGGCACTCCTGAGTTCGTGTGGGACCCAGGCTTACAATTTGATTCGCAGTCTCACAACCCCAAGTACCAGACTCAAAGTCACTCAGTGAGATCGTTGAATTGGTAAAGTCACATTTACATTGAATCATCAAATAGAATCATAGAATCCTCACAGTGCAGAAGGAGTCATGCAGCCCATCAACCTGGCACCGACAACAATCCCACCCAGGCCCCATCCCTGCTACCCCACAGAACCACCCTGCCAGCCCCCTGTGTCATAGAGGTTTACAGCATGGAAACAGGCCCTTTGGCCCAACTTGTCATGCCGCCTTTTTTAAAATCCCTAAGCTAGTCCCAATTGCCTGTGTTTGGCCCATATCCCTCTAGACCCATTTTACCCATGTAACTGTCTAAACGCTTCTTAAAAAACAAAATTGTACCCACCTCTACTACCACCTCTGGCAGCTTGTTCCACCCTCTGTGTGAAAAAATTGCTGCTTTGGACACTTTTGTATCTCTCCCCTCACCTTAAACCTATGCCCTCTAGTTTTAGACTCCCCTACCTTTGGGAAAAGATATTGACTATCTAGCTGATCTGTGCCCCTCATTATTTTATAGACCTCTGTAAGATCACCACTCAGCCTTCTACGCTCCAGCCTCTCCTTATAACTCAAACCATCAAGTCCCGGTAGCATCCTAGTAAATCTCTTCTGCACTCTTTCTCGTTTAATAATATCCTTTCTATAATAGGGTGACCAGAATTGCACACAGTATTCCAAGTGTGGCCTTACCAATGTCTTGTACAACTTCAACAAGACGTCCCAACTCCTGTATTCAATGTTCTGACCAATGAAACCAAGCATGCTGAATGCCTTCTTCACCACTCTGTCCACCTGCGACTCCACTTTCAAGGAGCTATGAATCTGTACTCCTAGATCTCTTTGTTCTGTAACTCTCCCCAACGCCCTACCATTAACTGAGTAAGTCCTGCCCTGGTTCAATCTTCCAAAATGCATCACCTCTCATTTATCTAAATTAAACTCCATCTGCCTTCGCCAGCCCACTGGCCCAATTGATCACGATCCCGTTGCAATCCAAGATAACCTTCTTCACTGTCCACTATGCCACCAATCTTAGTGTCATCTGCAAACTTACTAACCATGTCTCCTATATTCTCATCCAAATCATTAATATAAATGACAAATAACAGTGGAGCCAGCACTGATCCCTGAGGCACACTGCTGGTCACAGGTCTCCAGTTTGAAAAACAACTCTCTACAACCACCCTATGTCTTCTGTCATCAAGCCAATTTTGTATCCATTTAGATACCTCACCCTGGATCCTGTGAGATTTAACCTTATGCAACAACCTACCATGCGGTACCTTATCAAAGGCCTTGCTAAAGTCCATGTAGACAACATCAACTGCACTGCCCTTATCTACCTTCTTGTTTACCCCCTCACAAAACTCAATCAAATTTGTGAGACATGATTTTCCATTCTCAAAGCCATGCTGTTTGTCCCTAATCAGTCCTTGCGTCTCTAAATGCTTGTAGATCCTGTCTCTCAAAATACCTTCCAACAACTTACCCACCATAGATGTGAGGCTCACTAGCCTGTAGTCCCCAGGCTTTTCCCTGCAGCCCCTTTTAAACAAAGGCACAACATTTGCCACCCTCCAATCTTCAGGCACTTCACCTGTGACTTACGATGATTCAAATATCTTTGCTAGGTGACCCGCAATTTCCTCCCTAGCCTCCCACTATGTCCTGGGATACCTTGATGCACTTTAGTACTTCCAGCACCTCCTTCTCTGTAATATGTACACTCCTCAAGACATCACTTTTTATTTCCCCAAGTTCCCTAACATCCATGCTTTCCTCAACAGTAAATACTGATGAGAAATATTAATTTAGGATCTCACCCATCTCTTTTGGATCCACACATAGATGATCTTGTTGATCCTTAAGAGGCCCTACTCTACATTTACATGGGATGCCATGTAAATACCATGCCAGCCCCCCGACACCAAGGGGTAATTTACCATGGCCAATCAACCTGACCTGCACATCATTGGTGTGGGATGGAACTGGACCACCCAGAGGAAACCCGTGAGGACCCAGGGAGAATGTTCAAGCTCCACACAGACTGTGACCCAAGGCTGGATTGAACCAGGGTCTCTGGTGCCGTGAGGCAGCAGTGCTAACCAATGTTACACTGTGAGGCAGCTGTGCTAACTACTGTGCCACTGAAGTTCAATGGGGAGAGTCCCAGAGGAAACTATTGCCACCTATATCACCAAATTGAAGCAAATCACAGAGCAATGTGACTTTGGAGCCACTTTGATTGATATGCTGCTAGATGAATTAGTCTGCTGGGTGACTAATGAGGCTAATGGAAGTTATTAGCAAAGGCGGATATAAATTTTAAGGAAATAGTGCAGGCAATGGAGAGCGCTGAAAAGGATGCACAAGAGATACAAAGCGTGCAAAATGGCACTGTTCACCAGTTAGGGTGGGAGCCCACAGTCAGCAGTGGCGTAAAAAACAAAGATGTAGGGGGCGACCTTACCGGCTTGTCTCACTGGTCAGTCATCATGGTGTGGTGAGCCGGTAAGATCGCAAGAGGCAAAGAACTGGGTTCGCACTGGTTTCTCGCCTCTCTCGATCTGCCGCCAATCTTCAGGCATAATCAGCCTCGCATCCTTCCCAGGCGCGAGGCTGATTTTAATATTCATTAGCTGATTTAAATATTTGTGAATCTGTAACGCAATCGCACAGGCTCACTTGCCTGAACAGCCTCACCGACGAAGATCCTCACTGGCAAGGAACAATGGGGGTCGGACGTGATAGACTTGCCGGTGGGACTGGAGGGATTGAAGTTCCCCAGGTGGTTGGGGGCAGGGACAGGCAGTGCCCGTTGGTAGTCCTACCCTGACAATGCCCACTAGGCACCCTAGCAGGGCCTCAGGAAGGACGGGGCCTGAAGGAGAGGCAGCATGTGGTGGTTGCGCACTCTGCATTGGGGATCGTCAGGGCAGCGATTGACCGGTGGTGGGAGGGTGAGTGGTGGGTGAATGGGGCCAGTGATCGACTCAGGGAGTTGAATGGGGGCAGCGATCAGCTTGGGGGGTGAACAGGAATGGCAATCGGCCGGAGGGAGTTGAGTGGGGGTGGTGATCAGCTGGAGGGCGGGCACTATCGAAGTGGTAATTGGGGGGCTGGTGGGGGTGCGATGTCCGGGGGAGTGGGGGAATGACAGTTTCCCAATGCACTGTGTACTCTTGTCAAGTGCACTGGGAAATCAGGTTCATGCACAATAGCGCCTTCTGTTCCGGCGTGAATGGACACTGTCCACTCCCCCTACTGGCGAGAATCACACTTTGCCTCTTTTTTTCTCAAGTGTCATAAGATTTGATTTTTTCTCTTGCCAAAAAAAGTCTTGAAACTCTACTATTTTCAACCTCGTTTGGCACTTCAATTTTATTTTTGGTAAGATCACCCACATAGTCGTGAAACAGGAAAAGAATTCAGCCGCAAATAAAACAAGAAGATTTAGAAGAGGAAATCAATCATCAAAGATTGAAGAAGATTGAAGTTACCATTCTGGGTGTAACCACTCTCCTGAATCCTGCAGGTATAAAGTGCGGTTTCCAAGTGCGGAAAGGATTGCTCAAACTGATAAAGAAATATGAGAGTGTCTTCAGTGACAATTTAGGCAAGATCAAGGGCTTGCAGGCAAAGTTCTATGTGGATCCAGAGATGATTCCCTTAATTTTTTAGGGCAAGACCAGTACCATATGCCTTATGAGAAAGGGTAGATACTGAATTAAAGAGATTGGAAGAACTGTACATTATCCAGCTGTCAGAGAAAAGACTATTTAAGGCACTGGTGCAAAATCAAGTCAAGTCTATCTAGTACCAATTAAGTAGAATGTTACAAGGATATAACGTAGAAGAAGCTAGCACCAACAATTTAGATGTTCACTCTCTGTTTAATGTGAAAGAGGGCAAGATTGCCCCATTACCTAATGCTCCTGGTAAATGGAAATGGAAAGCCTCTTAAGATGGAAGTAGACACCAGGGCATCTGCTATGGTGATAGGTCAACATATGTTTTGGTACTTGAGAGAAGGAGATGAGCCATTGATTTTAAAGATTACTGCAGCAAAGTTAACAACTTACACAGGAGAAGCCATAAAAATAATGGGCAGCATGGTGGCACAGAGGTTAACACTGCTACCTCACAGTGCTAGGGACCCAGGTTTGATTCCCAGCTTGGGTCACTGTCTATGCGGAGTCTGCATGTTCTCCCCGTGTCTGTGTGGGTTTCCTCCGGGTGCTCCAGTTTCCTCCCACAGTCCAAAAGACGTGCTGGTTAGGTGAATTGGCCTTGATAAATTCTCCCCCAGTAAACCTGATCAGGCGCTGGAGTGTGGCGACTAGGGGATTTTCACAGTAACTCCATTGCAGTGTTAATGTAAGCCTCATGACACTAATAAATTAACTTTAAAGCTTTAATAATGGCCACATAACACACCGTAAGCTCTGCTCAGTTCCCAGTAATAATAGTGTCAAGTGAAGGACAAAGCCTTCTGCCATTGGCTTAAGGAAGTCAAATTATATTGGACTGAGATTTTCCAAGTGCGGAAAGAAGGATTGTTCAAACTGATGAAGAAATATGAGAGTGACTCAGTGACAATTTAGGCAAGATAAAGGGCTTGCAGGCAAAGTTCTATGTGGATCCAGAGACGATTCCTTTAATTTTTTAGGGCAAGACCAGTACCATATGCCTTATGAGAAAAGGTAGACACTCAGTTAAAGAGATTGGAAGAACTGTACATTACTCAGCTAGTTCAGTTTGCGGAAAGGGCAGCACTCTTAATCCCCTTGTTGAAGCCAGACAAGATCATCCCAATTTGCAAGGACTACAAGTTAACAGTTAATCAGATTGCTAAATTGAATAAATATTCAATCCTGAAGATTGAAGACCTGTATGTAAGGCTGGCCAGAGGTCAATCTTATTCAAAGCTGGATGTGTGTCATGCATATCAGCAACTTGAATTAGACAGTGCTTCCCGAGGCTATGTCATGCTAAGGTTTGTTTCAATATATGTGTCTGCCTTTTGGTGTGTTGTCAGCAGGTGCTATTTTCCAAAGGAACAATGGAAAATCAGTTGCAAGGGCTACCGCGAGTTACAGTATACCTTGATGATGTTCTCATAACTGGATCGACAGAAGCTGAGCACCCAACTAACTTAGAGGAGATGCTAAAGAACTTGCAAAAGGTTGGAGCTCACCTCAAAAAGGAGAAATATACTTTTATGCCACCAAGGTAGCCTAACTAGATTACCGTGTAGATGTACAAGGATTACACCTCATGGAGCTGGCCTCCAAAAACATACCTGAGCTCGAATTTGTTAACGTTATTGGCTCCCTTGCATGTGCTAAAGAAGCACTAGTGTTGGTTTTGGAATGCACACCAGAAAGTAGCTTTTAACAGAATAAAGCAATCGCTGCATTCTTCAAACTTGTTAGTACATTTCAACCCGTTTAAGAAAATGGTGTTAACCTGCAATGCCCCTCCACATGGAGTTGGTGCAGTGTGAGATGGACAATGGATCTGAAAGGCCAATAGAGTATATCTTGAGTACCCTCTCAGAAGCCGAAAAAGAGTACTCACAAAGAGGAATTGTCAATAGTTCTTGGTGTCATGAAATTCCACTCGTATTTGTAGGATATGCACTTTACCATTGTTTCTGATCGCAAACCGCTTTTGGGTCTTTATAAAGTAGACAAAGCTATTCCGCCAATCGCATCAGTAAGAATTCAGCGTTGGGCGTTATTTCTCTCCATGTACCTTCAAGCACGGGCCTGGAACACATATAGCGAATATGGATGCACTTCGTCGTTTACCTTTGCAAGAGAGTGTTGCACCTCTCCCAGGTGCAGGAAATTGGTCATGACATTGAATTTCTTGGACATGTTGCCAGTCTCGGAGAAGCAGATCAAGTACTGGACCAGTTGGGATCCACTGCTGTCCGAAGTGAGGCACAGGATCCTAATGCATTGGGCTAATAAGCCAGTTTCTGAAGAGATTAAACCACATTTTATTTGAACACCTTGAATTGAGTTGCCAAGGTGGCATACTTTGGGGGGCAAGTGTACCAGGAAGAGAGTTGCTCCTAGCTGAATTACACAGTGCCCATCCAGATATATCTAAGATGAAGATGCTTGCCAGGAGTTATGTCTGGTGGTCTTTCATTGATGCTGACATTGAGAACCTAGCCAAGCACTGTGAACAGTCCCAATTGCAACAAAGGTTGCTTGCTGCAGCCCCAGTGCACCCTTGGGAGTGGCCTAGCTGGCCATGGGTATGAGCCCATATTTATAATGTTCGTCCATTTATGGGCACAATCGTTTTCCTCCTTGTTGATGCACATTCAAAGTGAATGGAAGTGTCTGAGGTGAAGACTCCGACCTTACATGCCACAGATAAGAAATAGCCAATGTTTTTTCATCCAGAGAATACTGAAGTCATAGGGCAGGATTTTCCGTCTGCGCTCATCCTGAAATCGGAAAATCCCACCTGAGGTCAACGGACCTTTCCATGATCCGCCCCTCGTCTGCTGTGATTCCTGTAGCGGGCGGAATGGGAAAATTCACCCCATAATGTCTTATGATGCAACTGCCTTCATGAATGCTGAGTTTCAGAACTTCACGGCCTACCATGGTGTCAAGCACAGTAAGACTGCGCCTTACCAGCCAGGATCCAACGGACCAGATGAATGAGTCATCGAAACCCTTAGTTCTGGCCCAAAGTCAGGAGGGAGCCTGGAGACCTGAATCTCATGATTCCTTCTGACCACTCCAAATGCAAGAATGGGAAACCCAGCAGCAGAATTGTTAATGAACCATTGTCTCAGAATGAGGCTGAGCCGCATGCTCCTAAATTTGCAAGGGAGGATAGAGGCCGGCCAAAGCCATCAGATGACAAACCATGCTTCATGAAGTCAACACAGTCATTTTCAGTGGATGAAGCCATGTATGTGAGGAATTTTGGAAGTGGGCTGAGTTGGGTCCCTGAAATCGTTGTATTCAAAACTGGACCCCTGTCTTATCAAGTGGATGTAGAAGGAAGGATGTCCGGAAGCACAAAGACCATTTGAGAGAGTGAGAGTTGCGCCAGCAGCCTATACTGCCATCAGGAGCTATATTGCTATCTGGGAAGGTTGTTAGCATTAAAGTACTTTAACAGATCATCCTGTTAAAGGTGCAACTGAAGTCCCCATGGAAACAGATGCAACTGAGATGCCTGTGCCTGAAGGGACACTTGTGATAGTGGGTTCTACTGACCACACTCTAGTTGAAGCACTCCAGACAGAGGAGTTACTCCGCTCCTTGAAGAATCGGAAACCACCTCTATTGGTGGAGTTATAATGGACTGGATACATGTACTAAATGTTTAATTATCTGGACTGTGTAAATTGAGTATTGACATTTGTATGAGAGGGGGATGTGTTGATTGTCCTTTTAAGGATCAGTTTGTAGAATAAGGGTCACATGATCTGGGAAACAATCAGGGAGCAGCAAGGGGGAATCAACCTGGTAAGCAGGACTTGCTGTGCCAGAGCCGCCTTGGGAGTTGGCTGCAGCAACTGGCTGCAAGTCTCTGTATAGCTTTTACCCGTAAATAAATGTGTTCTTGTTTTTCCCTTAATTGGTGAACAAGAATTATTACAAGCTAGGTTGCGAAAATCTATTTACATTGTACCATGTGTATTATGGTGCTCTGTATGATGATCAATCCGCTTGTAATGAGAGATTTTATTTGATATATTTCGTAAAACTGGCTACAATACTAGATGAAGTCATTAAAACATTAGCAATTCCTTTAAAGGATCACAACAAATTCAGTGGAATATTCAAGAACTTTAGGACTATGATGCATTTCTACTGAAAGTTCAGGTTTCGTGCACTTCCACTCACTCCTACCATACAGAGATAGAACAAACCCCAAAACAAACCCATGGTAACATATGAGACCCATGGCAACTTCATGCTTTGTCTGTATAGCATGCAAGAAGCAATACTTTGGACTGTATACGAATACATGTGACAGTACTAAATCAAATCAAATCAAAATCAGATGACCCTATGGGAACATATGACCCAGTAGCAAATATTATAGATGTTTTCATTACATCCTTATTCTCACATTCATGTGCATCATGGCTAATTGTGTTAACTGCTTCCCATATCTACCTTTACAATAATAATTCTTTAGTCTGTTTTGAATTTGATCCACACCATGACCAGTATCAACTCGTGACTGTGAAGACCACTGGGTAAAATTGGTCTTTGCACAGTGGGTAAAATGAGTGACAATGAATGGGCAGCCTCTATCATGTATATTATTTTCCATTGACTTCAATTGAAAGGAAATTGTGTACAGTGTGAAATAGGCTGTCACTGTTGCTTGTTTCACACTTTGAGCAAGAACCAATTTTATGCTCATACACATTTTTCTCTCTTGTTGGTTAACTGCATTTTCTTCTCTCTCACTGTCTAGGTTATATTTTTTCTTTTTGTTGAATTACTTTATTTAGTTAGTTAGTTTATTTATTTAGTTCCAAGTTTCATTATTTGCCAATTATATGAGAGAAAATGCTTTCCCAAATATAAATGCTCCCTCTAATCCTATTCTAACAGAAGGAAATTCTTCCCAAGCACATAAAGACAAAACAATTCAAAGTATAAGCACCAACACAGATCCTCATCCATCCTGCTGTACCATAATAAAAATGCTTCCAATTCATTTCACAAAGGAATCAACACTTTGGGCAGAATTTTACCAGCACGTCCGTCTGAGGTTCGCCTGATCCCGCCCGAGGCCAATGGAGAATTCCGTTCTCTGAACCGCGACCACCCCTGGAATCGAGGCAGGCATGCTGGTAAAATATTGGCCTTTATCTCCAAACTTAACTGCAACAACTTTCACCTTCATAATTAGCACAATACACCTGCCAAACCTTTGCACATCCTGGGTTCTTTGTACAGAAAATCTCCCTGTCTTGTATTCTGAGTATCACTTTGATAACAACAAGAATCAACACTTTAGAAGAAGAATGTCCCACAGGCCAATTTTAAAACTTACAAAACGTGAATGACGTGGACCATAAATTAGAGAACATCCTTTCCCTGAACAATTGCCTTACTAGACTACTTGTAAAATAAAATCAGGAACTATCAGTTGCAATTAATCCACATACATTTGTCACTTTAGTGGTGATGAGATAAATAGCGAAGTTGCGGGATTTAGGAAGATGCATAAAGCTTCATCAGCTGTAATGGTGCAAAATGTAAACATAGAACGACAGAAATGGAGAAGTGAAGGCTGTCAGAGGGAATACAACACTGGCAGGTGCTGCAGAGATAGATATCGATTGATTCAAAACCACCAAAGGATCCAGCTTGGATTTTTCACTAACATTGGTCCTTTGGTGGAGTTCCTACTCTATTCTCCTGGGTCCAGCTGATTTTCTGTTTTGAGCAATTTCATATTTATTAGGGGAGAGGATGTACAGTCTTTAGCAGGGAATTAAATTTAATTAACTTTAAGTGGCTAGGCACATTTTATTAGATTAAAGATGCTGTATGAATACAAGTTGATGTTATCAGAATTGCTGAGAGGAGGCTGGGGCTTGGCTGCAGCAGACCTGGGAGTATGGTAGGTGGTCTTCATAGTATTACAGAATTGTTCTGGCACACAGCATATTGTACCACAGCATATTGTTTCTATTCAAGTAATTGTTCTGGATTTGGGGCGGCACGGTAGCACAGTGGTTAGCACTGCTGCTTCACAGCTCCAGGGTCCCGGGTTTGATTCCCGGCTCGGGTCACTGTCTGTGTGGAGTTTGCACATTCTCCTCGTGTCTGCGTGGGTTTCCTCCGGGGTGCTCCGGTTTCCTCCCACAGTCCAAAGATGTGCGGGTTAGGTTGATTGGCCATGTTAAAAATTGCCCCTTATAGTCCTGAGATGCGTAGGTTAATGGGATTAGCGGGTAAATATGTGGGGGTAGGGCCTGGGTGGGATTGTGGTCGGTGCAGACTCGATGGGCCGAATGGCCTCCTTCTGCACTGTAGGGTTTCTATGATTTCTATGATTTCTATGACTAAGAAGGCCATTTGGCCTATTATGTCTGCACTGGCCCTCCAAGCATCAGGGAGGCGATGGTTTAGTGATATTATTGCGAGACTATTAATCCAAAAACTCAGCTACTGATCTGGGGACCCAGGTTCAAATTCTGCCACGGCAGATGGTGTAATTTGAATTCAATTTTAAAAATCTTGTATTAAGAATCTACTGATGCCTATGAAACCATTGTCGAGTGTCGGAAAAACTCATCTAATTCACTAATACCCTTTAGGGAAGGAAATCTGCCGTTCGTACCTGGTCTGGCCTACATGTGACTCCAGAGCCACAGCAATGTGGTTGATTCTCAACCACCCTCGGGCAACTAGGTTTGGGTAATAAATGCTGCCCAGTCAGCGATGCTCTTGTCCCATGAATGAATAAAAAAAACAAGCATCATGGCTTAGTGTCATTTCCCTGCCTTTTCCCTGTACCACAGCATATTGTTTCTATTCAAGTAATCATTCAATGCCCTCTTGAACCAGCCTCCACCACGCTTCCAGGCAGTGCATTCCAGAACTGAACCATTCATTGTGTGAAGTTTTTTTCTCACATCTCATTTGCTTCTTTTGCAAATCACTTTAAATCTGTGCCCTCTCGTTCTTGATCCTTTTACACGTGGGAACAATTTCTCCTTATCTACTCTGACCAGCCTCCTCATGACTTTGAACATCTCTATGAAATCTCCTCTTAGCCGCCTTCTCTCCAAGGAGAACAGTCGCAACTTCTCCAATCTATCCCTATAACTCAAGTTTCTGATCCCTGGAGCTATTCTTATAAACCTCTTCTGCACTCTCTCCAATGTGTTCACAGCCTTCCTATAATGCGGCACCCAAACTGTGCACAATACTCCAATGAGGTCTAACTGTTTGCTTTTGTACTCTATGGCCCTATTAATGAAACTCAGAATACTATATACTTTATCAACTGCTCTCCCCTTTCCTGCCACATTGAACGATCTGTGCACATATACACCCAAGTCCCTCTGCTCCTGCACCCCTTTAAGAATTTTATTCCTTATTTTGTATTGTCTCCATATTCTTCCTATCAAAATTCATCACCTCACACTTCTCTGCATTGAACTTCATCTGCCACCTATCTGCCCACTCCACCAAATTGTCTGTCCTTTTCACTGTTCACAGTACTTCCAAGTTTTGTATGGTCTGCGAACTTTTAAATTGTTCCCTGCACAGCAAGATCTAGATCAGCAGTATATATCAGGACAAGCAAGAGTCCCAATACTGACTCCTGGGAAAAACCACTACAAACCTTCCTCCAGGCCAAAACATATCCAAGGACCATTACTTTATGATTCCTATTATTCAGCCAATTTCGTATCAATATTGCTACTGTCCTTGTTGTTCAATGAATGATAACCTTTCTCACAAGTCTGTTGTGTGGCACTGTGTTGCATGCCTTCTGAAAGTCCATGTACTTAATCAGCATGACCCTCATTGGAAATTTGTTACTACCTCAAAAATCTCCAGCAAGTTAGTTCAGCATCTTTTCCCCCTTAGAAATACATTCTGGTTCTTTCTATTCAACCCACATTTTTTAATGTGACTACCACTACTACTAGAGTGTCAGTGATAGGTGGAGGATCTGGAGAGATTGACAAAGATGTCATGGATGAAAAGATAAAGGGAATGTAAATGATGGTGATCATGGCTAAGAAGGGTTCTGATGGTGACACATTAAGAGAAACTGACTGGTCTTTATTTGCTGGGGTGATCCTTACAACCTTTTTTGAACAGGGATATAACATTTGCAAATCTCCAGTCTTCTGTTACCTCCCCTGAGTCTAGAGAAGACTAGAAGATTATGGCCAGTGCCCCCCGCAATTTCCATTCTCACTTTCTTCAATATCCTTGGATGCATCTCATCGATTCCTGGGGCCTTGTCAACTTTCAGTACGGATAGTCTGTTCAATACTCCCTCCTCTCAATTATGAACCCTTCTATGGACAGAATTTCCCTGTCATGTCCTGGGTAGCATCTAGCTCCCTCGTAAAGATGGATGCAAAATATTTATTTAAAACCTCAGCTTTCCCCCTGCCTACATGTGTAATTTCCCTTTTAGATCCCTAATCAGTCCCACTCCTCCTTTTACCACTCGTTTTGTCTATTTATATGCCTACAAAAAATCTTTGGGATTCTGCTTTATGTTGGCTGCCAGTCTTCTCTCAAAATCCTTTATTGCTTCTTTCATGTAGATTTTCATTTCCCCCCTGAACCTTCTGTCTTCTTCTTGGTTCTCAACTGTATTTTCTACCTGAAACCTGTCATAAGCACACTTTCTCCTCCTCATCTTCATTTCTACCTCCTTTTTCATCCAGGGAGTTTCGGATTTGTTTGCCTTATCTTTCCCTTTTAAGGGGGTATACCTTGACTGTGTCAGGACCATTTCTATTTTGAAGGTAGCCCATTTTTAGCTACTGTTTTTCCCACCAACCATTTGTTCCAGTCTAACTGGCCCAGTTCCATTCTTGCCCATTGAAGTCAACTCTCCTTCAGAAAATTATTTTGTCTCTGGATTGCCTATTTTCCTTTTCTATCGTCATTCTAAACCTTACAATGCAATGATCACTGTTCCTCCAAATGTTCTTCTGTATTTATTAAACTCTTGTGTGGCTAGGGGGGTGGGATGGAATGGGTGTGAGGAATGAGTATTTTAATGAAGAATACAGAAGGAAACAAAATAAGTTGCCCTCAATGGCTTAACTTCTTAGTTCCTTAAAGGTATAAGTGGCTGCCTTTGCCACATATTGTAATTCTGTATACCAGAGGCAATTGGGCATACCTGATGTCAGTGTTAATAACAGCGAATGTGACTGATGATGCACTTTCAACATTAGTAAACCATCTCAACATGGCAGCAATTATTTGAATGGTTTTCAGAAGCAGACAAGAGCCAGTCTGCTCAGTCTGTAGAACTGGGGTCATATTTTACAGTCCCAGTCAGTATGATAGTCAGTGTGTAGTGATCCATTTTGGCAGATCCAATGGGATGGAGCAGCAGTATAAAATGAAGGGTACCATTCTTAGCAGTGTAGAGGATCAGAAGGACCTTGGGGTCCGGGTCCATAGGACTCTTAAATCGGCCTCGCAGGTGGAGGATGCGGTCAAGAAGGCGTATGGCGTACTAGCCTTCATTAATCGAGGGATTGAGTTTAGGAGTCGGGAGATAATGCTGCAGCTTTATAGGACCCTGGTTAGACCCCACTTGGAGTACTGCGCGCAGTTCTGGTCACCTCATTACAGGAAAGATGTTGAAGCCATTGAAAGGGTGCAGAGGAGATTTACAAGGATGTTGCCTGGATTGGGGGGCATGCCTTATGAGGATAGGTTGAGGGAGCTTGGTCTCTTCTCCCTGGAGAGACGAAGGATGAGAGGTGACCTGATAGAGGTTTACAAGATGTTGAGGGGTCTGGATAGGGTGGACTCTCAGAGGCTATTTCCAAGGGCTGAAATGGTTGCTACGAGAGGACACAGGTTTAAGGTGCTGGGGGGTAGGTACAGGGGGGATGTCAGGGGTAAGTTTTTCACTCAGAGGGTGGTGGGTGAGTGGAATCGGCTGACGTCGGTGGTGGTGGAGGCAAACTCGTTGGGGTCTTTTAAGAGACTTCTGGATGAGTACATGGGATTTAATGGGATTGAGGGCTATAGATAGGCCTAGAGGTGGGGATGTGATCGGCGCAACTTGTGGGCCGAAGGGCCTGTTTGTGCTGTGACTTTCTATGTTCTATGTTCTATGATATGGTCAGACATCACCCAATGCCCCATTCCACATACTAAAAGTCAGATATCCACCGTCAGTCTATCTGTTCAACACCACTGTACTCCAGCAATGAATAGGGCAATCCACAATTTTAAAGTTCCACAATAATTTTCAAATAGTAATTATAGAAGATTATGTTGATAGTGTAAGTCATATGGAATGCTAAGGGGAATATAAACATAACACAATTCATATGTATATCAGGTTGTATTAATTTATATTTATTTCAACATTTCTGTGGGGCAGGCAGGAAAAAAGAAAGGTAATGACTGGAGAGTGTAGTGAAATAGAGATGCCTTGGGTGAGAAAGATGTTGGAGATGATTGGTTGATATTGAGAGATATTGGAATCCAATTGTTGATTATGAACAGAGAACCTGATGGAGGGAAGAAAACCTTGTTGAAGGGTTGCCTACTGGGTACTTAGGTAATTTAAAATACTGCAAAAATTAATTGACTTGATATTTTGCCAACTCATGGGGAACCCTGTTTTGTGCCCAACTAAAGTGAGAAAGTTCATTCAGGAAGGCACCAAATGCATCGCAAGAAATTGTTGGGAAAGTGCAGAGGTGAAGTTGAGCTGTTGGAGGGAACAGTCAAAACAATCCATCTACCCAACCCTTCAAGCACCACCTGTCTTGCATGTGGAAGTGTCTACAGATCATGTCTTGGACCTATCTGCCATCTCAGAACCCATTGAAGTAGAATAGAGTCAATCATCCTCGATTCTAAGGGACTGCCAGGAAGATTATAAAAAGAGCTTCCCTCTCAGTTGTCAACTGTGTCCCACAGATCTGATGAGTCTGTGTTAACCACATGAGTGTTAATACATTGGTTCCGGCTTACTGAATGCGCACCAATCATTGAGCTTTCAAACCAACTATCACTCTAGGACCAAAGCCCTGCCTTCCTGCTCACAATAATAGTAAGCCCATCCACAAACACAGCATAAGGATAACATAACACACTCTAACAGTTTTGAAGGTCTGCTCTAACCTTTTGAGTGTAAATTATATAGGACTGGAGTTTTCTCCCTTTCTGTGCGTGTTTCGCGGTGGTGGTAGGCGGCGTGTAACTCAGATCTTATAGATCTGCCATTGTCAATGGAGTTTCCCGTTGAATGTACCCCTTGCCACCTGGAAACCAACGGCGGGGGTATGCCGTCGGTGGGATCGTAAGATCCTGCCAGTGTGGACAATAGTAAGATTTTGATGTTTGTCTTTCATACAGGCGCATTACAGCACCTCATCTTTTTGCATGTGTCTATCCTTAACTTATCTGGTAGTACTGCATAAATCCTATGCTTTCATAAGACCTCATTCAGTCTCTGAAAGCGATAGACATCATGGGGGTGATTTTCCCAAAAGAATTCCAGGGTGGGATTTTCCGGCCGTGCTCACCCAAAACCGAAAAATCCTGTCTGAGGTCAGTTGATCTTTGCATGGTCCGTGTCCTGCCCATTACATTCCCGTGGCAGGCGGGATGGGAAAATTCTGCCCCAAATGTCCAATGGGTGAGAAAATGGGAGGGTTTCCCGCCTGTTATTTTAGCAAGCTGAGTCTCGGTAACTTATGGCACTCTATGCAATATAGAGGCGATTCACCAATAGCGTCTGGAGCTCGCTAAACACATTTAAATGAGATAATTAATGTTAAAATCAGCCTCGTGTTGTTCCCCAGCGTAAGGCTGATTATGTAAAAAGAAGATGGCTTGGGAGAATCAGAATCATGACCTGCCGGACGCCGGGCATGCATCAGGTTTGTGGCCTCCCCCTGAAATTTCCCAGCGTAGCGGGTGGGAAAATCAAGCCTCATACTAAATGTAAAATATTTCTATTTTATGTGATGAAATAACAACCAAACAAATAATAGTCATTTGAATCGACTTACATGTATACCTTCCATTCAATGAATAGCTTAATTAGGATTAGCTGTTTCTTAGAAATTCACAGATACCAGTGACAGCAAGATTTTCAAATTTTAAACTTTCATAGCTCAGGAAATATTTATCGAGACATGTAGGTTTTACGTAGCCCAATACTCAGATTTAAATAGTTACTGCCAGTCACAACACTATTTCTATCTTCTATAACTTGAGATGCCTTCTACACAGTTGAAATTAAGATAGATATTTAAACAGTTGTCCATTTTCTTCTCTCATTCAGACTGACAGAATGAAAATTGACCAGTCGGTCTGTATACTTTACCCAATAGAAGTTCAGACAGTACCTTTGGGAGTCCTGCTGCATGTTTCATCTGCACCCCACCAACTGAAGCAGTCTGACCACGGCAGGGGGGATTGGAAGGAGGCGAACAAGTAGTATAGGCTGTAGCCAATGATGCAGTTGTAGTAAATGGTCACAAGTGTTGACACAAGGACCATGGTGATGCCCACACCTTTAAATGGATTGAGAAAACAATTTAAGTTAGAAGATATTCACTTGAATTCATTGTGTTTTCATGTATCCAGCTGCTCAAATCAATTTTGTTTCTTTACAGTTATTCTATTTGTCTAGAACTGAGCGAGAAGGAAAAGAGTGACAAATTGAATTGAGGATGAGGGAGTGTACCAATATGAACTGAGAGAGTGTCTCAGTGAAAGAGTAGGAAATGGGATTGTGTATAGAGACTTATGATTTGTGGGGAGAGAGTTGGATGATGTACAGAACTTTGGCTGTTTTCTGTATTTGAATCATGCATTAGAATTAGCTCATAGCTTTGCTTAATTACAAAGCAACTTGGTGAAACTACTTTCAATTTTAACTGTGGCTCAGTTCGTAGCACTCTCAGCTCTGAATCAGCAAGAGTTCAAACTCTTGAGCACAAAAATATAGACTGAGCCCCTTATGCAGTACCAAGACTGTACAAAAGTGTACAAAACTCTGGTGTACAAAACTCTGGTGCGGCCGCATTTGGAGTATTGCGTACAGTTCTGGTCGCTGTATTATAGGAAAGATGTGGAAGTGTTGGAAAGGGTGCAGAGGAGATTTACCAGGATGTTGCCTGGTATGGTGGGAAAATCGTATGAGGAAAGGCTGAGGGGCTTGAGGTTGTTTTCGTTAGGGAGAAGAAGGTTAAGAGGTGACTTAATAGAGGCATACAAGATGATCAGAGGATTAGATAGGGTGGATAGTGAGAGCCTTTGTCCTCGGATGGTGTTGGCTAGCACGAGGGGACATAGCTATAAATTGAGGGGTGAGAGATATAGGACAGATGTTAGAGGTAGGTTCTTTACTCAGAGAGTAGTAAGGGCGTGGAATGCCCTGCCTGCAGCAGTAGTGGACTCGTCAACATTAAGAGCATTCAAATGGTTATTGGATAAACATATGGATGATATTGGAATAGTGTAGATTAGAGGGGCTTTAGATTGCTTTCACTGGTCGGCGCAACATTGAGGACCGAAGGGCCTGTACTGCGCTGTAATGTTCTATGTTCTATGTTCTAAGAGAGTGCTGCAATATTGGAAAAGCTGAGTTTTTGGCTGAGACATTAAGCTGAGGCCTATCTCCTCTCTCAGTTGGATGCAAAAGATCTCATGGCAACACTTTAAAGAGCAGGAGAGTTATTTTGGAGATCCTGGCCAATATTTATCCTTTACTCGACGTCACAAAAAAAATTATCCAGTATTTATCACATTGCTGTTTGTGGGAGCTTGCTTGCAAACTTGCTGCTGTGTTTCTGATATCACACTTCACAAGTGCTTCAATAACTGTAATATGTTTTGGGATGTCCTGGGGTTATGAAAGGCGCTATATAAATTAGTATTTTTAATATAAATAAAAATTTGAGTTCAGCATTTAGATGTTGCACTCTGTCACAAATCCAAAGCACTCCAAACAAATATTATGTCTAAAACTAAAAGTCAATAGAAACAGTTCATTGTCTTTCTGTGCTCAGAGAGTACAGAAAACAGAAAACAGTTTCCAATATAAATAGAAACAATTATCATATAATTGATCTCAGGATGTGATTCAGAGGAATCAGTCACCAATTGACAACAGCATCTGCCTATTCTGCTGAGCCTATTGTGCCAGATTTGCTGAGTATATCCAGCATTTTCTGTTTTTACTTCAGTGTTTTGCTTTTATCTGCCTGTTCATTACGCTTAGACCTTTTGACTAGCATAGAATTGAACACTGTATGCAGCATGGTGTAATTGATAAAGCACCTTTAGCATCATAGAACCCTACAGTCCAGAAGGAGGCCATTTAGCCCATCGAGTCCTCACCGACCACAATCCCACACAGGCCCAATCCCCATAACACCATGCATTTATCGTAGCTCGTCCCCCTGACACTAAGGGGCAATTTAGCATGGTCAGTGCAACTAACCAGCACAACTTTGGACTGTGGGAGGAGACCGGAGCACCCGGAGGAAACCCACGCAGACATGGAGAATGTGCAAACACCGCACAGACAGTGACCCAAGCCGGGAATCGAACCCGGGTCCCTGGCGCTGTGAGGCAGCAGTGCTAACCACTGCGCCGCCATGCCACTTTAACTTTCATAAAATGTCTTTAAGTCTTTCACCAGAACAATGAGAAACATTTTGAGCCTGCACTCTCTATCTGCAGGAATGGCGGCAATTCAAAATCCAGAGAGCGCAATTCGTGCCAGCGAGTTTCCAAGTTCCAATCTTCTGGGCGGAGTAGCGTGAAACATGCCGTGGGACCCCAGGAAGTTAATTTTAATACATTGGCATTTCATTAGTGAGCACGTTCTCCGGGACTTCCTCCTCACCGGATATTCAGAGGGCACCAGCATGATGTCACGCTGGTGCCATTTGCAACAGGTTCACCTAAACCTGAAACTGTCGTGGGGGTGTCTCCTTGGGGGTGTAAGGGTGATTATATCTCCTGGGGAAACAGGACATGGCCTGGCAATGCCTCCTGACAATGTTCCTCGGCACAGGTTGCCACTGACAGGTTGGCACCATGCCCATGCCAACCTGTGCCAAGAGGCGGGCCCGAGTGGGAATTTCATGGGGGTGGATTCATTCAGATTTAGTTGTGGGCCGGGAGTGGATGGAGACACGGGAATGCTAGCCTCTAGCCTTTGACCTTTAAACAATGTGCCCCGATATCAGTGGGTTTGTTAGAATGGCCATGAATGAAGCCCAGTCCATCACGCAAACCAGCCTCCCATCCATTAACTCTGTCTGCACTTCCTGCTGCCTTGCAAAAGCAGCCAGCATAATCAAGGACCCCACGCACGCCAGACATTCTCTCTTCCAACTTCTTCCATCAGGATAAAGATACAAAAATCTGAGGTCACGTACCAACTGTGCTTCTTCCCTGCTGCCATCAGACTTTTGAATGGGACTATTTCGCACTAAGTTGATCTTTCTTTACACCCTAGCTATGACTGTAACACTACATTCTGCATTCTCTCGTTTCCTTCTCTATGAATGGTATGCTTTGTTTGTATAGTGCGCAAGAAACAATACTAAATCACATAAAAATAAGAATGGGTTGATTGAACAGGAGGTGAATCTCATGGACTAAGATGAGCTTGGAAAGGGCTTGAAGGGGATAAGCAAGATACAAGGGAACTATTTGGGCTCAGAGCTAGGGCATAACTGAACTCTAGGGGAAGTCTGGCTTGGTAGGCTCAGGCAAAGGACAGAACAGCAGAGGTAACTAATTGGATGGTCTTATCTTAATGACAAATACGCCACTGAACTCTGTACACTTGTTTCTGGAACTGAGTATGGAGGAGACAGCTTGTATTGAAAAAGTGAAGCCAGGAGTTTTCTTTACATTCATAGACAATTAATAAATAGGCAGCAATGCTAGAATTGAAGAGCAGGAACCATAAGTTATTGTTTTGATCCAGAGCAAACTGATGATAAATGGCTGAACTTATTGTCAGTCATAAATATTCAAGTTTGTATACCTTGGACTGAAGGGAACAGAAATGGTGGAAGGGGGGGGGGGGGCGGCGATTGTCCCAAAAGAAGTTTGAAGTGCTGACTTTGCAGGAAAGCTGGTGTAAATCGCAATTGTTTTTTCAGTGGGAGTTCAGACTCGAATCGCCCACACTCTGTGCACTGCAAAGGTCACAATTGTGAATGTCATTAAAAGCTTGGGGGTGGGGCCTATTCACGCCAGAGTCTGACAGTTCCAGAGCTCTGCACATGCGCAGAGGCCCTGAACTATCAGCCAGCACTTTGCTGTCCAGCTCGATCGCTGGCCAGCCCGGGACCCTTGCAGTGCTGCCCTTCCAGCATCCCCCCCCCCCCCCCACCCCTGGCCTGATCGCAGCCGCCACAAGCATTCAGGGGCCATCCTAACCCCCCCCCCCCCCACCTCCTGTCCCGGAGCACCCCGATCTCCAGCCCCCCCCCAGTAGTGATGATCCCCCAACCCCAGCAGAACCCCCTCCATGGGAGGCAGACCTCCTCCCAGGATCCTCCCAGGAGGTAGACACCCGCCACCCCGGCAGACCCCACCCACGGGAGGCAGACTTCCCCCAGTCTGCCCCGATTGCTGGCCTCCTTCCTGCCCCAACTGGTCCCTTGCAGAGTGGCAGTGGGATCCCCTCCCACCCCCACCGATCGCCCCAAGCACGTCCCCTAAGCCCTGTCCCCTAGGCCCCATCCCCTTGGCACTGCTCGATGCCAGGTGGGCAGTGCTAAGGTGCCCCTTGGACATGGGCACTTTGCCCCTTGGGCAGTGCCGGGGGCACAGGCTGGCACTGCCAGGGTGTTCATGCCCAGGGGGCACCCCCACCACCCGATCACCTGGGGGGCCCCAATCGTCCCCCCTTCGCTCCAGCTGGGTCTCTCGCTAGTTCCCTGAAAGTGGAGAGCTACTCTAAACCCCGCCGAAGTGAAATTGTATTGGCGGGGTGGGAGATACTATTGGGCCTGGAGACTTCAGTCCCAGGCCTGATAATGACATTTAAATTGCATTCAAATAAGATTAAAATAACTTACCTGCTGTTACACTGGTTTCCAGTGAGGTCCCGACCGTGCCGGATATCCATTGCTGGGAGATGTGCGAGCGTCATGAACGCATGCACAAATCCCGCGAATTAGCGCACGTGCGATTCTCCCGGCCTGACCTGCCAAAAAATTAGTTGGTCGGGATGGGAGAATCGTGGCCGGGGTCTCTTCTGGAAATTGATTTGTGTGAGAGAAAGAAAGAGAGAGTAATGGTTTTAATAGGATCAAGAACCTGAAAAAATAAGGTAAGGGCATGACTGGACGAATTGTTGACCACAGAAATGTCATGGTGAGAAATTTGAAAGTGCAGTTGTTAGTCAATTGGGAGGTAATTCTTTACATGGGTGAACACCCAGTCCAAAGATGTGCGGGTTAGGTTGATGGGCCAGGTTAAAAAATTGCCCCTTAGAGTCCTGAGATGCGTAGGTTAGAGGGATTAGTGGGTAAATATGTGGGGGTAGGGCCTGGGTGGGATTGTGGTCGGTGCAGACTCGATGGGCCGAATGGCCTCCTTCTGCACTGTAGGGTTTCTATGATTTCTATGAACATGGAAGTAGTGTTGGGAGGAAGAAGGTACATGTTAGTGGAGGTGCAACAAGATAGCTTTATCTATGAAGGGCACACTGACTGGAGAGTGACCACATGAGATAATAAGCTTGAGTCACTGGAAGTGAGTTTACATGGAGGGAGAAACTAAAGGACAGTGGGAGGGCATGAACTTAGAGGACAGAGGGCACAATGAGCTGAGATGGAGGTTGAAAGCACTAGGAATGAGAAGTTGCTTGGTGTACAGGCAGAGGAAAGCAGTAAAATTAAGTGATGAGATACTTGACATGATAGGTAGTTGGTAGAGAATGAGGATTTTCAAGGCCTTCTGAGAGGGGTGGGACAAGATAAGATGTTCAAAGGAGGTGTCAGAGAAATAGTGGGGGAAACCAAACTTTGATTTGGTGATAAGGGTCACTCTGTACCACGCTGGACTGGGCAGGGAATGTTTAGCTAGCTGGGAGGTACAAGGGAGAAGGTTTTAGCACTTGTCAGCCAAGTACTGTCAAGGTCACAATGATATTGCAAATATTTACAATAAGCTAATCATCCGACACTGCAATGATACAGGAAATGAGCGATAAACAACAAGGGAAATAGTTATATATTTAAAGGTAGAATTACTTCCCATCTCATTTCTAATTCTGGAATTACATTCTTTTTCAAATGTAATTTGTCTTTAGTTTGAAAAACAAACCCTAAATGACCAAATTTGGTGCTTATCTCTCTCCCATCCATGATGGACAACTCATTCTGGGCTTTGGTCATCCTCTGATCTCCTGTTCAAGTGAGCATTCTTTAACCAACAATTGAAAAGTGAGAATCATTAACAATTAACTGGGAGCAACAAACCCGTTTAAGACCATAAGACGTCGGAGCAAAACGAGGCCATTTGACCCATCGAGCCTTCTATGCTATTCAATGAGATCATGACCGATCTGATATGATGATCCTCAATTCCACTTTCCTGCCCGATCCCCATAACCCTTGATTCCCTTACTGATTAGTAATCTATCTATCTCAGCCTTGTACATATCTAATGACCCAGCTTCCACAACCCTCTGCGATAAAGAATTTCACAGATTTACTACCCTCTGAGAGAAGAAATTCCTCCTCATCTCTGGCTTAAATTGGCAACCCCTTACTCTGAGATTATACCCTCTGGTTCGAGGCTTTCTCACAAGAGAAAACAACTCCTCAACACCTATCCTGTCAAGCCCCCTGAGAATCCTATTTGCCTCAGTAAGGTCACCCCTCATTCTTCTAAACTTCAATGAGTACAGTTCCAACCGACTGAACCTCTCCTCATAAGAAAGTCCTTCCAAATCCAGGATCAATCAAGTGAACCTATTCTGGACTGCCTCCAATGCCAATATATCTTTCCTTAGATCAAGGGACCAAAACTGATCACAGTATTTCAAGTGTGTTCTAGCTACTGTTTTGTACAATTTTCACAAGACTTCCCTATTTTTATGCTCTATTTTCTCTGAAATGAAGGCCAAAATTCCATTTGCTTCCCCCATTACCTGCTGCACTGCATGCTAGTTTTTTGTGGTTTATGCACAAGGACCCCCAAATCCCTCTGTGTTGCAGCTTTCTGCAGTCAACCTCCATTTAAATGATATTCAGCTCCTTTATTCTTCCTACCAAAGTGCATAATTCCACATTTTCCTTCACTATATTAAATTTGCTAATTTTTTGCCCACTCACTTAACGTAGACTCTTTGGGTGGAATTTTATGAAAAAAATTCGAAGTGCTGAACAAGTGAGAAAATGGTAAAGTTTCAGCCTCATTTTTGGGGTGAGTTTGAAAATCCAATCTTATGGCAGTTAGTGCAACAAAGTGTCAGGGTGCGATTCTTGCCAGTGGGGGTGGTGGTGGGTTGAACCTAAGCTCGCTAATGAAGCCAATTGCTCAGCCCTAGGGGCACCATTGCCCTGATCTCCCAGTGTAATGGGAGATCTTCTGCTGCCGCACCCCCTTCCCCCCCCACCTCCCTCATGGACATCGGGATCTCCTGCTGCCGCTCCCCTTCCCTCCCCACCTCCCATGGACATCGCCCCCCCACCTGCAGAGTTTGCTCCCTTCCACTCCGATCGCGGATTGCCCTCCCCCACACCCTGGCAGAGTTCCCCCCTTCCTCCCCCGCTGATCACTCCCCTCGGCAGAGCTCCCCTTTCCTCGCACTCCAGAAGAGTTTCCCTGCCGTCCCTGTGGAGCTCCCAACATGTCCCCCCATCATGGCTCCACCCTTTGGCTCTTCCCCACTGGCTCTTCCTCCACTCTGGCTCTGCACCCTTGGCACTACAAGTAATGGTGCTTGATGGGCAGTGTCAGATGCCCCATAGACACTGCCTGGCCCTGCCCCCGACCACCCAGGGGCTTCAATGGCCTCCAATCTCCCTGGCTATGCCATCACATCTGGTCCCCGTTGGTGGGGACCATATGTGATCCTTGTCAGGGAGAACATTGGCCAGTGAAGTGGTACAGGTAAGTGAGCCTGAACGATATCGCAAAGCATGTCATTTATACTTAAATTGGCTTTGTGCACTTTCTGGGCGAGAAGCCGATTTCACCGACAAAACCATACCGGTAAGATCAGGGGAGGCAAAAAATAAGGTGTGAACCTGATTTTTTGCCTCCCACCCAATCTTACCACCTTGCCTTGTTGAATGTTGGGCGCGACGAGGTCATGAGATCATGGCCTTTGTGTCATCCTCACCACTTGTCTCCCAGCTATCTTTGTGTCTTCTATAAACTAGTACCATTCGCTTCCCTCACCCAAATCATTAATGTGTATTGCAAATAAGTGTGGCCCCAACACTAATCCCTGTAGCTCTCCACTAGTGGCATTGAAAATGTTCATTTTATCTCAACTCTCTGCCTTCTATTAGTTAGTCAATCCTCTATCTGTGCGAATAAACCACTCCCAACACCATGGGCTCTTATCTTATTAAGTCTCCTTATGTGCGATGACTTATTGAACACTTTTTGGAAATCCAAGCATATTACATCCACTGGTTCAACTTTATCTATCCTGCTCATTACCACCCTAAAGAATTCTAATGCATTTGTTAGGCATGACTTCCTCTTCATGAAGCCATATTGATTTCGCTAGATTATATTATGCATTTTAAATGTTCTGCTTTACATCCTTTATGATGGACTCTAACATTTTCTCAATGACAGATGTTAAACTATCTGGCCTAGGGTTATCTGTTTTTTGTCTCCCTCCCTTTTTGAATAAGGATGTTACATTGGCAGTTTTCATTGTGGGGCATGATGGCACAATGGTTAGCACTGCTGCCTCACAGCACCAGAGACCGGGTTCAATTCCGGTCTTGGGTGACTGTCTGTGTGGAGTTTGCCCATTCTCCCCGTGTCTACGTGGGTTTCCTCGGGGTGCTCCGATTTCCTCCCACAGTCTAAAGATGAGCAGATTAGGTGGATTGACCATGCTAAATTGCCCCTTAGTATCCCAAGACGTGTAGATTAGGGGGATTAGCAGGGTTATGTGGATAGGGCCTGGGTAAAATAAAAAGCTGGTTTGGTCCAGATTCGATGGACCAAATGGCCTCTTTCTGCACTGTAGGGATTCTATAATTCCAATCCTCTGGGACTTTTCCAGAACTTAAGGATTCTGTGTTCATTTTGGGAGAAAGTCCCATCCCCAGTTGCTGCCAGCCAAACTAATGGGAGTGTATGCCACTGCTGGGATTCAGATACACCGAGTAGGGGAAAGGGCAATAGGATGGAGAAGAATATCTTGGTGAAGGAGGGGTCTATGATGGATACAGGTGACCAAACAGGAAGCAACCCCACTGAGCTGATGAGGATGTCACGAGGTTTCACTAGTTGGCAATCTGGACACATGCCACTAGCCTCCTTTGCGGTGGGAAAAACCCAGGGAACAGTGGAAGGAGTCCTTTAAGTGTTCATTAATTGAAATAAGTGGGCCACCTAATCTCTCCCCCTCTGCCAGTTAAATACCTATGGGGGTGGGTAGATAATGGGAACAGTGCCACTGCCATGGTGCCAAATGTTACATTCCCTTATCTCTTAAACCACTCCTGGGGAGTGCAAAATTCCAGCCTATTGGGTATTGGGCCTAAAATATGACGAATTTGAAATAAGGAAAGAAAATGTTTTAACTTTGTGTGTGTCACTTCATTGCCTTTGCACAAGTGGACAAAAAAAGCCTTTAAACAGTACTTCTGCAAGGCTGGCTTAAATCTCCATGTAATGAGGAAAATATAACCGAAGTATTAATGCGAATTAAATGGCTATTCCTTAAACTTGTGTTATTAAAAAAAAATTAACCTTGAAAGATTGGCACGGCTTGCCACACTGCAACAGGTCCGAGGCTGGCAAACTGGCCGAGAGAACATTCCAAGAAAAACAGGGGCATCCCAGCGAGTGCCAGCATGACTACGTAGGGAATAAGAAATGCACCTGGAAAATATAACAAAGTTTATGGATGATCAGGCTTATTTATACAGTTTGAGACTGAACTA
Organism: Mustelus asterias; assembly: GCF_964213995.1. Lineage (NCBI taxonomy): Eukaryota > Metazoa > Chordata > Chondrichthyes > Carcharhiniformes > Triakidae > Mustelus > Mustelus asterias. The sequence continues at coordinate 82,526,675 of NC_135804.1, read as the reverse complement.
AATGGACCTTTTCATATTAACACAGGAACTCATTATTGTCATTGACAGATAACAATTAATGCAGACTGTATTCTAAATCTGAATATAAAACAACTACAATGAACATTCTGACTCCGATCCTATTAATTTACTCCCAAAATCCCAGTTCCTTCCACTTGAAAGCACCGTATGGCACCAAGTTGACACAAAGTAAATGTTCTGTTTCAGAACAAGAAGTTCAATTCCGAACAATTGAACAAGGGTTCAATTCTGGCCTCGGGTCACTGTCTTTGTGGCGTTTGCACATTCTCCCTGTGTCGGCATGGGTTTTCTTTGGGTGCTCCGGTTTCCTCCCATAGTCCAAATATGTGCGGGTTGGGTTGATTGGCCATGTTAAATTGACCCGAGTGTCAGGGGATTAGCAGGGTAAATGTATGGGGTTATGGGAATAGGGCTTGGGTGGGATTGTGGTCGGTGCAGACTCGATGGGACGAATGGCCTCCTTCTGCACTGTAGGGATTCTATGGAAGAAGGTAGTTTACATGGAATTCATTGCAGGAATCTTCCTGGAGATGAAAATGCAATCTGTGTTTGTGGCAGAAACGTCTTCCTTTAATTTTTTTTTAACAAGAAACAAAGAATTTGAAAACATTTAAGAGATTTTTATAACAAAATTGACCATTACTTCAGGTAAACAGACAAGAAAGTTCAAATCTCCATGGCAGTGTAAATAACAGTATTGTGAAATGAAAATGTATTTCTACAATTGGCAATGGAAAGTTTGAATCTTTAAATAGATGAGTTTTTTTACTCTTTGGATATTATTAAGAAAGATTGAAACGCTACAGTCACAAAACTGCCTGGCTTAGTAAATGACCCTTAAAACACATTTACATTGACAAGGCCTTCATTATTATTACTATTTGAGGCATTTCAGTTAGTACGTGTGCCAGTGACCACAGGAAATAAACTTTCACATTCTTTTCAAGTGAGGTAATGAGCCAGGTAATCAAATTTCACGTAGCACAATCCAGTCAGAGGTTGAACACATTAGACAGACATTAAATGCAGTGATGTATATTGCTGGGAGGTTTCTGTGTAACCTAAAGTATGTGTATTGTGTGGGAAGGTTAACCTAGGGGAAAAGATTTCAAAAAGATTTAAGGGAACCTTCCCATCATTTGCACATCCTCAGCAAAATTATGAAGTTGGATGCAGAAACCTGATCCGAGGGAATGCAGGTAAGACAGCTTGTTTTCTTTCGGTAATTATATATTTACAGACATCCTGTAACCTGATTCCAAAGGGTGGGGCTTGGTTCTAATGTTGTAGGAGTTTCTCAGCAACTATTTCTTGTTACACGTAGTACGGAAACATGAATTAAAACCAATTAGAGATCTGGTGAATAAAGGAAACGGTAGAAACGTCTGTCTGCCATCTCCAAATTGATTAAGCTGTCCCTGAGATAATGCAGGGGCTCGACAACTGCCGCCAAGCTGACAGAAGTTCATACTTCTGATTTACAGGGAAATTGAGTACATGAATAAAGTTAATTAGGGAATTGTCCACCTTGTAAAATTCACTGACTGAATCAAGTTATTGTGGAATAATGTTGTCATTTTTGCAGGTTTGTCATCAGTTTCCTTCAATCAATGTTATGTGATTGTGATGAACACCTGATCTGAGCAGATATCCTCAACTTATAAACCTGAACCCAGGGATAATTGAGAATTTCAAATATTGCACACTGGACATATATTTTAAACAAAAATATTTTTAAAATATATTCAAAATGAGTAATCAATTCTAAAAACCAGCCAATGCTCATTGGGTTTTAAATGCCATCTATTTGAAATATCACACTTCTGACTATAAACACATTTTCTGCAAGTGTTTGCGACATGTCAATCTTTTTTGGAAATTTGAATCTCCTAACTGTTCCTGAGTTTGTTGGTACAACTCAGGAAGTGAATGATGGATTAATCTCTCCATTCATTTTCTCTTTGCTTTATGAGAATATTTCTTAAACCTTCTCTTGAATTTCAAGATAGGGCACATTTCAAAGGTGCAGTTCCTTACACCAGCATCATTGAAACGTGTATTATTTATTTGATACTTGTTCCCTGGTTCATTGAATTTAATATTCTTTTATAATTCAATGAATGTTCCCTTTAATTTCTGCCTCCTTCTATTTTGAATTCAATAAGTACCTCCTCCATTTTTGTAAGCCAGGTAAGGGAATCTCCAGACATTGCCCAGACCCACAGCATAACCGATCATTGAGAGCAAGTAGTCAGTCTTTGAGGACCAGTTGCCTCGCTCCACATTCTCGTCACTTTCATCCACATGTTCATTGGTGACAACCTTGGGGAAAGAGAGGAAATGGACAACTTAGAAATTAGACTTTTGCAGTCTAGAACTCAAAACAGAAAACAGGTTTCACCCACAACAGAGACACTCTTGTTCTCCATTTAGCAGTAATTGATTTGTAGTTTGATACACCCTGAGCACCACAAAGACTGCAATTCACAACAAACAAAATCGTCAAATTGTCAAAACCTCTCAGGATTTAATGTAAGTTTACTATTTACTCACTGTGTCCTCTGGAAGATGATTATTCTTTGAGAATCCAGGTAAAGCTAACTCTTTCTTATCCATTTTTGGACAATAATGAATGATTCTTCTGTTTATTAGGGGTGAAATGGAAAACTCGGAAGTTTTTATGTTCAACTATCTTCTAACTTTGTACTGCTCAGAGACTGGTGTCAAGGACTAATCAGCTCCACAAGAGGTAGTGACTCTTTCAGTCAAATCCCAGCCCCTTATATGCAACTAATAGGGGAGTAGCTCTATTTACTCAGCTCATGACGACATACAAGTTCCCGTGCTATGTCTACTATTAATAGGTTGATCTGCCAGCTCAAGATGTTTAATTATAGGGTATTTGTATTAGTTCCAGGACAGTCAGGCCGTTGTAGTTATTCTGCATTTCTAAGTTTCGCAAAGCTAACTTTGTAAATGGAAAAGCATCAAGTACACCTGCTACAGTGATAGCAGCAAAGGAAGAACTGTATTTACTTAAAGAAGGGCCAGTTTATTCTAACATAGAAACTGAAAGGAAATTCACCAGTGCCTGAGATCTTTGTACTCTTTTAAATTTTGAACTTCAGTTGTGTTCCAATTATTTTGAATCACCTGGCTTCACCTTCAAGTGACTTCACATCTACCATAGAGTGCACCTCTGGGGTTTATGTTGTGTCGCAGGATGAGCAGTATAGTTGCATTCTTAACTGTAAAGAGGTTGGAGTCGACTGTCCTTAACGTGATATTTGCCATATTAGTGGACGGAAGATTTTTCAGTTAATTTGAGGTACCTCAAATGCTTCAGATGTTTCATCACTAATATTATCAACAGATTGCTGGTGGATTGCGTAAAGTATTCTGTGTTTAATGGAAATATTTAATTGGGTTTAATAGAGGTCCAAAAAACTGGCCTTTGGAGTTGGTTTTTGACTGCTCAAATGGTAATATTTTCAGATTGAATCCCATCTCCAAAATCTTTGACTGAAATGATTGCAGAAACAAGCTGTATAATTTTAATCATTAATAAAGAGTTTTATATTTGGATTAGTATCATATTGATAGATAATTCTCTGTCTTTAGTAGTTTTATAATGTATCAATCAGACATTACAATTTGTCTCGTGAAGCAGGAATTTTCCTAAATCTTTCCCAGAATATACTTTCTCATTATGTAACAGAGCTTTTATGCAAGTGGAAGGAAGTCCCATCTTGGACGGCTGTCGGCTAGCCCATCCAACCTATCCAGGCAGAGTGTTGCAGTGGCCGGAAGAGGCATTACAGCGATGATCCTGGAACCAAGGGCAAGGAGCTGGTGAGGCAAATTACATGGGTCCAGGGGAGGGAAGGGAAGGAGATGCCCTGGGAGGCTACAGGGGACACGAGTGGGTAATTGGGTGAACAGGCAAGGGGTGGGAGTGGAGATCTGGAGGTATCTGGTCAATGAAATCAGAAGGAGGCTTCTGATGGAGGCAACCTCACCTTCCTGCCCAAGATCGAGGATAGTGAATTTTTCTATTTCTCAACCTTAGTTTTCTAATAACTACCAGCCTGAGAATTGAGGCTGGGTGGTAAAATGCCCTTAAATGGCCATGCAATTTCATGCTCCTCCTGCCTCAAAGTCCACTGGGGAGAGTGTAAAATTCAGCTTATTCCTCTAGTAACAAAACAAAGGATCCACGTGCTTTTTAATCAAACAGCCTTCTCAACTTGCCCTGACATCTCTAAGGATTTATGTATATTTTTGCCCATGTCGCTATATTCCATTCTTCTCATTCTTCCATAAATCTGTTGCCACAATCTTGCATCACATCTTTCAAATGGGGAAAGTTAGTTGTAAAGATAGTTAAATTAAGATTTTTTGGAACAGTTTTAAAGTATTGGTACTGTGTGAAGCTAATGTCTTATTTGAGTGTAATCCTATTTTATTTTATTGTTTTTTTTTCTATCTCTGAATAAACATTTAGTTTACTATAAAATGATCACCTGTAGTCAGGGATGTCATTTCTGGTTTTCAAAACCTCTCCTCATACTACATAAATTGCAAGCACAAACGTGAGGGCAGTTATTTCAAGTTCCCCTTCGAGGATTTGGACACCTTGACATTTACTAGGATCATGTAAAGAGAGAAACTGAATTTAACATTTAGTCCCGCGCGCTGTGAAGGAGGTCGGCAGTGTTTCAGAATCATGGAGCCTCAGTGTGGGAAGATTGTCCACCTGCTTCTCAAAGGAATTCCCAGATATCGTGTTGTGGATTGTAAAGGGCCACTGAGAAACAAAAGGGATGAAGCGAACAGCCTCGAAAACTAAACAGATAGTGAGCGGTTCAGCAGGTCAGCAGCAAGAATGGATACCTCACACATGGATACAGTGCCAAAAGAGATTCAGTGAGCTTGTCGGGGCAGGAAAGGAGGGTGGCACCCCACATTCATGTGCTAGACCCCACACTCTGACATTTTCAAAATTCTCCTGCATAGCACTCCTCAGACCAACACACTCCTCTTTCTCAAGGTATTGTATAATGGGTTAATAGCTATTATTGCTAACAGCTCATATACATCAACAGTGATCACTTGTCTTTAGAACTGAGAGAGATACCTCTGGAAGGATGCTTATCTATCCCTGTACATCATTGTAAATATTTAGTTAAAGTTTGGAGATTCCTGGAGACCTTGTTTCCAGTGGTATCTATTAAACCATTTCTGATGATACTTAAGATCTTTCCTCAAAACCTCAGTCGAACAGCTGCCATTGACAATCATCTTTCTTTTTTTGCCACCTCACTTCCATTGCTCACATTTATCTTCCATAAGTTTAATTCCCCCATCCTACAAAAACAGCCCACTTCTTGTATTCATAACACTCCACTTTCTCTCTTTGCAGGAGGAGTGAATGCAGGACTTCAGGGAGAGCCAGAGAATAGGGGATAGCCTTCCAGTAATCTCCACACTTGTTTCAAGTCTCCATTGTCTAGGCCTCTCCATGGCCGTCTCTCATATGCCAAGTGGCCATCGGCCTTAAGAATACTAGAATAAACAGAAGAGAAACTGCACAATTGGTATCAATGAGATGGCAGGATTACTGATAGTGGGAATATATTGTGCTAAGGGGCTACCCAGTGGGTTCACCCAGCATTGTGAAATTTCACAGCCTCAGCTTAGCTAAATCATACTTATATGATTTTGCCATGGGTGTCTCTGGCAGATGGTGAATGGCTGCAGGAATCCTGGCCACAAGAAGTTCTTCCTTTGGTTGCTTCTTCACTTAATCCCAAGATATTGACGATTATCAGCTTCTTCGCTTTGCAGCTTCAGTTCTTGCTGCTGTGCAATTTTATTTCAACAGTTCATAATTATTCTGGACTCCTTTGTTGGTAAATAATGAAGAACATCTGCAGATCTTTTTAGGCGCATGCGTCACATCGCCAGTAATCCAATGACTTGCTTAATGACTGTCTCGTGTTGATATGGATCTTGTTGTAACTTTCCTGTTCATCACTGGTGGGTTTCTCACAAAGGTCATCAAACATGCCCTTAGAGGATAGTTTTTGGCTCTAAGGTATCATCTGCTAACATTGTTTGAATACCCAAAGATCTGTGGGAGATGTGACTGGTGCAGAATGAAGATATCATGGCAGTTTCCAGGATACCATGCATAACATATGTGAGAATGTTCATGGGGTTATATAGCAGCTAACTAATTATAAAGTGCCTTTCAATTGATGTATACTACTGATTGATCTCTGTGGGCCTTGATTGGTATGATTCATGTACCTCTGGTTCTGTGGGAATCCAGATTTTGCACAAATCTGAGGACACTCTTGTTCTGACTGGCCTCATCATTAGCAAAATAAGTGTTGATCTGGCAAAACATGCCATTGGTCACCTGGGATGTGCACTCGTGGGCAGCTGATTATGAAATCCTACAGATTTCACTAGCAAATCTTTGGATGATGTTGAAGGTGAAGAAATTCAGAGTTGTGCTGATCTTGGCAACCATTCACAATGCCTGCCCAACTGATCAAATGGAAGGACATCTTGCTCCAGGACTCAATATTTGTTAACAATGACCTGCCAAAAAGGTCGGAGCCTTCTGAGGCAGTGTTGCTCAGTCACGTTCAGGCAGCTGATCCACCATCAGTGAACATTGTGTTGGGGTGTAGTCTCCTATCAGTGAGAACTCTGTTCATTCCTTCTGCCCCACAAAGTGCCTAATTAAAAGATAAGGTGCAGTTCCTGGAGCTTACATTGAACTTCACTGGTCCCAGCTGTGCATGTCTTTTGTGGGAAATGAGAAACATTTCTTATTCCAGTCATACTCAGATCTCCTCCCTCACTGGAGGAGATATCCCAATTCAGGCTGATTTTCTACATCTTCCACAACTTGTTCATCATAAAGTTGTGACCCTTATCACCTTGGCTTTGACTGTCACCTCAGGAAAAGGATGAGATGATGGAGAAGGCGAGGAGAAAAGGAAGAGGTAGCTGAGATTTTGGCCATGAGATGGTTGGTCAATAAATACTCCCCTGGAAATGGCCATCATTTCCACACTAGAACAGATGGGCTCAAAACTCTGCACAAAGCCCTCCGCACAATTTGGACCTGACCTCTTCTATGACTCTCGGCAGTGACAACAGGCTCTGGCGATGTACCAGGTATTTCTGTCTGCATTCACATCAGCATTTTTCTGTATGCCACGCCATCAAAGTCCTCATATGAGTTCTCTGCAGCAGAGTTCATTTTTGAATGCTCCGGGGATCTTATACTTTGTTTAACCCCCCCAATTTGGCTGATTTTAGTGTGTTCATACCCAGTGACTCATCGTGTGTAGATACCACTTCTATACTGTAGTTAGTATACATGGTGCTAGTACCTGAACTGGACATTGTTAATGTTAGAGCAAGTGAGGCTGCTTCTTCTTCCTCAGCGTTTTGTTTCTCTGCCAGCTCTTGTTCTCTCAGCACTGTTCATCTGAATGGCTGTCCTTGTGTATCTGAGTGAAGAAAGGTATGATGGAAGGCTTGTGTGCAGGGAGAGGGGGGAAAGCATGATGCAGCTTGTAGATTGTGGGCTGAGGGGAAAATTGGAATGTGAGAAGGTGGGATGAGTACATACCATCATCCTCAATGATTCCAGTCATGCAGCTGGTCAGGGATTCTGTTGTTATCACACCAATAATGCTGAGCGCTGTGTCCTCCAAGATGTGAGGATGTTCAACCTTGCCTATCTTCTGCTGATTCATTGCCGTTAACTACATTATGGGCCAACCTGCCCTTCAAGGGAGAAAGGGAAGTGTGACATTTGGTTTGGTGCAATGTGTTTGAGGGAAATGCTAGTCGTGTTTGAATAGCAGTTAGTGAGTGAGTGTATGTTTTGAGCTGTGGTGTGATGTTTGGGGCAATGAATGAGTGGAGTTTAGGTTGAACATGTGATTATGCTAAAGATGGCGGTGTGGTTATTGAGAATTGTGTGAGGTTGGTGGTTCAGATACTGAGATACTGAATTTTAGATGCACCCACTGACCTTCAGCACTTCTGTGAGTTCATTGAGCTTCTTCCAGTACTGTATCTATGCCATTGATTCCTATAGCTATCTGCTCCCACAATATCTGCTGGAGGGCCTCCCGGTCTCTTCTGGATAATGCATATCTCTCCTTCTTTCAATCTTGTGAAGCAATCCTGCACTGCATAAGAGAACATTGGAGCTCTCTCTCTGCACTGCTGCACTATTACTCTGATTTCTTTCTGCCCCTAATGTGTTTTCCAGCAAGTTGAATGAACTGCTGCAACCAGAATGCACCTCTCCTTTAACAGATGCATGCTAGGCGTAGCTGATATTTGGGCCTCTGTGTAGCCTCAATGAATGAGTGGAGTTTAGGTTGAACATGTGATTATGCTAAAGATGGCGGTGTGGTTATTGAGAATTGTCTGAGGTTGGTGGTTCAGCAGTACTTTTAGTGCTGGGCTGGTATTTTCATCATCTTGGTAGGCAACACAAAGAATAACCTTGCATTACTTTCAAAGCGCACGTAATAAACCCTCGCCCATTGTTGGTCCTCATTGAATGCTTTGGCCCTTTAATCAGCAATTATTTTAGATGCCAGTGTTATTTTTTTAATATGTAAAGGTACTACAAGTTAATATTTCCGTTTTTATAAAGCACTTTCATTGACACAACCAGACATCAGAATTCATAATTAAAACAGGAAACACTGGATAAACGCAACAGGTCTGGCAGTATCAATGGAGAGAGAAACAGAATTAATGTTTTAAGTTCATGTGACTTCTTCAGGCTCTGAAATGTTAACTCTGTTTCTCTCTCCACACGTGATCAGACTTGCTGAGCTGAACTTTCCTGTCCTGCCTGCCACGGGAATCGTAGCGGGCAGGACATAGACCATGCAAAGGTCCGTTGACTTCAGGCTGGATTTTATGGCATTGGGATGAGCACGCCCACTGAGTATTTCCAGCATTTTCTGTTTTTATTTCATGTTTCCGGCATCCAGAGTATTTTGCTTTTATATCAGAATTTCTCATGTAATTTGAAATTGAACAGTGCAAACCATGTGAATTTTTAACAGATGTAGTTGATCTATGGTCTTACAAATGTTGAAACAAGATCAAGTTAATATTTCAGGCCTGGTAGTGTTAGAGTGAATGGGGTAACTGAATTAAATCTGTAAGGGAGAGGGGGATGTGACTTGTGAAGGCAGCAGAGGATAATTTGAGGGAGGGGGAGATAAAGGGAGAAGAAGGTGGAGAAAGAGGAGGTAGGGGTACGGAGTGGGTGATAGTGATGAGAGGCCACACTTGGAATACTGTGTACAGTTCTGGTTACCCTACTATAGAAAAGATATTATTAAACTAGAAAGAGTGCAGAAAAAATTTACTAGGATGCTACCGGGACCTGATGGTTTGAGTTATGATGAGAGGCTGGATAGACTGGGACTTTTTCTCCTGGAATGCAGGAGGCTTAGGGGTGATCTTATAGAGGTCTATAAAATAATGAGGGGCATAGATCAGCTAGATAGTCAATATCTTTTCCCAAGTCTAGGGGAGTCTAAAACCAGAGGGCATAGATTTATGGTGAGAGGGGAGAGATACATAAAAGGGTGGTGAGTGTCTGGAATGAGCTGCCAGATGTAGTAGTAGAGGAGGATACAATTTTGTCTTTTAAAAAGCATTTAGACAGTTACATGGGTAAGATGGGTATAGAGGGATATGGGCCAAATGTGGGCAATTAGGACCAGCTTAATGGTAAAAACTGGGTGGCATGGACAAGTTGGGCTGAAGGGCCTATTTCCATGCTGTAAACTTCTATGACTCTATGAGAGTGAAAGGAGCAAATAGAGGTGGGTGGTCATAAGAATGGGGAACATTGACTTCAGTGGGATTAATGATGCTCAGTGTGGCAATGGGTGTGGGGTGTTGAGATCCAGTCAATAAAAATAATATTCAAGAGACAAGTGGGTCTTGTGTATCTGGTTATTGTTGGACTGGAGTAGGGGTACATAATGGGTGTTGGATGTGAAAGAGATGTGCTCGGGTAAGATAAGTGGGCTTCAGTGAGTATGAGCCAGTGTTGTTGCTGTACTGCAGAAGGTTTCTATTCAGCGAATAGAGAGAGCAGTAGTTTTGAGGAATTTAAAGGAACTGTGGTCAGTGGGCTGGTGGAGGGGGGGGGGGGGGGGGGGCGGCGCGGTGAGCCTTAGTTCTTTCAGTAATGTCAGGAACTCTGTCTGTTTCTTGCTGTGGAATGCAGTTAATTTTCAGTTCTTGTTATTTTCAACTGATTACTTAAGACCTACATTTCAAGTTGATTTTACAATACATATGTCTCCTTAAAATGTACCTGGGAAACTTCAGATTACACTTGAAGTATGTTTTTATTTCTTACCTGGTGTTTTGGCTCTCACGTCATTAAGTTGTTGCTTCAACCTCCACCATTTTAAAATACATCCTCTTGGTGAAAAAATCATCTTCTTCCTCAATTCGACTGAATGTGCTTCTGTCTTCTTTGCCTTTGCAATGTACGTAAAGTCACCGGATGATCATTGGCTGCTCTCTCCCTCAAAGGTGGCAATTTAACTTGATGGTCATCACCCCTCAGGCAAGAGGCAAGATTGACAAGATGGGCCTTCATGAATAACCTCAACCGGTATGGGAATTGAACCCATGCTGTTGGCGTCGCTCTGCATCATGAACCCTGTCGTCCAGCCAACTGAGCTAACCGACTTCCCCTTTGAAATTTATTTTGTGCCTCAATGAATGAACTTCACACATTTTCTTTCACCTTTACCAATATGCTTGCCATCCCATAAGAGTAATGCCATCTAGTGGACAAAGTTAGAAACCACCTGAAAATTATCACAGCAGACTCCAGATGAGATGTTGTGGTTGATGTTCATTAACAATAGTTAACGTTATTCTGTTAGCATAACATATAATGAGACAGAGTCATAGAGGTTTACAGCATGGAAACAGGCCCTTCGGCCAAACTTGTCCATGCCGCCCTTTTTTTTAAACCCCTAAACTAATCCCAATTGCCCTTATTTGGCCCATATCCCTCTGTACCCATCGTACTCATGTAACTATCTAAATGCTTTTTAAAAGACAAAATTGTACCCGCCTCTACTACTACCTCTGGCAGCTTGTTCCAGACACTCACCACACACTGTGTGAAAAACTTTGCCCCTCTAGACACTTTTGTATCTCTCCCCTCTCACCTTAAACCTATGCCCTCTAGTTTTAGACTCCCCTACCTTTGGGAAAAGATATTGACTATCTACCTTGTCTATGCCTCTCATTATTTTATGGAGATGTACAAGTTTACTGTATTGCTGTTTGTTCTGCTCTGCCATTGCACATGGCAAATTGGAAATATGATCTTATCAACAGAGAGGTTGTACCTGTGCATGAAAAAGAGCAGCACCTGTTAAACTGCACTAATTATGTTTGATTTGTAAATTGTGGTAAATCATTGGACTAGTAATCCCAAGGCTCAGGCTAATGCTCTGGGGGCATGGGTTTCAAATCCCACCATGGCAGCGGGTGGAATTGAAATTCAATTAATAAATGTTGTAAAAGCCCATCTGGTTCACTAATGTCCTTTAGGGAAGGAAATCTGCCATCCTTACATGGTCTGGACTGCGTCGCACTCCAGACCCTTAAATTGACTCTCTGAAATGGTCAAGCAAGCCGCTCAGTTCAAGGGCCTTCCCAGTGACACCAACATCCCATAAAAGCAAAGATTTCAGCAGACTATCATGATAGTGTTTATTGCAAGTTAGAGGTTTTGTAAGAACATGAAGGTTATATCAGCTAAAATACATGGACCTTTAGGTGGCTCCAGGACCTAACCACTTGGGACGTCTGCATGGTCCATGTCCCGCCTGCTACGATTCCCATGGTGGGCGGGATGGGAAAATTCAGCCCAGCAGGTCTGATCACATTTGTGGAGAGAGAAACAGAGGGCGGTATTTTACCATTTTTGTCTAAGATCTGGGGGACCTGAAACTGGGAGAGTTTCAGATCCGTCTTTTGGGGGTGTCTTTAGGCCACCTCCCATATGCACTCTGCCTGCAAAATTTTGAGCAAGTCTGTTGCTTGCTGCAGAAGCCTGTGGGTGGAGCTTAATGCACCTGAAAGCCTGCAGAGGGAGGTAGTGCGCATGTGCAGGCCTTTGATGCTGCACATGTGCATTAGCAGTAGCAGAGGTTTGACAGAGAGAAAGCTGTCAGGCTACTGCTACTGCAGGCAGCCTGAAGCAGCTCCCACCCTGCAATTGCAGGGGCACATGGCCATAGATGCAGCCCCCACCGACCCTCCCCCCACCCCCCTCCGACCCACCCCCCCCGACCCTCCCCCCACCCCCCTCCGACCCACCCCCTCCGACCCACCACCCACCCCCTCCGACCCACCCCCTCCCCCCTCCGACCCACCCCCTCCCCCCTCCGACCCACCCCCTCCCCCCTCCGACCCACCACCCCCCTCCGACCCACCACCCCCACCCCTCCGACCCACCCCCCTCCGACTCCCCACCCCGGCCACCCGGGGCTGCCCAGACTGATTGCGGACACCATTCCTCCTCCACCGATCGCCGCTGAGTGGCATCAGGCCCCCTCTCCCTCCCTTCTCCCACCAATCGCTACGGAGTGGCAGTGGGCTCTGCCCCCACTGCCCCTCCCCCATTGGTTCCTTCCCCACTGGCTCCTCCCCCATTAGCCCTGTCTCCACTGGCCCCTCCCCCCACTGCCCCCATTAGCCCCACCCCACTGGCCCCAGCCCCTGGCACTGCCCAGTAGGCATTGCCCAGGTGTCAGACTGGCATTGCCCAGGTGCTAGGATGGCACTGCCAGTCTGGCACTGCCCAAGGCACACCCCTTCCCTTGCCCTCGGCCTCCCCAAGGGACCTCAATGGCCTCCGGTTCCACTGGCGAGGCCAAGTCGACTGCTCCCCGTTCATGGCGAGCATGTTTATTCCTTGCCGGCGAGAACCATTCCCGGCGATTGGCTGTTGCTGGGATCTGACTGAATTCTGCGAATAAGATCTGCGCATGTGGGAGAGTGTGGCGCATGATGATGGGATTCAATTTGTCAATCACTCCTCTAGAAGCATTAAATCCCAACTCTCCATGATGTTCATTCCCAAATGCTAGGTTTCTCCCCTGATCCACCTGAAACTCAGTCTATAGTTTCAGATGCTCCCTCAGCACCCATCCCCACAAGTTCCTGCCATTATGTTCCTACTTTTGGTAGCATTCTTGCCTTTGCTCCAAAAGTTGAGAGTTCAAATGCTTCGCCAGAGACTTGGGTACACCATCAGGGCAGGCAGTACCGGGGTTGTTGCAGTTGCCATCTTTCAAGTGAGACATTAAGTTAAGCCACTGTTTGCCTCTGAGGTAGATGTTTAAAAATACCATTTCAAAAATACTATTTCAAAGGATAGAGCTATTCATCCTGATGTGCACTGTCCTCAGGTTCAAAGTTTATTTGAAGTTTAAAGTTTATTTATTAGTCTCACAAGTAGGCTTACATTAACACTGCAATGAAGTTACTGTGAAAATCCCGTGGTCACCACACTCCTGTTCAGGTACACTGAGGGAGAATTTAGCAAGGCCAATGCACCTAACCAGCATGTATTTCGGACTGTGGGAGGAAACTGGAGGAAACCCACACAGACACGGGGAGAATGTGCAGATTCCGCACAGACAGTGACCCAAAACAGGAATCAAACCTGGGTCCCTGGTGCTGTGAGGCAGCAGTGCTCACCACTGTGCTGCCGTGTCGCCCAGTTGGTCACTTGGTTCATCACTCAATGGTGGAAGCAAGTTCAATTAAATCATTTAAGAGGGCATTCGATGATTATTTGAATAGAAAAAACGTGCAGGGTTATGGGGAATGGCAATAAGTCATGATGCGCGTTTGGAAAGACGGTGCAAACATGATGGCACAAGTGGCCTCCTTCTGCACTGTAAAAATTCTGTGGTTCCATCCTGATCTAGATTCCTCAAAGCCAACACATCTGCTCTTGTTTCCCCGATGTGGAGATGCCGGCGTTGGACTGGGGTAAACACAGTAAGAAGTTTAACAACACCAGGTTAAAGTCCAACAGGTTTATTTGGTAGCAAAAGCCACACAAGCTTTCGAAGCCCTAAGCCCCTTCTTCAGGTGAGTGGGAATTGTTTCCCCGACAGCCATGGTACTGAGGAATTGCAGCTGATGTATGAATGTGTGCCACCTGACCAAAGAGTTGGCAATGAAGAAATAAGAAAAAAAATTGAAATGACCTAAAACGGTTGGATGCATTTTTGCATCAGCAGGTGGCATACAGTGATGTTCCCAAGCTTTAGTCCTAGGACCTCTGCTACTTTTGGATTACATTAGTAATGGAATTTGGGCATACAGGGTATAATTTTGAAATCTGCAAATGACATGAAACCTGAATGTGTAATAAGCACTAAGATAGTAATAGACATCAAGGGGATGTAGACAGACAAGTGGAGTACATTTTGGTAGGGCAAATGTGGAAAGACATTAAAATTGTACCATTTAATATGTAAAGCGAATGCTTAACAGAGAGATCTAGGGGTGTTTGTATACAAACCTTTGATGTTGCCAGGACATATTAACAGCAGTTAGTAAAGCAATTGAGATCTTTGATTTTTTAAATAGTGGCACAGAGTACACGCGATAATACCAGTTCAGCCCTAGTTGGAACATTGTGGCCAAATCTGGGCTTCAAATTTTCAGGAGGTCTTGGATAGGGCACAGGAGAGATTTACTAGAGTGTTTCCAGGGATGAGATATTACAGTAATGTGCATAGACTGAAGACGATGGAGTTGATATTTCTTCGAGCACAGCATGCTGAAAGGAAATTTGGTAGATGTGTTTAAAACCATGAAGTGTTTAAATACAGTAGATCAGAAGAAACATATTTCCATTGAATGATAATCCCAGGCCAAGATTAAAAGTGATTAGTCAAAGAACCAGAGGTGACATGAGGAAAAACATTTTCATGCAGCTAGTAATTGGGAACTACAATGAACTGCCTGAGAGTGTGGTGGAAACAGATTCAATTGCTTTTTTCAAAAGACAATTGATTAAATACTTGAAGGAAAAATAACATCCAGGATTATGTGTAACGAACAGGGGGCTAATTGGATTGCTGTTTGAAAGAACTGGTGCAGACTCAGACCTAAATGATTTTCTTCTGTACTGTTTCATTCTAAGATTCTTTAACTTCCTGGGATGACTGAGAAAGTCAACATTGCAAGTTAAGTGAAAATGTCCATGCAATTAAGTGCTAGAATCTGTAACCGTGTTTATACTTCGAACATCATTCAGGTGTATCTTTGTGGGGTTTATCCCAACCACCTGCTGTAACTTAGGCAGAAGACCTGGAGAATTTCTGCCAGAATGCCATAAAAGGCTCTTCCCCTAAGGTTATACGAGGTAATCAGGAGAAATACCTGCAGAAATTCACCATGTTATTTTATCATGAGAGAGATAGGCTGCGGGATTTTCCGACTGTGCTCAGCCCAAAACTGTAAAATTCCACCCAAGGTCAATGGATCTTTGCATGGTCTGCCCTCCGCCCGCTACAATTCCTGTGGCAGGTGGGATGGGAAAATTCCCCCCACT
Organism: Mustelus asterias; assembly: GCF_964213995.1. Classification (NCBI taxonomy): domain Eukaryota; kingdom Metazoa; phylum Chordata; class Chondrichthyes; order Carcharhiniformes; family Triakidae; genus Mustelus; species Mustelus asterias. The sequence continues at coordinate 82,510,972 of NC_135804.1, read as the reverse complement.
GTCTATATAAATTGGTTATGTAGCAGAATGTTTGCCATCACAGCACCACCTACAAGCTTGACAGGTACTTGGAGGAACATGTGAAAACTTAGGCTGAGAGATCTGGTGCATTGCCCTGTATTACAGGCATCAAACAAGTCCAAAAGGTTCTGACCGTAACCAATGTGACTGGCAACACATGCCTGCACATTGTGAGCGGAAAGTGTGCTACTTGCCATATTGGGAAAGGTTCGTATAAATGTTTCCAGGGCCTCATTACACATCACCAGTAAAGTTTCCAGACCACGTAATAGAACAGAGAGTATAGAAGGTGGCAGGAATCTGACCTCAGGCAGAGCAAAAAAGGTGACAAGTATGAGAAGGGAGGTGGTCAGTGCAGGACTGAGGGTGCTGTACCTAAATGCATGTAGTATACGGAACAAGGTAAATGAGCTTGTTGCGCACATTGAAATCGGCCGGTACGATTTTGTGGGCATGGGGAAATCAGGTAGGTAGTGGATCCCAAGAAAAGGAATTTGTGGAATGTCAAAGATGGCTTTTTGGAGCAGCTTGTGACAGAGCCTACTAGGAAGCAGGCAATTCTGGATTTGGTGATGTGTAATGAGGCAGACTAGGGACCTTAAGGTGAAGGAACCCTTAGGGAACAGTGACCACAATATGATAAATTTACCCTGCAGTTTGAGAGGGAGAAGCTGGAATCAGATGTAACGGTATTATAATTAAATAAAGGTAACTACAAAGACATGAGGGAGGAGCTGGCCAGAGTTGATTGGAAAGGGAGCCTCGCAGGGACAGTGGAACAGCAACGGCAGGAGTTTTTGGGGGTTACCCGGGAGGCACGACAGAAATTCACCCCAAGGAGGAGGAAACATGCTAAGGAGAGGACGAGGCATCCTTGGCTGATGAGGGACATCAAGCTCAGCATAAAAGCAAAAGAAAAAGCATACAATGTGGCGAGGATTAGTGGGAAGCCAGTGGATTGGGAAGACTTTAAAAGCGAGCAGAGGACAACTAAAACAATAAGGGGGAAAGAAGATGAAATATGAGTGTAAGCTAGCTAGTATTATAAAATAAGATAGGAAGAGTTTTTTCAATATATTAAAGGTAAGAGAGAGGCAAAAATAAATATTGGACCACTGGAAAATGAGGCTGGAAAAGTAATAACAGGAAACAAAGCAATGGCAGAGCAACTGAATAGTTACTTTGCATCAGTCTTCACGTTAGACGACACCAGTGGAATGCCAGAGCTCCAGGAGAGTCGGAGGCACTAGTGAGTTTAGTGGCTATCACTAAGGAGAGGGTTCTGGGGAAACTGAAAGGTCTGAAGGTGGATAAATCACCTGGATCCGATGGACTACATCCCAGGGTTCTAAAAAAGATCGCTGAGGAAATTGTGGAGGCATTGGTGGTGATCTTTCAGGAATCACTGGAGGCAAGGAGCGTCCCAGAAGACTGGAAAGTAGCTAATGTGACACCGCTGCTTAAGAAGGGAGGGCGGCAGCAGATGGGAAATTATAGGCTGGTGAGCCTGACTTTGGTCATTGGCAAGATTTTAGAATCCATTCTTAAAGATGAGATCGCAGAATACTTGGAAGTGCATGATAAAATAGGACTGAGTCAGCACGGCTTTGTCAAGGGGAGGTTGTGTCTGACAAATCTGTTAGAGTTCTTTGAGGAGGTAACAAGGAAGTTAGATAAAGGAGAACCAGTGGACGTGATTTATTTAGATTTCCAGAAGGCCTTTGACGAGGTGCCGCATAGGAGACTGGTAAATAAGTTAAGAGTTCATGGTGTTAAGGGCAAGATCCTGGCATGGATAGAGGATTGGCTGACTGTCAGAAGACAGTGAGTGGGGATAAAGGGGTCTTTTTCAGGATGGCAGCCGGTGACTAGTGGTGTGCCTCAGGGATCAGTGCTGGGATCACAACTTTTCACAATGTACATTAACGATTTGGAAGAAGGAACTGAAGGCATTGTTGCTAAGTTTGCAGATGATACAAAGATATGTAGAGGGACAGGTAGTATTGAGGAAGCAATGGGGTTGCAGAAGGACTTGGACAGATTAGGAGAGTGGGCAAAGAAGTGGCAGATGGAATACAATGTAGAAAAGTGTGAGGTTATGCACTTTGGAAGGAGGAATGGAGGCATAGACTATTTTCTAAATGGGGAAATGCTTAGGAAATCAGAAGCACAAAGGGACTTGGGAGTCCTTGTTCAAGACTCTCTTAAGGTTAATGTGCAGGTTCAGTCGGCAGTTAGGAAGGCAAATGCAAAGTTAGCATTCATGTCGAGAGGACTAGAATACAAGAGCAGGGATGTACTTCTGAGGCTGTATAAGGCTTTGGTTAGACCCCATTTGGAGTATTGTGAGCAGTTTTGGGCCCTGTATTTAAGGAAGGATGTGCTGGCCTTGGAAAGGGTCCAGAGGAGGTTCACAAGAATGATCCCTGGAATGAAGAGCTTGTCGTATGAGGAATGGTTGAGGACTCTAGGTCTGTACTCACTGGAGCTTAGAAGGATGAGGGGGATTTTATTGAAACTTACAGGGTACTGTGAGGCCTGGATACAATGGATGTGGAGAGGGATCTAGGTGTATGTGTGCATAGATCCCTGAAAGTTGGGAATCAAGTAGATAAGGTTGTTAAGAAGGCATATGGTGTCTTGGCGTTTATTGGTAGGGGGATTGAATTTAGGAGTCGTAGCGTTATGTTGCAACTGTACACAACTCTGGTGCGGCCGCACTTGGAGTACTGTGTGCAGTTCTGGTCCCCACATTACAGGAAGGATGTGGAGGCTTTGGAGAGGGTGCAGAGGAGGTTTACCAGGATGTTGCCTGGTATGGAGGGGAGATCCTATGAGGAGAGGCTGAGGGATTTGGGATTGTTTTCGCTGGAAAGGCGGCGGCTAAGAGGGGATCTTATTGAAACATATAAGATGATTAGAGGTTTAGATAGGGTGGATAGTGATAGCCTTTTTCCTCTGATGGAGAAATCCAGCACGAGGGGGCATGGCTTTAAATTGAGGGGGGGTAGTTATAGAACCGATGTCAGGGGTAGGTTCTTTACCCAGAGGGTGGTGAGGGATTGGAATGCCCTGCCAGCATCAGTTGTAAATGCACCTAGTTTGGGGGCGTTTAAGAGATCCGTAGATAGGTTCATGGACGAAAAGAAATTGGTTTAGGTTGGAGGGTCACAGTTTTTTTTTTTAACTGGTCGGTGCAACATCGTGGGCCGAAGGGCCTGTTCTGCGCTGTAATGTTCTATGTTCTATGTTCTATGATGTTTCCACTAGTGGGAAAAACTAGAACCAGAGGGCACAACCTCAGGCTAAAGAGATGATCCTTTAAAACAGAGATGAGGAGGAATTTCTTCAGCCAGAGAGTGGTGAATCTGTGGAACCTTTTGCCGCAGAAGGCTGTGAAGGCCAGGTCATTGAGTGTTTTTAAGATAGAGATAGATAGGTTCTTGATTAATAAGGGGATCAGGGGTTCTGGGGAAAAGGCAGGAGAATGGGAATGAGAAAAATATCAGCCATGATTGAATGGTGGAGCAGACTCGATGGGCCGAGTGGCTTAATTCTGCTCCTATGTCTTATGGTCTTTCAAAACAAAACAATGAAGGATAAATCAGATCACCAAAGCTCAGCATTGCACCGTGGTCAAGCACTCAGTGTCTATAATGCAAAATAAAATTGAGGAACATTTAAAAAAGGGACAAGGAAAGGTAGTCAGCACAGATTTGTTAAAGGCAATTCGTATTTGGCAAATGTAACTTTTTTTTAAGATGAGATGACCAACGACAGACAGGAAATAAATATTGACTTTTGTCAGAAAAGTCCCCCTTCCAAAAATGTATTGTTAAAATCAATGGAAAATGCTGATCCACACCCTTCAATCCCATTCATTTGGGCATTTGACTGAGCACCCGAAACATGTAGTGTTTCGACCAGGATGGGAGGAGTGCCCGGTTTGATTAGCTCCACTATTCCATAGGTCGCACCATTAGTTTAAAAGTTTGATTCACTCATCAAAATGGCCAATTGTTTACCTTTACTCCTGTTACCCAGAAGAAAAGAGACTTTAACCAGGCTTCTTTCAATAAATAAACTTATTTGTCTATTATAAACAGAATTGTCAAATTGAAAGGCAAGGTATACTTTTTTGAGATACCCTAAGTAACTCATGTACACACTCATACACACCAAGAAAAAAAAGAAGAATCCTGCCAAAGGTTAAAAGTCAACGTTTCAAGAGAAAAGGAAAGATGGAGGATTCATTGAAATGGTGACCAGGTTATACGTTGTTTTCTCAGTGCTGATCTGCGAAACAGTTGATGACTCTTGCACTACTTTTCAGACGGGCTCGAGGAACACTCACAGATACTCAATCCCCAGCACAGAGAACAACTTATTTTATGTTTACTTCTGATTATTGTCTGGCTCTGGACTGCAAAAAGGCTGCTGGCCCCTTGTCACAAGAAGTTGGTCCTTCTTCATACAGAGCAAAACCAAAACCAACTTTTGAACACATTTTCCAGGCATGTTTCTTTCAGAGCCATAACTACCATGTGACACCTTTTCCAAACAGTCAGCCAGGTCAAGAAATTTCTAACTTTAAAACTGCTTGGTTATCCTTTCTTGTAAAATAATGTTTTTAGGAATTTGAGTCCTGCATTAATGCTTTAAGGGACATTGCATATCAAAACACAAATTCTTATGGACTGATCTCGAAGATGAACCATTTTCTGTGATTGAAATATTCATGGCACTTGCTGCTTGGAGAAATGAAATCCGTATTTACATACGTTTCATTACAAAATCTAACCAAATATATTGGCACTCAGGCCTTATATAATGTAAGTTGCTGGTGGGGTGGGCTCATTCAGAGCCTGTCCTTTCAGGGTGACATCGTGGGCCCCACTCCTTGGAATTGTTTTGAAGTCCCTAATAATATAGCAGAAAGCTAGCTTTGGGGCTGGCAGCTTCTTTGTAGCTTTTCATGTCCACTGCCTTTGAGAAAATTCCACCCCATGTCTTATTTAGAAGTTCAATATGTCTATGTAGTTTGGGGTTTTGATCCCTCATCATGACAAGAGTAACAATAGATTTTTGTTCAATCCACAATCCCTTGCCCTCCCTGTCTTCAGTTGTCTTCTTTTCCAAATGTATAACATACACAACACCGTTTCTGCTCTATTCTCAGAGATCTGCTTCAACGCTAAGAGCTAGTTTGTAAACTTGTCCATTTGGAATGAACCTTGCTCGTTTCCTCTTTACATGAATTCTCAGTGTTCTGGATTGTCAAACAAAAAGCAGGCTGACTCAATGCCACAGCAAATAGCTTTCAATTAGCCTTTTCTTCTTAGCTGTTCATTCCCTTAGCAACCCCAAGCCACATAGGCATTTCTTGGAACCTAATCAAAAAAAAACAATTAATCCTCTTGCAGGAATTCCACAATTCATCCTAGTCTTAAAGGGGACATCGCACAAAAAGAAAAGATATGCTTTTCCCCCAATTGACTTTGACAGTGCGTCATGAATTGGAGATTCCTCCCTCCAGACAATGCTGGGTGAACCTTCCACCATTGTTTACACAAACACAAACTTTATCTCTTCAACTGAACTTGAGCTCCCACCTGCATCTTGTGGGATGAACAATTGAGATTTTCTGCCTCTATTTCTATGCTCTTTCTCTTTCCCTATCTCTCAGATAATTGCAAACTGAGCCTGTCAGTGAGGGTCATGATATTTTAAGGAAAACCTGCAATCCAATCCTGCAATGGTTTCCTATGGACACTTTCCCCCTCAAAGCCCGTCTTGATGGCAACGTGAATCAAATTGGCCTGAAATCCAGATAGAAATTATAACTAACTATCCTCTAGACCCTCTATTTCATTGTATATTGGAATTAAATAGACAGTTCACAGTATAACTGTCCTAATGAATGCAAGACAAAATGCTTCAACAGTTTGGGAGAAATTTTCCCGTCTTGCCTGCCATGGGAATAAGACCATAAGACCATAAGACATAGGAGCGGAAGTAAGGCCATTCGGCCCATCGAGTCCACTCCACCATTCAATCATGGTTGATTTCAACTCCATTTACCCGCTCTCTCCCCAAAGCCCTTAATTCCTCGAGAAATCAAGAATTTATCAATTTCTGTCTTGAAGACGCTCAACGTCTCGGCCTCCACAGCCCTCTGTGGCAATGAATTCCACAGACCCACCACTCTCTGGCTGAAGAAATTTCTCCTCATCTCTGTTCTAAAGTGACTCCCTTTTATTCTAAGGCTGTGCCCCCGCGTCCTAGTCTCCCCTGTTAATGGAAACAACTTCCCTACGTCCATCCTATCTAAGCCGTTCATTATCTTGTAAGTTTCTATCAGATCTCCCCTCAACCTCCTAAACTCCAATGAATATAATCCCACGATCCTCAGACGTTCATCGTATGCCAGGCCTACCATTCCTGGGATCATCCGTGTGAATCTCCGCTGGACCCGCTCCAGTGCCAGTATGTCCTTCCTGAGGTGTGGGGCCCAAAATTGCTCACAGTACTCCAAATGGGGCCTAACCAGTGCTTTATAAAGCCTCAGAAATACATCCCTGCTTTTGTATTCCAAGCCTCTTGAGATAAATGACAACATTACATTTGCTTTCTTAATTACGGACTCAACCTGCAAGTTTACCTTTAGAGAATCCTGGACTAGGACTCCCAAGTCCCTTTGTACTTTAGCATTATGAATTTTGTCACCGTTTAGAAAATAGTCCTTGCCTCTATTCTTTTTTCCAAAGTGTACGACCTCGCACTTGCCCACGTTGAATTTCATCAGCCACTTCTTGGACCACTCTCCTAAACTGTCTAAATCTTTCTGCAGCCTCCCCACCTCCTCAATACTACGGGCAGGCGGGCGGGGGCAGATCATGAAAAATCCGTTGACCTTGGGCAGGAATCTCTGGCCTTGGGGTGAGCACGGCTGGAAAATCCCACCTTTTGTCTCCTTTCTCAGCAGTACTCAAATTCACCTTTCTCTTTTAGCACAACCAAAATAGATATACTTTACATGGTCTTTTAAGCAGACATTCATTTGTCCAGCTCTGAATTTAGACACTGGGCAAGTATTGATTACTGCATCAAAAACTTAAATGGAAGACAATGTGCAAAAATATAACAATTTTACAAACCTCATCATTATAACACTCTCCTGTTCTATCTCTCTTGTTTTTCTCTCAATCCAATTCATCTCTACTTTTTGCGATTTCTTCTTTTGTACCTGGTTTGACATTAACTTCACCCACTCAAAGAAGTACTTCCTTCTCAGTCCTTGTGCTGTTTACTTCACAATCCTTCACTTCGATGGTTAAGGGAATACTCCATTGTTACCTCTGTTCACTCAGGTGCCCAGTTTCCCCCTTTGTACCATTATCAGATTTCACTTTCAGCAAGTTAGTCACATTTTGAGCTGAAGGGCAAGTCAACCTATGGCAGATAAGGCTACGTGGTCTGCTACAGCAAAATCGAACCAAATTATTCTCTCTGAAGTTTCTGAAGAATTACCTGGTGCTGAATGCTAAAGAACCAAAGAAAGATTTGTAATTAAAGATGGTGCTTCTGAGGAAAGAGGGACTGGCCTGGACTTTACTCTTGGAGGCAAGGTACAAGTAAGAAACATTCACCAGGCATGTTGCTGTAATAACCTATTTATTAATTTGCTGTTTTCTAACTAATGTATTTCTCAGTTAAATTGTTGGACTGAGTCTCCTCTCATGTGTAAGAAGTTTAACAACACCAGGTTAAAGTCCAACAGGTTTATATGGTAGCAAAAACACCAGGACTTTAACCTGGTGTTGTTAAACTTCTTACTGTGTTTACCCCAGTCCAATGCCGGCATCTCCACATCCTCTCATGTGGACAGAAAAGATCCTATGATACTATTTTGAGAAAGTGCAGGGGGGCTCTTGCGAGTTTATCCCTTCTATTCCATGCCCTGCATTTTGGATTTCACTACAGTATCTCCTCCATTTCTGTAGGCCAATTAAGGGAATCACAAGACATTGCCCAAACCCATAGAAGAGCTGACCACTGAGAGCGAGTTCCAGTAACAGTGAGACTGACTGTTCTAGCGACACTGAGATCTTATGTTCCAGTAACACTGAGGCTGACCGTTCCAGTGACGTGAGACCCTCTGTTCCAGTTACACAGAAACAAGAAGCAGGAGTCGGCCATTCGCCCCTTTGAGTTTGCACCGCCATTCATTTTGATCATGGCTGATCATCACATTCATAACCTGATCCCACCTTCCTCCATATTCCTTGATCCCTTTAGCCCAAGAGCTATATCTAATTTCTTCTTGAAATCATGCAATATTTTGTCCTCAATTACTTTCTGTGATAGTGAATTCCACAGATTCACCACTCTGGAAGAATACATTTTTCCTCACACCAGACCTAAAAGGTTTACCCCTTAGTCTCAAACTATGATCCCTAGTTCTGGACTTCCTCACCATCCGGAACATTCTTTCTGAATCTACCCTGTCTAATCATGTTAGAATTTTATAAGTTCTATGAGATCCTCTCTCACTCTTCTACACTCCAGTGAATACAATCCTAACCGACTTAGTCTCTCCTCATATGACAGACCTGCCATCCCAGGAATCAGCCTGATAAACATTTGCTGCACTCCTTATATAGCAAGGACATCCTTTCTCAGATAGGGACACCAAAACAGCGCACAATACTCCAGGTGTGGCCTCATTCCTATACTCAAATCCTCTCGTTATGAAGTTCAATATACCATTTGCCGCCTTTACTGTTTGCTGTACCTGTGCGCTTACTTTCAGAGACTTATGCACAAGGACACCTAGGTCTCACTGAGCCACCTCTCAATTTGCACCATTCAAATAAGCATCTGCCTTCCTATTATTGCTACCAAAGGGGATAACCTCACATTTATCCACATTATACTGAATCTGCCATGCATATGCTCACTCACTCAGCCTGTTCAAATCACGCTGAAGCATTTCTGCATCCTCCTCACAGCTTACCCTCCCACCCAACTTTGTATTATCTGCAATTTTGGAGATAACGCATTTAGTTCCCTACACAAAGACTATTTGCTCTGCACTTAAAGGGATCCTAACAGAGGTTGAACTGGTTGCAATCTGCATTCTTTATGAAAGTAGAAGGAAGATCAATGATGGCAGGAACTATTGGAAAGGCTATTCTTCTCCTTCCCACTCCTCCCCACCCCCGAACCTACCCTAATCCTCTGACTCTTTTGACAATGTTTGTGATGGTGATGGTTGGATGGGAGGTTTCTTGTGAATGGGAGGAATAGACCAGCCATCAAATCACATCAGTCATTACTGGAATTTGTAGAATTACTGAGCAGCAATAGTGCAGTCATGAGAACACAGATACATGCACGGCCAAAGAGGATTAATGATCCAATAAAAGCAGGAAAGGTAAGTCATAGAACATGTACAGGAGCCGACATGCAGTATCTGACTACCCCAATATTCTCCTGCGCACCATTCCTCAGAACACAAAGCTGCACAGTCCCATTCACCCCTCCCTCTTGAGGTATCTCCTGATATAATAATTGTGGAAACAAGTTCATGGAAAGTATAAAAGGTAGTTTTGTGAATCAGTATCTCGAGGAACCAGTTAGGGAAGAGGAGAAAGGGAGGCAAGTAGTAAGTAAAAAGTTAGAATATATTAGAAGGGGCATGGTAACATAGAATATAGAACATTACAGCGCAGTACAGGCCCTTCGGCCCTCGATGTTGCGCCGACCAGTGAAACCAATCTAAAGCCCATCTAACCTACACTATTCCAATATCATCCATATGTTTATCCAATGACCCTTTAAATGCCCTTAAATGTTGACGAGTCCACTGCTGTTGCAGGCAGGGCATTCCACGCCCTTACTACTCTCTGAATAAAGAACCTACCTCTGACATCTGTCCTATATCTATCACCCCTCAATTTAAAGCTATGTCCCCTCGTGCTAGCTATCACCATCCGAGGAAAAAGGCTCTCACTATCCACCCTATCTAATCCTCTGATCATCTTGTATGCCTCTATTGACATGGCACCTCAGATATCATCATATGATAAAACAGAATCATCACAGATTTATGAAAGGGGAATTGTGTTTAACAAAATCTGTTAAGAATTTTTGATGGGGGAACTAATACGATGCACAAGATGGAACTGGTGGATTTAGTATTTTGGATTTTCAAAAAACATTTGATAAATTGCCATACAAAAGGTTCTTACAAACATTAATCATGGGGTAGGATTATAAATTATCATGGATTGAGGATTGGTTAATGGACACAAAACAGAGCGTAGGAATAAGCAGGTAGGAATTTTCAGGTTGGGAGTTGTAACTAGTAGGGTACTGCAAGTTTTCATCCAGGGCTTGGGGCTTCAACTATTTGCAGTCTTACGATATTGATGGCTTTGATGAGGGGACTGAGTTTAACATATCTAAGTTAGCTTGTGCTACAAAGTTAAGTGGGAAATCATATGTGGTGAGGAGGATGCAAAGAGGTCGCAGAAAGATATAGACCCATAACTTCTGAACTTCTGGGCATTGTAATGAGGGGTGTACCCCCCCCCCCCCTCCTGGATGTCCCCATTGGGCAATTGCCCTGCAATTGGGACCATTTGAAAATATGACACAAATTGCAAACATTTGTTCCGAATGTCCTACGGTAATAGTTACCATAGTTACCCTCACTGACCAACCAAGACCCCCCCTCAACACCCACGATTGACTGACTTCACCTGACTGAACACTTGAAACCCGAACTACTGATCCTCCCTGGACAACACCATGCTGACTGACCAACTGACCGCCCCCCCCCCCCCATTTCCCCCTCAAGCTAAGCAAATGACCTCCCCAGACTGATCAAACTCCCTTGACCGACACCCCGCTCCATTGACTACTAAACGCTTCTGAACATGTGACCTCCACCCTTGACCTGCACCCCACCCACTGAACAACAACACCCCCAAGCTACCGAACCCTGTTCCTGACACACCTGACCAACTGACCTCCCTTGCAGCCAGCTGACCTTCCCCACCTGCCCCCCCCACCCGCCCCCCCCACCCCCCCCCCCCCACCCCCGCCACTGACCGACTGCAACTGTCCATTACTGAGCACTGGACCTGCCCAAGACCAACGTCAACCACTGACCCACAGGCCCCCTCATGGCTAACCCACCCTCTGCTGAGCAACTGATCCCTACTCCCCACTGATAAACTGACCTTCCCCAACCGACCTCCCTTGACCAAACACCCTTGACCAACTAATCCCAGCCACACCAACCAACTGCCCCCCCAAGCACCCAAATATCCCAAGTCTAGCCCCATCCACTAACCAACTGCACCCCCAGACTAACCCAGCCCCTACTGAGCACTCTACCCACATTCCCCCCAAGCAACCAAGCCTACCAACCGAACCCCTCCCCACCAACTGATGCAGCTCCAATCAACTTACCCTGAACACCCGCCTCCCCCCTTCACCATCCCACCCATCCGACTGACAAGACTGAGTAAACTAGACCTGGTTCCTGGAGTTCAGAAGAATGAGAGGTGATCTAAAGGAAGGATTGATAGGGTAGATGCTAAGAATTTTTTTTCCCTTAGTTTGGGAATCTAGAACACAGCATTACACCCTCTGGATAAGGGGTCAGCCATTTCCCACCAAATTGAAGAGAATTTTCTTCACTCAATGCATCAAGAATCTTTTGGAATTCTCTATTCCAGAGAGCTGTAGTTGCTCAGTCATTGACTATGTTCATTAGAGAGGATGATGGAAATTTGTAGATTAAGGGAATTAAGGATATGGATAGTGCAGGAAGGTGGAGTTGTAGCTGTAGTAGATTTTGAAGAGCCAAATGGTCTTGTTCAGCTCTTATTTATCGCGTTCTTATGTTCCGATCCCATCAGAAAGCTAACATTCACATTGAATCTCATTTATTCTCGATCTCATTCCTCTCCATACATTCACTTTCTTGTTCTATTAACTCTGATTTCTGTTTGCAGGAGAGAAGAGGAGAGTTCACTGGTGATGGACCTGAAATCGTAGTCACATTGACCGTTGCAGAGGAATAGACTTTAGGGACTGGAAGGGTGGCAGATTCCATGAGCTAGGCAATGGGAGAAATGCAGGCCTGCCACATTCCCAGTGACAGCAAGGGGTATCACACTAATACTTGGCACATAACAGTTATTCATGCTGAATAGATGTCATTACTAACTTACATGTCATATGCAAAATGTGGAGGTGGAATTCTGTCCATATCTCACCAGGAATTCATGTCTTTCTTCTCTCTCACCGACTGGAAGGGTGATGCAGCAGTAGCACCAACAGGAGGCTGAGGATCCGTACAGGAAGGTGAGCACTCTGAAGATACAAAATCATATGACTCATGTTGTTTGGGGAAACTTCAAGAGGTAGCCAATTTGTGTCTTAAACTAAGACAATTCAAAACTCACAAAGCAAACATCTCTGTACAAAAGACATAACAAATTTATTGAACGTAAAAGTTAAAAACACAAGACAATCCAATACAATCGTACAGCCGACCAGAATCTCACAAAAGGTTAAATAGCTCTAAGGACAGAGTGACAGAACCTCTCCGAAAGAACTGGATTACAGAATCAAATACAGATCAATTATATCTTTTCATAATCAATAATTCCACCTTTCATTAGCTTAAAATCAATTCCATTTAACAATTATACATCAATACAAATCTCTGTCAAGTACCTCAGCCAATCATAAGATACTTAATAGCATGGTGAGATCTTATTTGGCCAGCTGATTTCGGACGTAGTCTCCTCTTTTGGCACTAACTAACTCTCTGTTGCTTAGTAACGACAGATGCTACCGCAAGGTCGAAATGGACACTCCTACTGGCTCACTGCCAAGTTGAATAGACATGTGTTCCTGCGTCCAGGTTCATGTCTATTCTGTGTCTGGGCAATGAATACATCTATTTATAATGTTGCACAATATGTCCCCTCTTAGGAATGCCACCCGATAATACTTGCTGACTAACCTGTTCTCAGACCTTTGGTTTTAAACTATTGACTTCTACCGCTATACCTTTTGGTAACTTAGCTTGACTAAAGCGTACATTACATTGAAATACATTTAAAATATCAGCATATATGTTTTAAAATCATAATTACTTGTTTTGATTCATTTGCTGCATTCACATATGTGTAAGTTGTTTGTGTTAGCTTGCCCAATAATCATTTAGCTCTTTGCTGATTCCTTATCCTCTAAAAGACTGCATTCTGCCTATAAATCTTATTAGCTGGTTAGAAATCCTCTTCCACACATGTGCACCCTCCATCAGTGCAGTGACACATGCCTTGATGGATTTTGCAGTAGCAGTAATTTAGTTGTCACATGTTGAGATACACATCACATGTGAGCAGGAGAAGTTGCTGGAGACAGGTAAGCAATGGAATGTTCCACTTTGGAAGGCACAGGACACTCCAAGCTCTGCTCAGCTGGAGATGTATATGCTGGTCTTGGAGGTCATCCACCAAAAGGAAATTTGTGGAACAGGATCAGAAAAAAGGAATGCTTTTTTCATCAATTCCAGAGGGAGGCTGCACCATCAGAGAGAGGTTGGAAGAGCCACCAGCAACATGAGTGTCATAATGTCCAGGCATTTATGCTAACCTCCACCTTGATGGAAAGAGTGGCCAACTGCATGGAGAGTCAGACATGGCTGGAGGAGGTTTGTATTGAATGTAAACACCAGCATTAATCTGTTGGACAGATTTGGATAGAGTCATAAAGTCATAGAGGTTTACAGCATGGAAACAGGCCCTTCGGCCCAACTTGTCCATGCCGCCCATTTTTTTTTAAACCCCGAAACTAATCCCAATTGCCCACATTTGGCCCATATCCCTCTATAGCCATCGTACCCATGTAACTATCTAAATGCTTTTTAAAAGACAAAATTGTACCCGCCTCTACTACTACCTCTGGCAGCTTGTTCCAGACACCTACTATCCTCTGTGTGAAAAAATTGCCTCTCTGAACACTTTTGCATCTCTCTCCTCTCACCTTAAACCTATGCCCTCTAGTTTTAGACTCTCCTACCTTTGGGAAAAGATATTGACTATCTAGCTGATCTGTGCCCCTCATTATTTTATAGACTTCTATAAGATCACCCCTCAGCCTCCTACGCTCCAGAGAAAAAGGTCCCAGTCTATCCAGCATCTCCTTAAAACTCAATCCATCAAGTCCCGGTAGCATCCTAATAAATCTTTTCTGCACTCTTTCTAGTTTAATAATATCCTTTCTATAGTAGGGTGACCAGAATTGCACACAGTATTCCAAGTGTGGCCTTATCAATGACTTGTACAACTTCAACAAGACAGTCCAACTCCTGTATTCAATATTCTGACGGATGAAACCAAGCATGCCGAATGCCTTCTTCACCACTCTGTCCACCTGTGACTCCACTTTCAAAGAGCTATGAACATGTACCCGTAGATCTCTTAGTTAATGGTAGGGTGTTGGGGAGAGTTACAGAACAGAGTAAGTCCTGCCCTGGTTCAATCTACCAAAATGCATCACCTCGCATTTGTCTAAATTAAACACCATCTGCCATTCATCAGCCCACTGGCCCAATTGATCAAGATCCCGTTGCAATTGGAGATAACCTTCCTCACTGTCCACTATGCCACCAATCTTGGTGTCATCTGCAAACTTCCTAACCATGCCCCCTATATTCTCATCCAAATCATTAATGTAAATGACAAATAACAGTGGACCCAGCACTGATCCCTGAGGCACACCGCTGGTCACAGACCTCCAGTTTGAAAAACAACTCTCTACAACCACCCTCTGGCTTCTGTCAAGAACAGTAAGAGTTTTAACAACACCAGGTTAAAGTCCAACAGGTTTATTTTGCTACCAAATAAACCTGTTGGACTTTAACCTGGTGTTGTTAAAACTTTTACTGTGTTTACCCCAGTCCAACGCCGGCATCTCCACATTCTGTCAAGAAGCCAATTCTGTATCCTTTTAGATACCTCACCCTGGATCCCGTGAGATTTAACCTTATGCAACAATCTGCCATGCGGTACCTTGTCAAAGCCTTGCTAAAGTCCATGTAGACAACATCAACTGCACTGCCCTCATCTACCTTCTTGGTTACCCCTTCAAAAACTCAATCAAATTTGTGAGACATGATTTTCCACTCACAAAGCTATGCTGACTGTCCCTAAACAGTACTTGCGTCTCTAAATGCCTGTAGATCCTGTCTCTCAAAATATCTTCCAACAATTTACCTACCACAGATGTGAGGCTCACTGGTCTGTAGTTCCCAGGCTTTTCCCTGCAGCCCTTTTTAAACAAAGGTACAACATTTGCCATTCTCCAATCTTCAGGCACCTCACCCGTGACTATCGATGATTCAAATATTTTGGTTAGGGGACCCGCAATTTCCTGCCTAGCCTCCCACAATGTCCTGGGATACACTTCATCAGGTCCCGGGGATTTATCTACCTTGATGCGTTTTAAGACTTCCAGCACCTCCTTCTCTGTAATATGTACACTCCTCAGGGCATCGCTATTTATTTCTCCAAGTTCCCTAACATCTATGTTTTTCTCAACAGTAAATACTGATGAGAAATATTCATTTAGGATCTCACCCATCTCTTGTGGATCCGCACATAGATTACCTTGTTGATCCTTAAGAGGCCCTACTCTCTCCCGTGTTACTCTTTTGTCCTTTATGTATTTGTAGCAGCTCTTTGGATTCTCCTTTGCCTTATCTGCCAAAACAATCTCGTGTCCCCTTTTTGCCCTCCGGATTTCTCTCTTAACTCTACTCCTACACCCCCTATACTCTTCAAGGGATTCACTTGATCCCAGCTGCCTATGCATGTCATGTGCCTCTTTCTTCTTTTTGAGCAGGGCCTCAATATGCTGAGTCATCCAGGGTTCCCTACTTCTGCCAGCCTTGCCTTTCACTCTAAGAGGAATGCGTTTAACCTGAATCCTGGTTAACACACTTTTGAAAGCGTGCCACTTACCAGACGTCCCTTTGCCTTCCCACAGACTCCCCCAATCAACTTTTGAAAGTTCCTGCCTGATACCATCAAAATTGGCCTTGCCCCAATTTAGAATTTTAACTTTTGGGCCAGATCTATCATTCTCCATAGCTATCTAAAAACTAATAGAATTATGGTCACTGGTCCCAAAGTGATCCCTCACTAACACTTCTGTCACCTGCCCTTCCTTATTTCCCAAGAGGAGGTCAGGTTTTGCCCCCTCTCTAGTCGGGCCATCCACATACTGAATGTTTAATCTGGACTTCCCTTGCTCTCTCTCTTGCTTTTGCCTGATCCGTCTGGTACTAGGATTACTGACACTGCCTTTACTACTTAATGTGCTCTCTTTAACTTCTGTGCTGTCCTCAAACTTCTCTTCTGTCTCCCTACTGCTTTGGATCCCACCCCCCTGCCAAACTAGTTTAAACCCTCCCGAGTGGCTCTAGCAAATCTCCCTGCCAGGATGTCAGTCCCCCTCCAGTTCAGGTATAACCCATCCCTCTTGAACAGGTCAGCCCTTCCCCAGAAAAGGTCCCAATGATCCAAAAATTTAAATCTCTGCCCCCTGCACCAGCTCTCAAGCCAGGCATTCATCTGCCTAAGCCTTCTATTCATCCACTGCCCTAGCTGCCATATTGCCCTTATACGGATAAAAGAATCTCAACTCACCTCTCCCTTGCTTATGGTCCTCCTGTCCACTTTTCTTTTGGTTAGAGGAGGAGGGAAACACTGAAGTTACTACCTTCGAGGTCCTGCACTTTAGCCTTCTGCCTAACTCTCTATATTCACATTTCAGGACCTCATCCCTTTTCCTACCTATGTCGTTGGTACCAATATGTACAACGACCTCTGGCTGCTCACCCTCCCCCTTAAGAATGTCCTGCAATCGCTCAGAGACGTCCTTGACCCTGGCACCAGGGAGGCAACACACCATCCTGGAGTCGCGATTGTGGCCACAGAACGCCTGTCTGTGCCTCTAACTAGCGAGTCCCCTATTACTACTGCTCGCTTGCTCTTTGCCCGACCCTGTCCCACAGCAGAACCAGCTGTGGTGTCACAGGCCTGGCTGCTGCTGGTATCTCCCCCTGACAGACTATCCCCTTCAACAGAATCCAAAACGATATAACTGTTTGAAAGGGGAATAGACACTGGAGACTCCTGCACTATCTGCCTGCTTCTCCTAGCTGTCACCCGTCTACCTGTCTGAACCTGTGGTGTGACAACCTCCCTGTAACTAGTGCCTATCACACTCTCTGCCTCTTGTATGCTCTGCAGTGCATCCACCTGCTGCTCCAACCAAACAATGCGATCTGTGAGGAGCTGCAACTGGACACACTTCCTGCAGACAAAGTTGTCAGGGAGACTAGGTTGCTCCCTAATTGCCCACATCTGGCAGGAGGAGCATGCCACTGCCCTAGCTGCCATATTGCCCCTATACGGATAAAAGAATCTCAACTCACCTCTCCCTTGCTTGTGGTCCTCCTGTCCACTTTTTTTTTGGCTGGAGGAGGAGGGAAACACTGAAGTAATGTTTGGGGTTTAACTGTCCCTTCACAGTAGCTCCTCCACAAACCACCTTCTGGTTGCAGTAACCTGCAACCTTCACCACTCTGCTGCCCTCACCTGGACACTTTGCCTTCACTCGAAGTAGGAAGGTGTGTCCTGGAAACCCACCTTCTGGTCGCAGTGACTGCACTTATGCAAATGTGACCTGCAACCACCAATCACCTTCGCCGCTCTGCTGCCCTCATAATAATGACTCTCATATTTATGGCCCCCAGTTGTGGTCTTTCTCACAAATGGAAAAATCTCCTCTGTCTAACCTAACAGAAGCTTTCATAACCTCTGTCGAGGCACCCCTTTGTCTTTTCTTTTCTAGCATAAAACAGGCTAACCTGTTCAAATTGGATAGGTTCCCTGTAAATAGCTGTTGTTCATTAATAATTTTTTGTTCTTAACTGGTTGATCAAAGTTATTACATTTGGCAATGAGGTAAAAAGCAGTAAGTGTGATTACATGATCATCAGCACAGAACCTGGTCCAGTCAAAGTCAAGCTTGCGAAGTTGAATAGAACTGCAGAGATGTAGAAATGGCAGATGGAATTTAATCTGGGCAAGTGTGAAGTGCTGCCCTTTGGGAGATCAAATGTTAAGGGTAAGTATACAGTTAATGGCAGGGCCCTGAACAGCATTCAAGTACAGAGGGGTTCAAGTCCATAGCTGCCTGAAATGGGCCACGCAGGTAGAAAGGGTAGTAAGAAGGCATATGGCATGCTTGCCTTTATTGGTCACATTGAATACAAGAGTCAGGATGTCATGTTGCATCTTTATAAAACTTTGGTTAGGCCGAACTTAGAGTATTGTGTTCAATTCTGGTCACCACATTACAGGAAGGATAAGGAGGTTTTGGAGAGGGTGTGGAAGAGGTTTACCAGGATGCTGCCTGGATTACAGGGCATGAGCTATAAGGAGAGGCAACTGGGTTGTTTTCTCTGGAGCGGCGGAGGTTGAGGGGTGACGTGATAGAAGTATGAGAGGCATAGATGGGGTTGACAGTCAGAATCTTTTTCCCAGAGTTGAAATGTCTAATAATAGGGGGTATACACTCAAGATGAGAGGGGGAAAGTCAAAAGATATATGAGGGGCAAGTTTTTTACGCAGAGTGTTTTTCACGGTGCTGGGGTGGTGGTGGAGGCATTTAAGGGGCTTTTAGATAAGCATATGAATATGCAAAGAATAAAGGGATATGGACCAAGGGCAGATGGAAGGGATTAGTTTAATTTGGTGTCATGTTCAACACAACATTGTGAGCCAAAGGGCCTGATCCTGTGCTGTACTGTTCTATGTTCTATGCTTGTATTTGATAGAATGGATCCCTTAGAAGCCTTTGCTGAAGAGTGGGTAAGTATGTTGAGTGTTTAGAATATTTCTTCAATGCAAATGAAACACAGGAGGAGGGAATGAAAGCAATATTATTAAGCACGTATGGAACCCAAACCTAACTTGATCCATAGTCTAATGTCCTCAAACACAGCGATTGTAAGTTTGTTTGCAGAGGTTGTGGATCCAAAATCCTCTGTAATTTTGCAATGATTTAAATTCAATTCATAGAAATCATAGAAACCCTACAGTGCAGAAGGAGGCCATTTGGCCCATCGAGTCTGCACCGACCACAATCCCACCCAGGCCCTACCCCCACATATTTACCCGCTAATCCACGCATCTCAGAACTCTAAGGGGCAATTTTTAACCTGGCCAATCAACCTAACCCGCACATCTTTGGACTGTGGGAGGAAACCGGAGCACCCGGAGGAAACCCACGCAGACACGAGGGGAATGTGCAAACTCCACACAGACAGTGACCCGAGCCGGGAATCGAACCGAGGTCCCTGGAGCTGTGAAGCAGCAGTGCTAACCACTGTGCTACCGTGCCGCCCCCACAGGGAGAGCCGCAGGGGAACCTACATGGTAAGGTTTAGGCAAATTTCAGACTCTTGTGACTTTGGGACAACACTAACTGACATGCTGAGAGATCGATTGGTCTGTGGAGCAAATGTTGAGGCTTTATAGAGGAAGTTGCTGGCAGAACTGCGGTTAACTTTAAAAAGAGGCTGAAAATAGCATTAGTAATGAAGAATGCTGAGAACTTCAGAGTGTGCAGAATGGTATGGTCCACCAGTTAGTGCAGGATGATGCAGGCAGCAGTGACATCAAAAGGAAACACAGCAGTTTAAACTGAGGAGAGGGTGGGTGGGTGGATGGATTCACTGGCCCCATCTGCTTCTGGCCTGAATCCGGATCACCCGCTGAATGGGACGCTGGGTCTAAATCAGGAATCCTGCTGGACGGGAACCCACTCGGTCAAAATGGCACTCGGATCATTGAAGCATGGTGTTCACTTGATGGTGGGGTGGGCGAGTCAGGGGCCGCCTATTAGCAATGCGTTATGGAACCCTTGCCTGCCTACTTTCTCTTCAATCCCACACTATGTGGCATAGAAATCTGCCATTGCTGTCGCCGGGCTCAACACCGCTTTTCCAACACGACATTAGGCTTTGTCAGTATTGGAGAAAATCTCACTCTCTGTCTCTGGTAGGTTTTCCTCAGCCACAATAAGCAGGCAATGTGTGTCAGGATGTTTCCTGTAATGGCCAACAGGAAAATATCTTGGTAGTTTTGACAACATAACTTATCTCCCTTTCTGAAGTCGGGGGTCTGTGTGGGAGGGTTCTTTTCCTTCCCAAATCCATATGATGATTGCATGGAGTCTTGGATGTGAGCATAAGTCCACCAGCTTTGAAGACTTTGGCTAAAATATAATTGGGCAATCATCCATTTGATTGCTTGATGCAGCTTTCCCATTGACGGTGGTTCAACCATGGATTACATGGTTGTGGCGGAGATTGGGTTGATAGGCCCGGAAAGTATCAGTTGCCATTGCATTCACAATTGAGTTGTTGGAAATTTTCTTTCCAGCATTGACAGATGGATTTGTCATCCTTGTGAGCCAAGGGGATTTTGTCCACAAAGTTTACTTATCATATGGGAAAGGGAGACAAAATAAGCATTTTCCAAACTAAGTTATGCAAAGGAAGTGAAGCTGTCATCAGAAATTACTTGGACATGGAGTACTGATCTGATGGAATGTGTGTAAGATAGTTTGTAGAGTGAATATTTCTTGAGTAACAATTATACATTTACAGACAGACAATAATCTGATTCCAAAGGCTGGAGCTAGGACTTGGTGCTGATGTTAATAATCGACTTTATCCCTCTCTCTCTCTCTTTCACCTATCTTTCTACCCATTTTTAAGCTTTCCCTTTTATTCATACTACAAAGGCTAATCTTCATCAACTCATTGTCCATATTGTGATCCCTATATGATTTTTATGGTGTGAATGTACATAAGACCATAAGACATAGGAGCGGAAGTAAGGCCATTCGGCCCATCGAGTCCACTCCACCATTCAATCATGGTTGATTTCAACTCCATTTACCCGCTCTCTCCCCATAGCCCTTAATTCCTCGAGAAATCAAGAATTTATCAATTTCTGTCTTGAAGACGCTCAACGTCTCGGCCTCCACAGCCCTCTGTGGCAATGAATTCCACAGACCCACCACTCTCTGGCTGAAGAAATTTCTCCTCATCTCTGTTCTAAAGTGACTCCCTTTTATTCTAAGGCTGTGCCCCCGCGTCCTAGTCTCCCCTGTTAATGGAAACAACTTCCCTACGTCCATCCTATCTAAGCCGTTCATTTTCTTGTAAGTTTCTATCAGATCTCCCCTCAACCTCCTAAACTCCAATGAATATAATCCCACGATCCTCAGACGTTCATCGTATGTCAGGCCTACCATTCCTGGGATCATATTAATATATAGATGTTCAGCTTTCATCTCCAATTCAGAAAATTCAGTATTTTTTTTTATTCATTCGTGGGGTACGGGCGTCACTGGCTGGCCAGCATTTATTGCCCATCCCTAGTTGCCCTTGAGAAGGTGATGCTGAGCTGCCTTCTTGAATTGCTGCAGTCCATGTGCTGTGGGTTGACAGGATTTTGACCCAGCGACTGCGAAGAAATGGTGCTGTATTTCCAAGTCAGGATGGTGAGTGGCTTGGAGGGGAACTTGGTGTTCCCATGTATCTGCTGCCCTTGTCCTTCTAGATGGAAGTGGTCGTGGGTTTGGAGGATGCTGTCAAAGGAACTTTGGTGAATTGCTGCAGTGCATCTTGTAGATAGTACACACTGCTGCTACTGAGCGTCGGTGGTGGATGGAGTGGGATGTTTGTGGATGTGATGCCAATTAAGCGGGCTTCTTTGTCCTGGATGGTGAAAAACTTCCTGAGTGTTGTTGGAGCTGCACCCATCTAAGCAAGTGGGGAGTATTCCAGCACACTCCTGACTTGTGCCTTGTAGATGGTGGACAGGAGGTGAGTTACTTGCCACAGTATTTCTAGCCTCTGACCTGCTCTTATAGCCACTATGTTTACTTGGTGAGCCCAGTTGTGTTTCTGGTCAATGGTAACCGCAAGGATGATGACAGTGGGGGATTCAGTGATGGTAACACCATTGAACGTCAAAGGGCGGTTGTTGGAGTGTCTCTTATTGGTGATGGTCATTACCTGGCATTTGTGTTGCATGAATATTACTTGCCACTTGCCAGCCCAAGCCTGGATATTGTCCAGGTCTTGTTGCATTTGAACATGGACTGCTTCAGTATCTGAGGAGTCGCGAATGGTGCTGAACATTGTGCAATCATCAGCGGGTAACTTTATCTGTTCACTATCTAACTGAATTAGGATGCCTTGCACCTCTTCAGCTAGAGACAGCAATGATTTATGCTATTATATTTTTTACACTGTCCTTCTTGTTTTCCATCAATCCTAGTTTGTGGAGTTATGAAGAGCACCTGATAGGAATAATAGTGACCCCTAAGTCACAAACCAGACCACAGAACCTGACTGAGGAGCTTGATGACTAAGGAGTTTTGATATTGTGCTGCAAACGTGCCTGACATGTGCGGTTCATGCATAATGCACAATAATCCTTTAAAGGATGTTCAAACATAATTAATCATCTGTTCCATGATGCTAGAGTTATTCATTTTAGTTTTTGTACTAGATCGAGGGCAACTCGATGTGGCTTGAATCAATAATGGCTTTATCGCTAACAATAAGAATATATATACAACAAGGTCAGACTAAATTACAATGTGACTGCACTACTTGGCTCCCTAGCTCCAACTGCGAGACGTTCCTCGACCTGTGTTACGTGCCCTCCTGCCGACTGGCTCAGCCTCCCGCCATGACAGTCCATTGGGTCTGGCCGAATTGCATGGTCCTCGGGAAATGCCTCCTTAAAGGGCCACACTACCACACTCCTTTCCCCAAAACTCTGAAATTCACCTATGGAGGAACAAAGAACAGGATTAGAAAGACACACAATTTACCTTAAACAAATGAGCAACAGAAAAACACATCATAGGTTTAATTGGTCCGAGGACTTCTGGGCTCTGATAGAGCACCTTAATTCAGTGGTCGGCTCTTCTAAATTTAAAGAACCAGACTGAACAGCCAAAAATGTCAGACTTGTTAATCCCGGATCTGGTTGCTCTTCGGAAGCTTCTGGCTCCTCAATCACCATAATCATCAATTGCTCAGGTCCCATATTCTCAATAGAAATCCCGACCTGTCATCCTCAAATGGACTGCAGAGGTCACCTATTGATCTCCAGTGTCCATTACTGCTCTTCTCCTTAGATGGTCCACATGTTTCCTGAACTGACAACCTTGTATCTCCATTGCATAGGAGACTGCTCCCATCCTCCACAATTTTACCAGCCACCCACGATGGCCCTGCTGCAAAATTTCTAACCATTACTGCATCCTCCACTTGAAGCACTCTGTTTCCTCTTCTTGAATTGTGCTGGTCACGTTCAGGGTGGTGTTATAAGACAAAAAAGAACTGGCTATATAAGAAGAGGCCTATTTATTTGTTACTTGTTTTTTCATTGATGACTTGAAATTGTGTATCAGTGTTAAGGTGCCGACCTCACATGGCGAATGCCATTGGATTTGAGGAATTTTTGGACTTCTTCTGAATGATGTGCCATTGTCTGGAACCACCACTTCTGGAATGCCATGAATAGCAAAAAATTTCCTTAACTTGTCAATGGTGACTGTGGCTGTTGTGAACTTCATCTAACCACTTAGAGTGTGTGTCTACTACTATGAGAAACATATGACTCATAAACGACCCGGCAGAATCAATATGTAACCTCACCCAAGGTCGACCAGGCCACTCCCATGGATGCAAATTTGCTGGCAGCAGTACAGCCCATTGAGCTCAGCAACTAGGGCATTGACTAACCATCCTTTCTATTTCCTTGCAAATGCCCAGCCACCACACATAACTCCTGGCTAGGACTTTCATTCTACTTTGACCTGGATGAGAGTCATGCAGTTCTTGCAATAGGATTTGTCTGCCCTGGGGTGACACTACAACTCCACAGTAACAACAGGTTATCTCCATTCTTCTATTTTGGTAGGGTTTGAGCAACTCTGATTTCTCATATCACCACCCTTGCATTATCATCGTCTTTACTTTCGACAATAGAGGGTCTCTTTCTGTCCACACTTTATATGTTTGGCTGACACTGCAGTGCTAATATAATCTCTTGAGGAACTGGTGGTGATGCTGCTGTTTGTGGTAAAGGCAACTGGCTAAACGTGTCTGCATGTGATATCTTTGATTAGCATGATGCTGAAACGTATAACTGTAGGTTACTAACAAAAGAGCCCATCTCTGCACTCTTGCAGAAGTGCTTGGTAGCACCAGCTTTTCTTCACTGAATAGACCTAACAATGGCTTGTGGCCTGAGACTATTGTAAAATGAGTTTTCTAATTCCCACATTTGCAACACTTGAATTTATGACTGGCAACTGCCTGAGCCAGGCAATTAAAGATAACTATTTTCCATCACTCAAGACATCATTTTAACCAAACCTTTCTGAGGATATGGGCATCACTGACTGTTAGTGTCCATCTCTGGTTGCCCTTGAGAAGTGATGAAGGATTTTCTTGTCGAACTGTCCAGGTGGTGAAGTCTGGGAATTCCAAGATTTTGTTGCAGCAACAATGAAGGAATGATGATGTATATTGTATGAATTGGAGGTGATGGTATTCCTATGTACTTGCTGCCTTTATCTGTTTATCTGGTGGAAGTCATGGTTTGAAATGTGCTGCTGGTGAAGTCTTCCTGAGTCGTTATATTTCTTACATACAAATTAGGAGCAAGAGTAGGCCACTCGGTGTTTTGAGCTTGCTCCGCCATTCAATAAGATCATCGTTGATCTGAATGTAACCCCGCATTCCTACCTACCCCCGATAGCCTTTCACCCCCGTGTTAATCAAGAATCTATTTAGCTCAGCCTTAAAAATATTCAAAGACTCTGCTTGTACTGCCTTTTGGGAAAGAGAGTTCCAAAGACTCTCAATCCTCCGAGAGAAGATATTTCTTCTCATCTATGGTTTAAATGAGCGACGCTTTATTTTAAAAAATTGACCCCTAGTTCTAGATTCTCCGACAAGAGGAAACATCAGGGGCGATTCTCCCAGCACGCTGCACTGCTTTAGCGGCACAGCAGGCCGGGAGACTCGAGCAGAGGCCATTTAGTGGGCTTCCCACTTGGCACCACAGCCTCTGCAAGTCTCTGGCCGCCGGACTTCCAGCGCCGTCAGCTCCACACCAAAAACCGGCATGGAGCTATATAAATGATTAAAATTCAAATTTAAATATCATCAGCGGGCCTGGGACTGAGGTCTCCGGGCCCCTAGAGTCTTCCCCCCGCCAGGAGTGTTTCACTCCAGCGGGGTTTGCAATAGCTCCCCACTTGTGGGGACTGGGAAATTCCGGTCCTAACCTCTTTACTCTTTCCCCATAGATAACCACCCATTCCTGGTATTAGTTGAGTACACCTTACCTGAACTGCTTCTTGCACATTTACATCTTTCCTTGAATAAGGAGACCAATACTGTGTACCATACTCTAGATGTGGTCTCACCAATGCCCTGTTCAACTGAAGCATAACCTTCCTACTTTTGTAAACAGTTCCCTTCACGCTAAATGATATGTTCCATTAGCTTTCCTAAGTATTTGCTGTACCTGTATACTAGCCTTTTGTGATTCAAGCATCAGGACTTCCAGATCCCTCTGCACTTCAGAGTTCTGCACTCTCTCACGATTTAGGTAATAAGCTTCTTTTATATTCTCCAAGCCAAAATAGACAATTTCACATTTGCCCACATTAATCTCTTTTGGCAAGAGTTTAGCCCAGTCACTTAACCTATCTAAATCCCTTTGTAGCCCACTTATGTCCACTTCACAATTTACTTTCCTACCTATAAAAACATAAGAACATAAGAAATAGGAGCAGGAGTAGGCCATCTAGCCCCTCGAGCCTGCCCCGCCATTCAATAAGATCATGGCTGATCTGACGTGGATCAGTACCACTTACCCGCCTGATCCCCATAACCCTTAATTCCCTTACCGATCAGGAATCCATCCATCCGCGCTTTAAACATATTCAGCGAGGTAGCCTCCACCACCTCAGTGGGCAGAGAATTCCAGAGATTCACCACCCTCTGGGAGAAGAAGTTCCTCCTCAACTCTGTCTTAAACCGACCCCCCTTTATTTTGAGGCTGTGTCCTCTAGTTTTAACTTCCTTACTAAGTGGAAAGAATCTCTCCGCCTCCACCCTATCCAGCCCCCGCATTATCTTATAAGTCTCCATAAGATCCCCCCTCATCCTTCTAAACTCCAACGAGTACAAACCCAATCTCCTCAGCCTCTCCTCATAATCCAAACCCCTCATCTCTGGTATCAACCTGGTGAACCTTCTCTGCACTCCCTCCAATGCCAATATATCCTTCCTCATATAAGGGGACCAATACTGCACACAGTATTCCAGCTGCGGCCTCACCAATGCCCTGTACAGGTGCATCAAGACATCCCTGCTTTTATATTCTATCCCCCTCGCAATATAGGCCAACATCCCATTTGCCTTCTTGATCACCTGTTGTACCTGCAGACTGGGCTTTTGCATCTCATGCACAAGGACCCCCAGGTCCCTTTGCACGGTAGCATGTTTTAATTTGTTTCCATTGAGATAGTAATCCCATTTGTTATTATTTCCTCCAAAGTGTATAACCTCGCATTTCTCAACGTTATACTCCATTTGCCATATCCTCGCCCACTCACTCAGCCTGTCCAAATCTCTCTGCAGATCTTCTCCGTCCTCCACACGATTCACTTTCCACTTATCTTTGTGTCGTCTGCAAACTTCGTTACCCTACACTCCGTCCCCTCCTCCAGATCATCTATATAAATGGTAAACAGTTGCGGCCCGAGTACCGATCCCTGCGGCACGCCACTAGTTACCTTCCTCCAACCGGAAAAACACCCATTTATTCCGACTCTTTGCTTCCTGTCGGATAGCCAGTCCCCAATCCACTTTAACACACTACCCCCAACTCCGTGTGCCCTAATCTTCTTCAGCAGCCTTTTATGGGGCACCTTATCAAACGCCTTTTGGAAACCCAAAAACACCGCATCCACCGGTTCTCCTCCATCAACTGCCCTAGTCACATCTTCATAAAAATCCAACATGTTCGTCAAGCACGACTTTCCCCTCATGAATCCATGCTGCGTCTGATTGATCGAACCATTTCTATCCAGATGCCCTGCTATCTCCTCTTTAATAATGGATTCCAGCATTTTCCCTACTACAGACGTTAAGCTGACCGGCCTATAGTTACCCGCCTTTTGTCTCCTTCCTTTTTTAAACAGCGGCGTAACATTAGCCGTTTTCCAATCAACCGGCACTACCCCAGAATGCAACGAGTTTTGATAAATAATCACTAACGCATCCACTATTACCTCTGACATTTCTTTCAATACCCTGGGATGCATTCCATCCGGACCCGGGGACTTGTCCACCTTCAGTCCCATTAATCTACCCAGCACTGCCTCTCTGGTAACATTAATCGTATTAAGTATTTCTCCTGCTGCCAACCCTCTATCGTTAATATTTGGCAAACTATTTGTGTCCTCCACCGTGAAGACCGACACAAAAAACTTATTTAAAGACTCAGCCATATCCTCATTTCCCACTATTAACTCCCCCCTCTCGTCCTCCAAGGGTCCAACATTCACTCTAGCCACTCTATTCCTTTTGATATATTTATAAAAACTTTTACTATCATTTTTTATATTAATTGCTAGCCTAGCTTCATAGTCTATCCTTCCTTTCTTTATCGCTTTCTTAGTCTCTCTTTGTTGTTTCTTAAATTTTTCCCAATCACTTGTTTCTCCACTATTTTTGGCCACTCTGTACGCAGCTGTTTTTATTTTAATACTCTCCTTTATTTCCTTCGTTATCCACGGCTGGTTCTCCCTTTTCTTACAATCCTTGTTTTTTGCTGGAATATATTTTTGCTGAGAACTGAAAAGGATCTCCTTAAAAATCCTCCACTGTTCCTCAGCTATCCTACCTGCCAGCCTGCTCTCCCAGTCTACCTTAGCCAATTCATCCCTCATCCTATCATATTTCCCTCTGTTCAAACAGAGGACACTGGTTTGAGACCAAACTTTCTCCTCTTCCATCTGAATCAGAAATTCGGCCATATTGTGGTCACTAGACCCAAGAGGGTCCTTCACAATAAGGTCCTTAATTCTACCTACCTCGTTACACAATACCAGATCCAAAATAGCTCGTTCCCTCGTCGGTTCCGTAACATGCTGTTCAAGGAAACTATCCCGACAGCATTCTAAGAACTCTTCCTCCATTCCACCCTTACCGACTTGAGTCTGCCAGTCAATGTGCATGTTGAAGTCCCCCATGATTATTGCCATTCCGTTTTTACACGCATCCCTTATCTGCTTGTTTATAGCCCTCCCTACCTCAACATTATTATTTGGGGGCCTATATACCACACCTACTAGTGTCTTTCTCCCTCTACTATTCCTCATCTCTACCCATAACGATTCCACGTTTTGTTCCTCAGAGCCTATGTCATCCCTCAGTACTACCCTGATATTATCTCTTATTAATAGCGCGACCCCACCACCTTTTCCTTCCTGTCTATTCTTCCTAAACGCCTGATACCCCTGGATATTCATCTCCCAGTCCTGGTCACCTTTCAGCCACGTTTCTGTAATGGCCACTAGATCGTACCCACTTGTGCTGATTTGCACCATCAACTCATTCACCTTGTTCCGAATGCTTCGTGCATTCAGGCAAAGTGTCCTTATTCCAGCTTTTATCTGGACCCGCTTTGATGAGTCGCGAACACCCTCTCCCTCTACTCCTTTATCTAAATTACCGCCTTCATTCACTTGCACCCTCTCCTCTACCATTAATTTTGTAATTCCCCTTACCCCTGCATCCTCCCCCCCATCAATTAGTTCCTTGATCCTAGTCAACTCTTCTAGCTCCCCTCCCCCCAACCTATCTAGTTTAAATTCTCCCCAGTAGCCTTAGCCAACCTACCGGCCAGGATATTGGTCCCCGTTGATTCAAGTTCCACCCGTTTTTTGTATACAGATCACCCCTGCCCCTAAAGAGGTCCCAATGGTCCAGGAACCTGAATCCCTGCCCCCTGCACCAGTCCCTCAGCCACACATTCATCCTCCACCTCACTCCATTCCTGCCCTCACCTTCCCGTGGCACAGGCAGTAATCCTGAGATTACTACCTTTGCTTTCCTCTTTTTCAGCTGTCTCCCTAATTCCCTTTTCATGACCCCTTCTCCCTTCCTACCCACATCAGCGGTACCAATATGTACCGCTACCTCAGGCTCCTCTCCCTCCCACCTCAGGATTTCCGGGACGCGACTAGCGACATCCTGGATCCCGGCCCCAGGGAGGCAGACCACCATGCGAGAATCCCGCCTACCTCCGCAGAAACGCCTGTCTGTCCCCTTCACCATCGAGTCCCCGATTAATACCGCCTTCCTCCTCTTTTCCTTAGCCCTCTGAGTTACAGGGCTGGACTCCACTGCGGAGACACGGCCACTGCTGCTTCCCCCAGGCGGGCTGTCCCCCCCAGCAGTACTCAAGCAGGAGTACTTGTGCAGGGGCAAATCCACCGGGGTGCTCTCAACCACCCTAGCCTTACCCTTCCTGGCCGTCACCCACTTGGCCTCCTCCCGTGGCCCTGGTGTGACCACCTGATGATAGCTCTTGTCTATCACCTCCTCATTCTCCCTCATCAGCCTAAGATCCTCGGGCTGCAGTTCCAGCTCCCTAACACGGTCCCTCAGGAACCGCAGCTCGACACACCCCTCACAGATGTGGATGTCCGGGAGGCAAGATGCCTCCAGGACTCCCACATCCTACAGTGGGAACAACACACTGGTTTCACACTCATACTGGACACTTTATGTCAACTAAGACAGTGAAAAGTTAATAAGAGTGTAAGGAAACAAAAACTCACCCCTGCTCGTCCAAGCCCTGTGAGCCAAAGCCCTGACAGCTCACTCAACTTCCCACTCACTCTGCTGCCCGCTACGATGCTGCCCGCTGTATACTTTGGTGCGCTTTTAAACCCTCCAAAAACTTCCCCTGGCCTCTCCTGGCCTGACTTCCGGTTTTGAAAAAAACCTCCGATTTTAAACCCAAAATTAACCTCAGCCTGCTCCTGGGAAATGTGGCAAACTTCAGTCCTTTCGTCCAAGTCATTTTTTAAATTGTAAAAAATTGAGACCCTAGCACTAATCTCTGTGGCACACCGTCCTGCCAATCTGAACAATAAATTTTTATGCCAACTGTCTCATAATCATAGAGTCATACAACACAGAAGAGGTCCTTTGGCCCCTCGATTCTGCACCAGCAAAACTACACTAAATCCGCACTAATCCCACTTTCCAGCACATGGTCCATAGCTTGAATGTTATGACATTTCAAGTGTTCATTCATGTACATTTTAAAGGTTGTGAGGTATCCCACCTCTCCTACCCTCCCAGACAGTGCATTCTGGGCTCCCACCACTCACTGGGTGAAAACACTTTTCCTCAAATTCCCTCTAAACCTCCGACCCCTCACCTTAAAGTTATGCCCCCTCGTCATTGGCCCTTCAGCTAAGAAGAACAGCTGTATCCTATCCACCCTATCCATACCCCTCATAATCTCATACACCTCTGTATTATGTATAATCTTATATATTCTCCTTCCTGTTAGCTGGCCAATCTTCTATCCATGCCAATATGTTATACATATGTCATGCATACCCTACACCACGAGCTTTTATTTGACACAAAATCTTTGATGTGGCACATTATCAAATGCCTTCTGGAAATCTAAGTACAGTTCCCTTTTATCCACAACACATGTGATTCTTTCAAAGAACTCCAATAAATTGGTTAAACATGAGTTCCCTTTCACAAAACTATGTCGAGTTTGTCTGATTGCTTTGATTTTTTCTAAGTGTCCTGTCATAACATTTTTAATAATGGCTTCTAACATTTTCCCTCTGGCAGATGTTAGACTAACTGGCCTATAGTTTCCTGCTTTCTGTCTCCCTCCCTTTTTGAAAACAGGAGTTACAATTTGTTACCTTCCAATCTAATGGAACCTTCTCCGAATCTAGGGAATTTTGGAAAATTTAAACCAATGCATCAGCTATCTCATTAACCACTTATTTCAAGACCTTAGGGTGAAGTTCATTCAGACCAGGGGATTTGTCAGCCCACAGACCCAGCAATTTGCTCAATACCACTTCCCTGGTGGTTGTAAGGTTCCCGAGTTCCTCTCTACCTTCCATTTCTATAGTGAAGGCAGATGTAAAATACTGTTTAATTTATCTGGTATAACTCTACTTTCCATTACCAATTCCCCAGATGCATTTTGCGGATAGTACACATTGCAACCATAATGTGCAGATAGTAGGGGGAGTAGATATTTAGGCCAGTAGGTGGGGTGTTGATCAAGAGGGGTCCTGGACATTGCCAAGCTACTTGAGTATTGTTGGAGCCACATCTATTCAAGCACATGGAGATTTTCCAAACACATAAGACCATAAGACCATAAGACATTGGAGCGGAAGTAAGGCCATTCGGCCCATCGAGTCCACTCCACCATTCAATCATGGTTGATTTCAACTCCATTTACCCGCTCTCTCCCCATAGCCCTTAATTCCTCGAGAAATCAAGAATTTATCAATTTCTGTCTTGAAGACGCTCAACGTCTCGGCCTCCACAGCCCTCTGTGGCAATGAATTCCACAGACCCACCACTCTCTGGCTGAAGAAATTTCTCCTCATCTCTGTTCTAAAGTGACTCCCTTTTATTCTAAGGCTGTGCCCCCGCGTCCTAGTCTCCCCTGTTAATGGAAACAACTTCCCTACGTCCATCCTATCTAAGCCGTTCATTATCTTGTAAGTTTCTATCAGATCTCCCCTCAACCTCCTAAACTCCAATGAATATAATCCCACGATCCTCAGACGTTCATCGTATGTCAGGCCTACCATTCCTGGGATCATCCGTGTGAATCTCCGCTGGACCCGCTCCAGTGCCAGTATGTCCTTCCTGAGGTGTGGGGCCCAAAATTGCTCACAGTACTCCAAATGGGGCCTAACCAGTGCTTTATAAAGCCTCAGAAGTACATCCCTGCTTTTGTATTCCAAGCCTCTTGAGATAAATGA
Source organism: Mustelus asterias (assembly GCF_964213995.1). Lineage (NCBI taxonomy): Eukaryota > Metazoa > Chordata > Chondrichthyes > Carcharhiniformes > Triakidae > Mustelus > Mustelus asterias. The sequence continues at coordinate 82,478,683 of NC_135804.1, read as the reverse complement.
CATTACATTTGCTTTCTTAATTACGGACTCAACCTGCAAGTTTACCTTTAGAGAATCCTGGACTAGGACTCCCAAGTCCCTTTGCACTTTAGCATTATGAATTTTGTCACCGTTTAGAAAATAGTCCATGCCTCTATTCTTTTTTCCAAAGTGTACGACCTCGCACTTGCCCACGTTGAATTTCATCAGCCACTTCTTGGACCACTCTCCTAAACTGTCTAAATCTTTCTGCAGCCTCCCCACCTCCTCAATACTACCTGCCCCCCCACCTATCTTTGTATCATCGGCAAACTTGGCCAGAATGCTCCCAGTCCCGTCATCTAGATCGTTAATATATAAAGAGAACAGCTGTGGCCCCAACACTGAACCCTGCGGGACACCACTTGTCACCGGTTGCCATTCTGAGAAAGAACCTTTTATCCCAACTCTCTGCCTTCTGTCTGACAGCCAATCGTCAATCCATGTTAGTACCTTGCCTCGAATACCATGGGCCCTTATTTTACTCAGCAGTCTCCCGTGAGGCACCTTGTCAAAGGCCTTTTGGAAGTCAAGATAGATAACATCCATTGGCTCTCCTTGGTCTAACCTATTTGTTATCTCTTCAAAGAACTCTAACAGGTTTGTCAGGCACGACCTCCCCTTACTAAATCCATGCTGACTTGTCTTAATCCGACCCTGCACTTCCAAGAATTTAGAAATCTCATCCTTAACGATGGATTCTAGAATTTTGCCAACAACTGAGGTTAGGCTAATTGGCCTATAATTTTCCATCTTTTTTCTTGTTCCCTTCTTGAACAGTGGGGTTACAACAGCGATTTTCCAATCCTCTGGGACTTTCCCTGACTCCAGTGACTTTTGAAAGATCATAACTAACGCCTCCACTATTTCTTCAGCTATCTCCTTTAGAACTCTAGGATGTAGCCCATCTGGGCCCGGAGATTTATCAATTTTCAGACCTTTTAGTTTCTCTAGCACTTTCTCCTTTGTGATGGCAACCATCACAAATTTGTCCTGATTTGTCCATCACATCCCTGATTTGTGTCTTGCAGGTGGTCAGGAAAATTTAGGAAGCCAGTAGTTGAACCACATTGCAGAATACCCAGCCTCAGGAATGCTGCAGAAGGTATAGCTGGGATGTTCCAGTTCAGTTTTGGTCAGTGGTTGATGATATTGGTGTCTCAGCAATGGTCATACCACTAAATGCCAACAGAAGATGATAATGCTATTCCTTGTTGGAAACTGTAATTTTCCAGCATTTGTGTGGCATCAATATTACTTGCTGCTCATCAGCCTAAGCCTGGATGTTGTCCCGGTTTTGCTGCATATGGACAGACCTGCTTTATTTTCTGGAAGGGACTTGAATACTGTTCAATTTTCAATGAACCGCAGGGAATGGATTGTCATAAGAAGAAAAATGGCAGAAGTGACACAATTCTGTGCACTCAAGGTTTATTAGAACTTTACTACATTGGAATATTGAGGTTGAGACTGGAACCATAGACAAATTGGATAATTGTTTTAAAATTTAAAATGGGATAAGCGTTGACAGCTTAAACAAAAAAGCTAATAACAGCAAAGGCATGATGGGTGGGAGCTTTGCTAGTGCTGTTTGGAAGGGTTTAAACTAATGTGGCAGGTGGGTGGAAACCAGCACAGCAGGCCAGTAAATGTAGGGACTGGGGAAGAAAGTGAGACTGAGATAAACATAGCGCAGAGTAAGAGCAGGCAGAGCGAAGCCATGGGGCTTGGTGGGACTGGAGGTCTGGAGTGCGTTTGCTTCAATGCAAGAAATATAACAGGTAAGACAGATGAACTGAGAGCCTGGAATACTGCATGGAATTATGATGTTACTGCAGTTATGAAGACATGGTTAAAGGAGGTACAGGACTGGCAGCTTAACATTCTGGGATATCGTTGTTTTATCTGGGACAGAAGGAGAAAACAAAAGGGGTGGGGGAGTTGCATTGCTAATTAGGGAGCACATCACAACTATGCTGAGGAAGAACATATTGGTGGGATCTTGTAGTGAGGCAATATGGGTGGAGCTCAGGAATACGAAGGGTGAAATCACAATGTTGGATAGACCTCCCAACAGCCCGCAGGAGATAGAGGAGCAGTTGTGTAGTCAGATATTGAAAAGGTGTGAAAAAAGCAGGATATTTGTGGTGGGTGACTGTATTTTCCCCCATATTGACTGAGACTCCCTTACAGCCAGGGGCATGGATGGAGAGCAATTTGTTGGATGTGTCCAGGAGGGCTTTTTGATGCAGTATGTTGGCACTCCAACCAGGGAGGGGGCCATTCTAGACTTGGCATTGGAGAATGAGCCGGGCCAGGTGATTCATGTTTCAGTGGGGGAGCATTTTGGAATTAGCGACCATAATTGGGTTGTATTGGATAAGGACATGAGTGGCTATTGGGTGAGGGTGCTTAATTGGTTAAGGGCCAATTACATCCAAATGAGACAGGAAATGGGGAATGTGGATTGGGAGCAGCTGTTTGAGGGCACATCCATGTCTGGCATGTGGGAGCCTTTTAAAGGCAATTGATTGAAGTGTAGGACAGGCATGTCCCCATAAAAATGAAGGATAGAAAGGGCAGGATTCGGGACTCATGGATGACAAGGGAAATTGAAGTTTAGTCAAAAGGAAAAAGGAAGCATACGATAGGTCTAGGTATCTAAAAACTGATAAGCCTTTGAGGAGTATAATGAAAGTAGGGAGGGACTTAAATGTGGAATTAGAAGGGCTAAAAGGGGCCATGAAATGTCTTTAGCAAACAAGGTCAAGGAGAATCCCAAGGCTTTTTATGCATATAATAAGAGCAAGAGGGTAGCAAGAGGAAGAGTAGGTCCACTCAAGGACAATGGAGGGAAGTTATGCATGGATCCACAGGAAGTGTGTGAGATCCTTAATGAGTACTTTGTATCAGTATTCATCGAGGAGAAGGACTTGGTGGATGTTGAGGTCAGGGATAGGTTCAGGGATAAGTTTGTGAATGCTCTAGTGAATGTCAATTTATCAAAGGACGAAGTGTTGAGTGTCCTTAATTGCATTACGATAGACAAGTCCCTGGGGTCAGATTCCAGAGGATTGGAAAATAGCCAGTGTTGTTCCCTTGTTTAAGAAAGGAAGCAGGGATAATCCAAGAAATTATAGGCCGTGAGCCTGACGTCAGTCTGGGGAAGCTTTTGGAGAAGATACTGAGGGACAGGATATATGCACATTTGGAAGAAAATTGACTAGTTAGTGAGAGGCAGCATGGTTTTTTTATGGGGAAGGTCATGTCTCACCAACTTGATTGAGTTTTTGAAGAGGTGACAAAGATAATTGATGAGGGAAGGGCTGTGGATGTAGTTTATATGGACTTTTCTATGGCGTTTGACAAGGTCCCACATGGCAGATTGGTACAAAAATTAAAATCACATGGGATTTGGGGAGGGCTGGCTCGATACAGAACTGGCTTGGTTATAGAAGTGGAGATGCCGGCGTTGGACTGGGGTAAACACAGTAAGAAGTTTAACTTGTGTGGCTTTTGCTACCAAATAAACCTGTTGGACTTTAACCTGGTGTTGTTAAACTTCTTACTTGGTTATAGAAGACAGAGAGTAGCGATGGAAGGATGTTTTTCAGAATGGAGATCTGTAGCTAGTGGTGTTCCAATGGGATCAGTACTGGGACCTCTGTTGTTTGTAGTGTATAATGATCTGGAGGAAAAAGTGGATGGTTTGATTAGTAAGTTTGTGGATGACACGAAGATTGGCAGAATCGCTGATAGTGCCAAGGATTGTCAGAGGACACAGTAGGATAAAGGTAGATTGGAGACTTGGGCACAGATATGGCAGATGGAGTTTAATCTGGACAAATGTGAGGTAATGCATTTTGGAGGATCAAATTTAGGTGTGAATTATACTGTAAATGGTGGAACCATGAGGAATATTAACATACAGAGGGATCTGGGCATGTAGGTCCACAGGTCCCTAAAAGAGGCAACACAGGTGGCCAAGGTGATTAAGAAGGCATATGACACGCTTGCCTGCATCAGGCAGGGCATTTAGTACAAGAGTCGGGAAATCATGTTGCAGCTATATAAAACCTTGGTTAGGCCGCATTTAGAGTATTGTGTGCAGTTCTGGTCACCACACTACTAGAAGAATGTGGAAGCTTTGGAGAGAGTCCAAAGAAGGTTCACCACGATGTTGCCTGGTCTCAAGGGTGTTGGCTATGAGGTGAGGTTGAAAAAACTAGGATTGTTTTTACTGGAAAGACGGAGGCTGAGGGGAGACCTGATGGAGGTCTACACAATTATGAAATGCATAGACGGGGTGGATAGTCAGAGGCTTTTTCCTAACCCGGAAGTGTCAGTTACAAGGGGGCCCAGGTTCAAGGTGAGAGGGGGAAGCTTAAGGGAGATGTGCGGAGGAGGTTTTTCACGTAGAGAGTGGTGGGTGCCTGGAACGTGCTGCCAGAGGAGGTGGAAGCAGGCACATTAGCAACATTTAAGAGGCATCTGGATGGGTACATGAATAGGGAGGGAATAGAGGGATATGGACTGAGTAAGGGTAAAAAGCCTTTTTTAGTTTAGTTAGGGCATCATGATTGGCACAGGCTTGGAGGGCCGGAGGGCCTGTTCATGTGATGTACTTTTCTTTGTTCTTTCAGTGAAATGATCTGCAGTTTCTAAAATTCTATGTTGGATGTCACATTGACAATCACCCAAATTCCTTTACTGTTTCAGTTTTCAGGTATTCCTGCACCATTCATACTTGTTGTGCACCTTTTTCCTTTTATGGTTGTCCATGTTGATTTTACCAGTCATTGATTTGACTATTTGCTGATGATATCTGACTCTTTTGGTGGGTCTCTGCTGATTCTCCTGAGTTGACTTGCTCCTTCTTCAGTTATTTTCGATGAATCTAAGCAGTTTCTGTATCTAAGTCTTTCCTACAGGTTAATATCAGAGCCCTGCACTGTTTCATATCATGTGCCACTGAGTATTTTACTCTCTTTCTGATACCATTTTCTGAGGAAGAATCCACTGCATCCAATCTCAGGAGCAGACAGCCATTTCTTATATTTCTTCACCAGGCAAGCGGTGGGCAAAAATGAGAAGGTCAAACAACGAAACTTTAAGATACATTTTATGGCTCATAAAAATGAAGCAAATGTGCTTTATCTTCCTTTTCCTCGTTCTCTGTTGTACAATCCTTGTGGCTTCAGCAGAAATGGAGACAGACTGCTCATCTTCTTGCTCTGACTGCTCAGATGTACTTGGTCAACATGCTCTGGGTTTTGGAGTCTGTGATGCTCCAGCCAAGGCCTGATCCGGCATTACCTTTGGGACAGGATCAGCATGCAGGGGACGTATTGAGGTGGATAGAAGGGGATGTGGCATGGTATCAGGATGGAAGTGCTTTGAGCAGAGTCCTCAAATCCACGTGTCCTTTCTCAATCTCCCCTCTCATGGTCAACCATCATTTTTCTGTTATCAAAGAGCAAGAGGACTGTTTGCTGCGTTTCAGTGACATATTGATCACTGATGGTGAGATTGTCCTCATATTTTGTGAAATGGCAGCCTGAATGACCATCGGTGAGGGGCAGCATATGCTTTGTTACTTGTTGTGTCTGATGCTTCATGCAGTCAGTCACTCTTTCCATGGATGTGGACATCAGCGTGAAGGCCTGAGACATCATTGCACTCATGCTAGGGACAGACCCCTCCAATCGCTCTCTCCAGTGATGGGCAACCAGAAACTCTGACAGAACCTCACACCCTTTCTGATGCTGCAACAGTAAAGACCTTGTCATCAATATCTCCAGAGAGTCAGCATCCACACTAGCTGAGCAGAGTTGGGAAGGTCCTGCATTCACTGAGGGGGACTCTCCTTGGCTGTCTCTGTCTTTAATTCTTGCTCCTGCTCACTCATGATGTACACTTCATCATATGACAATCCAACTACCTGCCTTTCTGGCCCCACTGAGCTGTGTGTATCTGAGATGGTGAAGGGTGAGCATGGATCCTGTGATGGTGCTTCCTCAGAGTGAGTGACATCCTTTGAGGAGTCTTCATCCTCTTCTGGCATCAGATCTTGTGGGAATTGTGAAGGGCCTGTGGGGAATGAAACATAAGAATTAGAACTAATAAATTGAGAAGATTCTAGGTCATCATTGTGCAGTTCATCATAGTGTAAGTGACTGCTGACATGAATCCAATATGAGTGCGTGTTGCATGTCATCTGGCTGAGTGGTGTTTCATTCTGGAACCAGGTAGGTGGGAGACTCCCATCTCTTTAATGACCAGGCATTCAGAGACCTGGCTTTTCTCCTTCACCATTATCTCTACAGCTGTTGAGGTGAAGGTGACTGGAGGGCCACCTCTGGTGCTTCTTCCCGGTTTTCTATGTGCTTTCCTCCTGCAAGGAAAGAAACAAAAGACTAATGAGCATGGGAAATGAAATGTTTGGAGATGATGGAAGGACAACTTTGATGGAGGGTCACTGTGTGGCATTGCAATAGGATGAGGGTGAGTGTCAGTAGTGATTGGCCAAATGGATGTGTGAGGATGCGGCTTGTCAGTGAGGAGTGGGTGAACCTCTGTTGACCAGGGGAATATGTGTGGGAGAATGTTGGGAAAGGAAGAGTGAGGGGCTTTGTACTTGTATGCGCCAGGTCTCTTCCCTCTCCTACCTTGTTTAGACCATTAAACATTTTGCTGTAACCAGGAGTGAGGCAGCACAAGCCTGTTTGCTCTCTGATGCTGCCACTTTCCTCCTGTTCACAGGAGCCCTTACTATCTCCAGTGCTGAGGGAGAGAGGATGCTCCTGTAGTAATGTCACAGGTTTGAGACCCGGATTAAGGCTCTGAGCACATGCGTTCCAATCCCACCATGAGCGGCGATGGTTGGCTGTTGCGGGGAAGATTTGCATTGGTGCAGTCACTGCTTCCAGAAAGTGGACCTCAGGAAGACACCCTCCGTGTTCAAGTGTCCAGCAGAGGGCAGCAAAGTGTGTGATAGAAACTAGTTACAGGGAGGTTGTCACACCACAGGTTCAGTCAGGTAGGTGGGCGCTTACCAGGAGAAGCAGGTAGGTAGCGCAGGAGGTGGCTATTCCCCTTTCAAACAGCTATACTGTTTTGGATACTGTTGAGGGGGATAGCTTCTCAAGGGAAAATACCAGCAGCAGCCAGTCCTGTGGCACCACACCTGGTTCTGCTGTGGAGCAGAGTGGGACAAAGAGCAAGCGAGCAGTAGTAATAGGAGACTCAGAGGCACAGAGAGGCGTTTCTGTTGCTGTGATCGAGACTCGAGGATGGTGTGTTGTCTCCCTGGTGCCAGGGTCAAGGATGTCTCTGAGTGGTTGCAGGACATTCTTAAGAGGGAGGGTACCAACGACATAGGCAGGAAAAGGAATGAGGTCCTGAAGTGTGAATATAGAGAGTTAGGCAGAAGGCTAAAGGGCAGCACCTCGAAGGTAGTAATTTCTGGACTACTGCCGATGCCACTTGCTAGTGAGAGTAGGAATAGGAAGATTAGGCAGATGAATGCATGGCTTGAGAGCTGGTGCAGAAGGCAGGGATTTAGATTTGTGGATCATTGGGATCTCTTCTGGGGCAGGGGTGACCTGTTCAAGAGGGACGGGTTAAACCTGTTCTGAAGGGGGCTAATATCCTGGTGGGGAGATTCGCTAGAATAATTCGGGAGGGTTTAAACTAATTTGGCATGGGGTGATACCCAAGCAGTAGGGAGACAGAAGAGAAGGTTAAGGACAACATGAAAGTTAAAGAGAGCACATTTAATAGTAAAGACAGTGTCAGTAATCCTAGTACTAGACAGGTCAGGCAAGAGCAGGGTAGAGAGCAAGGGAAGTCTAGATTAAAATGCATTTGTTTGAAGGGCATGGATGGGTACATGGGACTGGGATATTATAGCTAATACTGAAACAGGGCTAAGGAAGGGACAGGACTGGCAGCTCAATGTCCCAGGGTACAGATGTTAAAGGAAAGATAGAACAGGAGATAAGAGAGGAGAGGGAGTTGTGTTTATGATTAGGGAAAACATCATGGCAGTACTGAGAGGGGATACTTCTGAGGGTTCTCCCACTGAGTCTATATGGGTAGAACTGAGAAATAAGAAGGGGGAAATCACTTTGATAGGATTGTACTATAGGTTTCCAAATAGTCAGCGGGAAATTGAGGAGCAATTATGTCAGGAGATTACAGATAACTCCAAGAACAATAGGGTGGTAATAGGACGGGACTTTAACTTTCCAAACATGACTGGGACAGCCATAGTATTAGGTGCTTGGATGGAGAGAAATTTGTTGAGTGTATTCAGGAGAAATTTCTCATTCAGTATGTGGATGGCCCAACTAGAGATGTGGCAAAACTTGACCTCCTCTTGGGAAATAAGGAAGGGCAGGTGACAGAAGTGTTAGTGAGGGATCACTTTGGGACCAGTGACCATAATTCCATTAGTTTTAAGATAGCTATGGAGAATGATAAGTCTGGCTCAAAAGTTAAAATTCTAAATTTTGGGGCAAGGTCAATTTTGATGGTATCAGACAGGAACTTGCAAAAGTTGATTGGGGGAGTCTGTTGGCAGGCAAAGGGACAGCTGGTAAGTGGGTGGCTTTCAAAATTGTGTTAACCAGGGTTCAGTGTAAGCACATTCCTTTTAGAGTGAAGGGAAAGGCTGGTAGAAGTAGGAAACCCTGGATGACTTGGGATATTGAGGCCCTGGTCAAAAAGAAGAAGGAGGCATATGACTTGCATAGGCAGCTGGGATCAAGTGCATTCCTTGAAGAGTATAGAGGGTGTAGAAGTAGAGCTAAGAGAGAAATCAGGAGGGCAAAAAGGGGACACGAGTTTGCTTTGGCAGATAAGGCAAAGGAGAATCCAAAGAGCTTCTACAAATACATAAAGGGCAAAAGAGTAACTCAGGAGAGAGTAGGGCCTCTTAAGGATCAACAAGGTCATCTATGTCTGGATCCACAAAAGATGGGTGAGATCCTGAATGAATATTTCTCATCAGTATTTACTGTTGAGAAAGGCGTGGATGTTAGGGAACTTGGAGAAATAAATAGTAATGTTTTGAGGAGTGTACATATTACAGAGAAGGAGCTACTGGAAGTCTTGAAGCGCATCAAGGTAGATAAATCCCCAGGACCTGATGAAGTGTATCCCAGGACTTTGTGGGAGGCTACGGAGGAAATTTCGGATCCCCTAGCACAGATACTTGAATCATTGACAGCTACAGGTGAAGTGCCTGAAGATTGGAGGGTGGCAAATGCTGTGCCTTTGTTTAAGAAGGGCTGCAGGGAAAAGCCTGCGAACTGCGGGCCAGTGAGCCTAACGCTTGTGGTGTGTAGGTTGTTGGAAGGTATTTTGAGAGACTGGATCTACAGGCATTTAGAGAGGCAAGGACTGATTGGGAACAGTCAGCATGGCTTTGTGAGTGGAAAATCATGGGTGAAAAACTCACAAATTTGATTGAGTTTTTCGAAGGGGAACCAAGAAGGTAGATGAGGGCAGTGCAGTTGATGTTGTCTACATGGACTTCAGCAAGGTCTTTGACAAGGTACCATGTGATAGTTTGTTGCATAAGGTTAAATCTCACGGGATTCAGGGTGAGGTAGCCAAATGGAAAAAAATTGGCTTGAAGCCAGAAGACAGAGGGTGGTTGTAAAGGATGGTTTTTCAAACTGGAGGCCTGTGACCAACGGTGTGCCTCAGGATTCAGTGCTGGGTCCACTCTTATTTCTCATTTATATTAATGATTTGGATGAGAATTTAGGAGACATGGTTAGTTAGTTTGCAGATGACACCAAGATTGGTGGCATAGTGGACAGTGAAGAAGGTTATCTAGAATTGCAACGGGATCTTGATCAATTGGGCCAGTGGGCTGATGAATGGCAGATGGAGTTTAATTTAGGTAAATGCGACGTGATGCATTTTGGTAGATTGAACCAGGGCAGGACTTACTCAGTTAATGATAGAGCATTGGGGAGAGTTATAGAACAAAGAGATCTGGGGTACAGATTCACCGCTCCTTGAAAATGGAGTCACAGGTTGACAGAGTGGCGAAGAAGGCATTCGACATGCTTGGTTTCATTGGTCAGAACACTGATAACAGGAGTTGGGACATCTTGTTGAAGTTGTACAAGACATTAGTAAGGCCACATATGGACTACTGTGTACAGTTCTGATCACAGTTCTGATCAGAAGGGATATTATTAAACTAGAAAGAGTGCAGAAAAGATTGAGTAGGATGCTACTGGGACTTGATAGTTTGAGTTATAAGGAGTGGCTGGATAGACTGGGACTTTTCCCCTTGGAGCATAGGAGGCTTCGGAGTGATCTTATGGAGGTCTATAAAATAATGAGGGGCATAGACAAGGTAGATAGTCAACATCTTTTCCCAAATGTAGAGGAGTCTAAATCTCGAGGGCATAGATTTGAGGTGAGAGGGGAGAGATACAAAAGTGTCCAGAGGAGCAATTTTTTCCCACAGAGGGTGGTGAGTGTCTGGAGCAAACTGCCAGAGGTAGTAGTAGAGGCGGGTACAGTTTTGTCTTTTAAAAAACATTTAGACAGTTACATGGGTACGATGGGTATGGAGGGATATGGGCCAAATGCAAGCTATTGGGACTACCTTAATTGTTTAAAAAAGGGGGCATGGACAAGTTGGGCTGAAGGGTCTGTTTCCATGCTGTATACCTCAATAACTCTATGACTCTGAGATAAATTCAATTAATAAATCTGGAATATAAGCTCGGTTGGAATTTTCCATGTCTAACAGCGACGCGAATTGTGGTGGGCAGACACATTTAATTGGCAGGAGACAAGAAATCTCTTTTCCAATGCAGGAAAAATTGTGTGAATTTTGATCTCTTGATTTTCAAGGCGGGTTAAAGGCGACTCAAGTTTCCCGATGAACAGGCGCGGGAATCCGATTTTCATGCACTAGCACCTCATGTGTGCTAATTAAAAGGCCACCTTGCTGTAATTAAGTTTGTCCTTCAAATTAATTCTCTTCCAGTGAGAATTCAGAAGGTTCATGTTTATGAACATATATAAATGATGCGCACCTGGCAAGCATTACATCTTCCACAATTTTAAGAAATCATAGAATCATAGAATCCCTACAGTGCAGAAGGAGGCCATTCGGCCCATCGAGTCTGCACCGACCACAATCCCACCCAGGCCCTACCCCCACATATTTTACCCGCTAATCCCTCTAACCTACGCATCCCAGGACTCTAAGGGGCAATTTTTTTAACCTGGCCAATCAACCTAACCCGCACATCTTTGGACTGTGGGAGGAAACCGGAGCACCCGGAGGAAACCCATGCAGACACGAGGAGAATGTGCAAACTCCACACAGACAGTGACCCGAGCCGGGAATCGAACCCAGGACCCTGGAGCTGTGAAGCAGCAGTGCTAACCACTGTGCTACCGTGCCGGTTCATAGATGTTAATTTCTCTTTTTTGGGGACCTGGCATGACTTCCCTCAATTGCCATTAACAAATATTGTGCCTAGGCTGGACAAGGGGAGTCAGGCAAAGGCTGGAAGTGATGGTTGGCAGTAGGTTGGAAGGGTGGGTTTAGACAGGAGAGGCAGGCTACATGGTGAGGAATGGGGAGAATGTGCACGGAAAAAGAACAAAGAACAGTACAGCACAAGAAACAGGCCCTTCGGCCTCCAGACACCAAGTCTCCATAATTACAGTGTCTCCAGACACTAAAGCAGCCGTCTGTCATCACCCTCTGTCTCCTATCGCTGAGCCAATTATGAATCCATCTTATCAGATCACCCTGTATCCCATGTGCATTTGCCTTCTTAATAAGTCTCCCGTGTGGGACTTTGTCAAGGACTTTGCTGAAATCCATGTAAACTACATCAACCGCACTGCCCTCATACACACACTTGGTTACATGCTCAAAAGATTCAATCAAATTTGTTAGGCATAACCTAAGTGGGAAATGGGAAAGTTAGTGGGTGATTGGGGAGAGGGGAAAGTGGGTTTCAAAGGTGACCTGTCTCATTTTTCCAATCTGACCTTGACCAATCAGTGAATCAGTCAGTGAGATCTCTCACATTGGGAAGTCTTTCAGGTAGTTGGAGTACAAGGTCAGTACAAGTGAACGAATATAGGGACACCCCAATAATTATGAAGCAACTGGATGTCAACCGCACTCCATTGTGTTCTCTCTATGGTGAAGGCTGCATTGCAGCAGGTTTATTCCCAACTCAGGGGCCCCATAACATTGAGTTCCCAGCAAGGCGTGGAGCTGCAGTTCATTGTATGCCATTTGTCATTGGCTGCAGCCGGCGGCAGGGATGCAGGGAGGGAGATGGAATGCCTCCAAGGGACATGGCTGGTGGATGGCTGCCAACTCCAAACCTTCATCCCCCCCGGTGAATGATCATGGCTGACAAGGGATCATGTGGTTACTCTTTCTCTGCTGCCAAGGAAGGTGTCTCTCTATAGAGTTTCAAGGATAGTGGAGAGTAGCGGAAAAGTGTCTGCATAAATCTTCTTGCACAAGACTCTCATTACCCTGGTCAATGGGCATTGTTGCCATACACATTCATGTTTGTATAGGAGGTCCTCCAGGATGTCCTTTACCTGGAAGGGATGGTATGCCATGTCCAGACAGAGGTCAGTTGAAGGCCTTAGCATGGGTCTGCTGGCTTTGAGATGGGGGGGAAACCTGTAAAGGGCTTGCTCACTAAATGTATCACTTTAATTCGTTCTCACATCCACTGAGATGTTGACAATTCAGGCAGTAGGCAACGCTGCCTTGGTCTCATCCAGAACAGGAAAAGGAGGGCTGACCTCTGTTTGGCACAGGACCAAGAAGAGCAAGAGGCTGATGAACATGAACCATTGTAACTGCAAGCATTGGCTCAACCATGGGTCTATTGTTGACAGTGTTCTTATCGGAGATGAGTGAAATGCAACGCTGGAGACACTCTTGTAAGTTCTAGAATGTGGTTGGTCACATCCATAAGCTTCTCCAGTCTGAGCTGCAGCTGCGAGGACTCTAGAAGAATAGTGCAGAGCTCCTGACCCGCAATGAGTGAATAAGTTTCCAGATGTTTTTTAAATATATAGTGGCAAGACAAGACCTTTGACTCCATGAAGTGAAGGCAATGTGAGCGACTTCCTGTCTGCCCCAGCACAAAACTTGCTGAGCTTGTGGAATCATTATTAAGGAGGTCAGAAGTGGAAGATCACACGTATTCACCCACCATGCCACCCAGCGGGAACACGTTGATTATCCTGTCTGCCATATTCTCCACAATGGAAAATTCCAGACCTAGTCTCAATAGGATTGGCCCAGGCAACTATCATTGATTGTTATAAAAAAAACACCTGGTTCACTTCAGAGAAGGAAATCTGCCCGCCTTGTGTGGTCTGGCCTACATGTGACTCCAGTTTGACTCTTAACTTCCCTCTGAAACTTCCCTCTCAACAAGCCATTTCATTCGAGGGAAATTAGGGACAGGCAGCAAATGCTGCCTCTGTCAGCTATGTTCCCTTCCTATGAAAGATTTAAAAAACGGATCATGTCCAGGACACATTGGAATATGTGGTGCTGCCTTGTCAGATGGAGCCTCTATCTGTGCAGTGCCTGGATCTGTCAAACTATATCTGCAATTTTTCAATTCTGATCCTTGTTGGGTACCTTTAAATAGTGGAGGTAAAACAGGCTGATGAGGGTCAACATAATGCTTGCCCGCTCTAATTGGTCAGCACACTGGAAGATTAATGTTGATGCAGTGGCTTGGTTAAAAAGCTACTGACAAATCTTCTGCTGACACTTTAATTTTAATTTTTAAAAATTTATTATTGTCACAAGTAGGCTTACATTAACACTGCAACAAAGTTACTGTGAAAATCCTCTGGTCGCCACACTCCTGGTGCCTGTTCAGATACGCTGAGGGAGAATTTAGCATTTCGGAATGTGGGAGGAAACTGGAGCACCCGGAGGAAACCCATGCAGACACGGGGAGAACATACAGACTTCGCACAGACAGTGACCCAAGCCAGGAATTGAACCTGGGTCCCTGGTGCTGTGAGGCAGTAGTGCTAACCACTGTGCCACCATGCTGTCCATAATGGTCCCAATGCCCTCTCAGCATCTCCCACAGTGAAGGGGTCTGACGGTTAAGATTCAGCCCACAATCTCAGTAAGACTAGAGCCAAAACAAATATTGGAACAGTTGTTCTAAAGAACTCAAAACAGTGTAGTGGATTGTTTTTAAGGTTCAAAGAAAACAATTCCTATTGTTTAAGCAAACACATGGAGGGTTTGGCATCACCTGAACTCCTGCCTGGTGCATCTGTAAGGTTCTGCCCCCTTTAAAAATTCAGCTGTAGACAAAACTGTAGATGCACTTTGATATGGAGTGTTCTGACATTAATACACATAATAGCCAATAAGGAACATGTGGTCTGGCACCTGTTATTGGTGAAATATTCAGGGACCTTGGATGTACGTATGACCTCTGCAACCAAAGCTAAACTTATTTTAATTACATATGGAAAAGTTCTTGTACTTTGCACTGCTATTGGACTCTGTTTCCGAACTCAGTCCTTTCACCAGGATATTGCAGCTGTGTAACGTCTTCAAACTGGAGTTCCACACCCTCAGCAAATAGAAAATCCTGCACCATTCTCCAAATGGACAAGGGAGAATTGTCTTTATCTGAATTCTCCCAGAATGACCATCAGGCACACCTTCCAGAGGACACGGTGAGTAATTTATCAAAACATGACAGTAAACGCCTGTAAAACTCTGAGACTGCTTATGATTTGGGGATTTTGGTTGTTGTGTATTGCAGCGCCTCTCCATGGGGTCCAGGGTGCTTCCAAACTATTAACTGTTTGCTGCAAAATGGAGAACAACACAATTGTCCTGGGTGAAAACTATTTATTGTTTGAGTTCCAGTCTGGGAAAGTCTTAATTTCAGAGTTGTCCATTTCCCCTCTTTCCCCCCAGGCTGTCACCAATGGACATGAGGGTGAAAGTGACGAGAATGTGGAGCGAGGCAACTGGTCCTCGAAGACTGACTACTTGCTCTCAGTGATCGGCTCTGCTGTGGGTCTGGGCAACGTCTGGAGATTCCCTTACTTGGCTTACAAAAATGGAGGAGGTAATGTAGACAAATCTAAAATAGAATGCAGGTAAAGTCAGAAATAAAGGGAACAATGCATGTATTTATAAAGAATATTACATTCAATGAACCAGGGAACACTTTAATTTACAGTCACCAATAACGACACCTTCCACCCTCACTCCAGACAAGTACTGAGGTTAGGTTTCAATTACAGCTTAAGTTGCATGACTGAAATTTAACCTAAACATACAATCACAATCAGAGATCATAAAACAACTGTTTTTTTCGGTCAGTATAGAAGCTGATGCTTGCTTCCAGGCATACAGCCAGTTGATTACTTAGTGTTTTGGGTGTTGTTGGTTATTACTTGTTTTGGAGACTGTGGGGAGTTCAGAGGAGAGCGGAGGGTAGCATTTCAGAAAAGGCCTGAATCTCAGGAGTTTTGCTGAGAGGTGAGAGATTAGCATCAACTGCCGGTGATTCCTGCAATATGATGAGTCACTAATGTTTATGACCCACTGAAATTATGTTTGTGTCAGCAATCCACTCACTCTGTTCAGCGATTTGAGCATAGTATCCCCTGGATGGATTGCTTGAATTGATTGAGTGTTCCTGCTGTAGTAATACTGATCATGTTGCTTACATAGAAACAGAAATTAGAAGCAGGAGTAGGCCATTTGGCCCTTCGAACCTGCTCTGCCATTCATTTTGATCATGACTGATTATCGAATTCAATACCCTGATCCCCCCCTTCCCCCCCATATCCTTTGGTCCCTTTAGCTCCAAGAGCGATATCTATTTTTTTCTTGAAATCAGTGGATGTGTGAAATGTGTGGAATTCACGACTACTTTCTGTGGTAGTGAATTCCACACATTCACCACCCTCTGGGTGAAGAAATTTCTCCTCACCTCAGTTCTAAACGATTTACCCCTTATCCTCAAACTATGACCCCTAGCTCTGGATGCCCCCACCATTGGGAACATTCCATGCTGACAAGCACAAAGTGTCTTCTTCAGTCGCACGTCAAACCTATAAGAATGTACCTTCTATTGGAAGTAGAGTTTTGCACCTATAGTGATACAACTTTGCTTGGTGTGTTACACCAATTTAATAGAATTAGACTCTCTGATTGACTGGCCTCCTTGTATATGAGATAGAGGGACAGCTGAGGAGTTAGATAGAGTCAGATTGGAGAGATTCACGGCGGTATTTTCTAGCCCCCCCGCAGCCTGTCTTTTGGAGGTGGCTCGTCCTTGGCTGTTGCAGGATCTTCCAGTCCCACCAATGTCTATGGCATTTTGCGTGGCTTACCTGTACCACCTCTGGGGAACCGACTGGGCAAGGGTTCACCTCTGGCAGGAGCAAAAGATTCTGCTGGCAGGAACGGCCGGAAAATCGGGCCCATAGATGGGGAATGCCTTGAGAGTCAGGAGCCCGAGTGAAAGCTGAAAGCAGAGAGGCAACCAGAAAGAGGAAGGAAGAGAGAAGGAAATCTGCAGTCCTTACCCTATCTGACTCCAGAGCCACAATAATGTGGTTGACTCTTAATTGCCCTCTGATATGGCTTAACAAACAATTCAATGTATCACTCAGTTGTATAGAAAAGAAAGCATTGTGGGTGTACCTATA
Source organism: Mustelus asterias (assembly GCF_964213995.1). NCBI lineage: Eukaryota > Metazoa > Chordata > Chondrichthyes > Carcharhiniformes > Triakidae > Mustelus > Mustelus asterias. The sequence continues at coordinate 82,461,925 of NC_135804.1, read as the reverse complement.
CCACGTAGACTGTAGTGGTTCAAGAAGGTGACTCACTACCTCCTACATGCACTTAGGTATAGGTAATAAATACTGGCCTTGTCAGCGATGCTCACATCTCACGAACAAACTAAGAAAAGAGTCACAAATTAGAGTGTGAGATGAGAGCAGAGAAAGTCAGGAGCCTGAGAGAGAATTGGGAGCCAAAGCCAGACACAAAAAATCAAGGAGTAACATCACAGAACAGGTAAATGATCAACTGTTAAATATTACAGTTTTACAAGGTCTCTTTTTCTAAGCTACGAAACTGTAACTTGCTATTTATTATCTTACTAAATAAGTAACTTAAACTAGATGAACTAATTAATTGTGAAACTAAAATCATTGATTCTAATAAAAAACATAAAATAATGACTAAGAAAATAACTGAATAAATTAGCAAGGTTAGATAGACATTAGGTGATGTGCAGTAACTGCAGAATGTAGGAGTTTGAGAGGACTGCAATCTCTGACAACTATGTCTACAGTAATAGAGTTATATAACACAGAAACAGGCCCTTTGGCCCACCATGTCTATGTCGACCATCAAATATCAATTGGACCATAGTCTACTATGCCTTGGTGATTTAAGTGCTCATCCAGATGCTTCTTAAATACAGTGAGAGTACCTGCCTCCACCACCCTCTCAGGCAGCACGTTCCATATTTCCAGCACCCTCTGGGTGAAAATATTTTTCCTTAGTTCCCCTCTAAACTGCTTATTCCTTAATCTTATGCCCTCTGGTTTTAGACACACCTGCCATGAGGAAAATATCCTTATGATGTGCCTTATCTATGCCTCCCATAATTTTGTATACCTCTATCAGACCCTCAGCCTCCTCTGCTCCAGGGAAAACAGTCCCAGCCTATCCAGTCTCTCTTCATAGCTGAAACTTTTCATCCCAAGCAACATCCTGGTGAATCTCCTCTGCACCCTCTCCAGTGCAATCTCATCCTTCTGATAGTGTGGCGACCAGGACTGCACACAATACTCCATCTGTGGCCTAATTAATGTTTTATAAAATTATGGCATGGTTTACAAAATTATGAGAGGCATGGATAGCATGGTTGGTCGGAGTCTTTTTTCCCAGGGTAGAAATTTCAATTACTAGGGGACATGGGTTTATGGTAAAAGGGGGAAAGTTTAAAGGAGACATGGGAGGCAAGTGTTTTTACACAGACGGGTGGTAAGTACCTGGGATGCGCCGCCAGAGGAGATGATAGAAGCAGATGCAATGGCAATGTTTAAGAAGCATCTTGACAGATACATGAATAGGCAGAGAATATAGGGATATGGACTGTGTAGAGGCAAAAAGTCTTTAGTTGAGAAAGGTGTCATGTGCGGTGCAGACTTGGTGGCTGAAGGGCCTGTTCCTGTGCTGTACTGTTCTTTGTTCTGTGATGATCCTGTGCCTTTAAGAAATTTATTTTGATCATGTTTCTGTGAAGGTTTTTCAAGCAGGCTTGGTGCTTTTGTTGCCGTGGTATCTGAGCCGGTGTCCTCTAATTGTTGCTAAAGCAATATAATGGGCATCTTGTTTATTTTTAATCTGGGCCTAATGCAGTGTCCTGCAGTTTTATGACCCTTTTGGAATTGTTGGGTGGAACCTGATTAACAGGTCAGGTGGAAAAAAAAAGGTTTTGGTTTCATTTTGGGCAGAAGCTGTTTGGACTGCAGACTGAAAGGCGTGAAGTGTTCGCTGTCTCTCGAAAATTCTGCTGTCTGTGTGGTGCAGCTGGAAGCCAGAGGCAAGCAGTATCTCTGTGTCACTCAAGATGTGCTGGAAGTTCCAGGGCTGGGAAGTCTCAGTTGTAATCCCACATTTCAAAGGACCAATTTGCAGCAGTTGTTGCAAAGCTGCAAAATCCAGCATCTCGTGAGCATACTTGCTCCCTGTGCCAAGCCTACAACAGGGTGTATGTTTGTGCGGGTTGTTTAATTTGAAACAGTATACTTAGCTGTTAAGGTTTATATGATATCATGGTTGTTCTTTTTGTAATTGTTAAAAGTTATGCTAATTTTCTTATTATATGTTAACTGTTTTCTTAAATAAACTTTGTTTGATTAAAGCTCTCTAGTGGGTCACTTAAATCAAACCTGGAATGAAATATCTTATGCTCACCCATGCCAAATGCAAAGTGCAAATCCTATGGTCGTCGAACCCTTGGAGTTTCTGGCCTGCGTCATAACAGTTCTTTGTTTTTAATCCCACAGCAAACTTGAGATAGGATGAACTCAGAGATTTAGTTCATTTGCGCACACACAAAATGTGGGCGACTCTCTGTGTATTCATCCAATAAAAGAGAGATAGAGAAAGAAAGATTTTGCAGGGCAAAGATCATAGAGAAAAGTATTATTTTTTTTACATGAGTCCAGAGTCCAGAATCAAGGTCTAATGGTGAATTCCTTCACAGAGGCTGCAGATTGATGCTGGACAATTCACTTTTCTAGTGGAGATCACTTCCATGATGCGATAGGCATACAGAGCTGAATTAGTGTTGTAGACGATGGTAGAGAAGTTCAGAAGTTCCAGTGGTAAGAATATGGATGGGACCAAGAATCCAAATCTGGACAGAGCCCCTTTTCTGTCCTGCTGCTTGGTAGGTGTAAGATAGCAGACTGAGTTACAATACAGCATGACAGTATAACTGGTATTCACTGCTCACAACACTTCCACTCCTCGACTTTAGCTTTGACAAAGGGTATATATTCCTTTGCCTGGGTTCCTGAGTTTTCTAATGTTCCAACTATTAAAAATTTGAAAGAAAGATTACAAGGCTCTTTGTCCTAGCAGACTAGTAGTCTCCAGTGGGCAGACCTGGCTTACGAAATATAGATGGCCTTTGTATAATTTCCTTTGAATTTGGCCATTACATTCCACAGGGGCCATTACAATCCACAGGGGTTGTCATTGTCACTTCAGAGGTGCTGGAGGCACAAGTCTCTGCGATACTGTCCTGATAGCTCTTATTGTTCGAAGATTACAACCAGACATGACTTCAGGAATTTCTGAAAGGTCATTGCTCAGTTTTAAAATTTTAGGAATTAGCCATGATTATATATATATATATATATATATATATTTTATATATATATATAATATATAAAATATATAATTCATAAAAATATAGTATAAACTCTTAGCTTTGTTACAACCCCTCTGTTGTTTAGCAAACAACAGCCCAGCAAATCCGGTAGAGGCGGCTGAAGGACTTCACTGGTGCATTCTGGGAGAAGTCGGACCAGCAACATCTACTAAGAAGTGGGAAGCGGAAGATCTGGTGTCAAGGAGCGGTTGGGGGGAATGGCCTATCAGGTGATTGATGCGCGTTATCATACACGAGGCTAGATGCTCGGGAAATAAAGGCTTTTATTTACTGTAATGAAGCAGCCAATAATTATATACACGATCCCAGACTGAGGGGTCCCAGCCAGAGCAGGGACCTTTATACCTCTCCCAGGAGGCGGAGCCCGACTGGGATGTACCACAACACTACAATACAAAGGTGTAACAACCCCACTCTAACCCCAACAGCAACAAGTAGCACAACCCAACAGTAACATATGTACATCCTTGTAGTACTGGCCAGACCCTGGCTCAGTACTATCCAGTGGGAACCAACGATGGTTCACCACATTCACCCCTCCTTTGAGAACAAAGGCTGGCGGGGTACAAAAAAAACAGAATAAAGTGTCATCAGTCTATAAGTTCAGATGGTCAGGGGGACCGCACCGTCGTTGTGACCTCCTCAATACCGGCGGTGACACCGGAGTAGGCACTTGCGGTGGCGTTCTCCCCAAGGCGGCGTCCAGCTGTTCTTCCACGGACTCACAGGCCGGTTGACCCTGAGGTGACGGTAGTCCCTGGAGTCCTGACACGCCCTGCAGTGGCGACCATCTTCTGGACTCAGGCAAGCTGTACACGGGAGTAAAAGGGTTAAGCAATGGTCCCGATGCTGCCCGCGCCGTGTCCGGGGGAGAAACAAGAGTTAAGGGGTTTGTAACAGGGGGTATGGGAGCGACAGGGGTTGCTACGTCCCCTGCTGGCGCCAGGTCTTGGATCGAGACCGTGTCCTCTTGCCCGTCAGGGTATGCCACATCGGCATACTGAGGGTTGGCGTGGAGGAGATGGACCTGTTCGACCAACGGGTCGGACTTGCGGGCCCTTACATGTCGCCGCAGGAGGACGGGTCCTGAGTACGTCAACCAAGACGGTAATGAGGTCCCCGAGGAAGACTTCCGAGGGAATGAAAACATCTTCTCATGGGGAGTAGCATTGGTTGCCGTACACAGGAGTGAGCGAATAGAATGGAGTGCATCAGGGAGCACCTCTTGCCAACGGGAGACTGGAAGACTTTTTGACTTCAACGCCAGTAAGACAGCCTTCCAGACTGTAGCATTCTCACGTTCCACCTGTCCGTTACCCCTAGGGTTGTAGCTCATGGTCCTACTAGAGGCAATCCCGTATGAGAGCAGGAATTGCCTCAAGTCATCGCTCATGAACGATGAGCCCCTGTCGCTGTGAATGTAGCCGGGGTACCCGAACAGGGTAAAAAGATCACGGAATGCCTTGATAACCGTGGCAGCGGATGTATCAGAGCAGGGAACAACAAAAGGGAACCTAGAGTACTCGTCAATGATATTGAGGAAGTACACATTCCAATCTGTTGAGGGAAGGGGGCCCTTAAAATCGACACTCAGTCTCTCGAAGGGACGAGTGGCCTTGACTAAATGTGCCCGGTCAGGTCGGTAAAAGTGCGGTTTACATTCCGCGCAAACCCGACAGCTTCTTGTTACGGACCTGACGTCCTCCACCGAGTAGGGCAGGTTGCGGGCTTTTATAAAGTGGTAGAGCCGAGTGACCCCAGGATGGCATAGGTCATTATGGAGAGCCTGCAAACGGTCCTCCTGTATACTGGCGCATGTTCCACACGAGAGGGCATCCGAGGGCTCATTGAGTTTCCCTGGATGGTACATGATGTCGTAGTTATAGATGGAGAGTTCAATTCTCCACCGCAAGATCTTGTCATTCTTGATCTTGCCCCTCTGCGTGTTATTAAACATGAACGCCACGGACCGCTGGTCCGTGATCAGGGTGAACCGTTTTCCCGCCAAGTAATGGCGCCAGTGCCTGACGGCCTCCACAATGGCCTGGGCCTCCTTTTCCACCGCTGAATGCCGGATTTCAGGGCCTTGGAGGGTGCGGGAAAAAAATGCGACGGGCCTGCCCGCCTGGTTAAGTGTGGCGGCCAGGGCGAAATCAGATGCATTGCTCTCCACCTGAAAGGGGATGGACTCGTCAACAGCGTGCATCGTAGCTTTCGCGATGTCGGCTTTTAATTTATCGAAGGCCAATTGGGCCTCTGGCGTTAGGGGAAAAGTCGTGGACTTAATGAGCGGACGGGCTTTGTCCGCGTAATTGGGAACCCACTGCGCATAATAAGAGAAGAAGCCTAAGCATCTTCTCAGTGCTTTTGCACTAGCGGGCAAGGGAAGTTCAGAAAGGGGGCGCATATGGTCTGGATCAGGGCCAATGACCCCGTTTTCCACCACGTATCCTAGGGTGGCTAAACGGCGCGTACGAAACACACACTTCTCCCTGTTGTAGGTCAGGTTCAGGCGAGATGCAGTGCGTAGGAAATTCAGGAGATTCGTGTCGTGGTCCTGCTGGTCATGGCCGCAGATGGTGACATTATCCAAGTACGGGAAGGTAGCCCGCAGCCCGTTCTGGTCCACCATTCGGTCCATAGCACGCTGGAAGACCGAGACCCCATTGGTGACACCAAAGGGAACCCTGAGAAAGTGATACAAGCGACCATCCGCCTCAAAAGACGTGTATTGTCGGTCCTCTGGGCGAATGGGGAATTGGTGGTAGGCAGACTTGAGGTCTATGGTGGAGAACACCCGGTACTGCGCAATCTGATTGACCATATCAGATATGCGCGGGAGAGGATACGCATCCAGCTGCATGTATCGATTAATGGTCTGACTATAGTCAATGACCATCCGGGGTTTGTTCCCGCTCTTGACCACCACGACCTGCGCCCTCCACGGACTAGCGCTGGGTTGTATGATCCTTTCTTTGAGGAACCGCTGAACCTCAGATCTAATGAAGATCCGATCCTCAGCGCTGTAACGCCTACTTTTAGTCGCGATGGGCTTGCAGCCTGGCACAAGATTCTGGAACAGGGAGGGTGTGGTGATCTTCAGCGTCGAGAGGCTACAGGCGGGGCGCGTTGGGCAATTTGGAGGCTGCTGTTCTCCCACTGACAGTGAAGGGAGTGGCCCACCGTACTGTAGGGTTACACTCCTCAAGTGGACCATGAAGTTTAGTCCGAGAAGTATTGGTGCGCAAAGGTACGGCAACACTAGGAGCTTGAAACGCTCGTAAACCGTGCCTTGCAGCGTCAAAGTTACCACGCAACTCCCTAGCACGGTGACAGACCGGGACCTCGATGCCATAGAGATTGTCTGTTTGGCAGGTTGAATCCGGAGTCCACTCCGCTTCACAGTGTCTGTGTGGATAAAGCTCTCAGTGCTCCCGCTGTCAAACAGACAATAAATCACGTGGTCATTTACCTGGATGTTCATCATAGATTTGTCAAGTCTATGAGGCTTGGCCTGGTCCAGGATGATCGACGCCACCGTTGGTTCCTGAGCGCCACTGCAGGCAGCTGAAATTGACGAGGAGGACCCCTGCTGGTCGTTCGCGGTCGGTGCCGGCCAACATGGCCGGTCCCATAGGTCGCACGTGGGTGATGGCGCCAAACTCAGCGACCCCTGGTGGTCACACACCTCCGACTCCGTCGACCGTAATGGCGTCGCCCTGGCCTCGCACGTGGACGAACCCCTCGATGATTTCGACGACAAAGAGCCGAGCTCTGAAGAATTGCAGGCCGCACTGCCGTTCCTAGATTTAGATCGGCACACTTTTGAATAGTGCCCCTTCTTACCGCAGGCGGAGCACAACACAGCCTTAGCGGGACACCGTTGCCGAGTATGCTTCGCTCCCCCACAGAAGTAACACCGCGGGCCGCCCGGAGTTGCTGCCGTCGTCTGGCCCGAGTGTGAGCACGCCATTACGCAGCATTTCGAACCCGAGGGACAAGGAGGTATTGGCGACTGCTCCTGCCACGTTGTCTCCACGTGGTCTTCCGGATACAATACTAAGCTTTTGGAGGCCGTCTCCAGCATCTCCGCTAGCTCGATTGCCTGGGTAAGGTCAAGGTTACCTTTCTCCAATAGTTTAAGTCGAATGTACGACGATCCGACTCCCGCCACAAACGCATCTCGGGCGAGGTTGTTCATGCTCTGCTCAGGCGACACAGCTTTGCAGTTACAGCCCCTGGCTAGCTGTAGGAGCTCGTTCGCATATTCCTCCATCGTTTCGCCAGACTGCCGTCGTCGAGTGGCTAAGAGGTAACGAGCGTGTATTTCATTGGGCGGTTTAATATAACGCTTCTTCAGAAGCTCGAGGGCCTTTGTGTAATCGGTGGCCGCACGGATCGCGAGGTAGACAGTGTCGCTTACCCTCGCATGGAGGACCCGGAGTCTGTCATCATCTGTGGTGACCGCTGCGGAGGCTGCCAGGTAGTCTTCGAAACACTTCAGCCAGTGGTCGAAGGTGTTAGAGGCGCCCACCGCACGTGGATCTAGTGTAAGGCGTTCCGGCTTCAGTATCTGCTCCATACTCTCTTTTTTTTTTCTTCGACGAAAGTTTAACAACAGTAAATAAAATTGATGCGCGTTATCATACACGAGGCTAGATGCTCGGGAAATAAAGGCTTTTATTTACTGTAATGAAGCAGCCAATAATTATATACACGATCCCAGACTGAGGGATCCCAGCCAGGGCAGGGACCTTTATACCTCTCCCAGGAGGCGGAGCCCGACTGGGATGTACCACAACACTACAGTACAAAGGTGTAACAACCCCACCCTAACCCCAACAGCAACAAGTAGCACAACCCAACAGTAACATATGTACATCCTTGTAGTACTGGCCAGACCCTGGCTCAGTAGTATCCAGTGGGAACCAACGATGGTTCACCACAGTGATAACAACAGCAGCAGCCAAGGCAGTGGCATCATGGCTGGCTCTGTTGTTAAGCAGGGAGGGACAAAGAGCACTGGAGCAATAGTTATAGGAGACTCTATAGTTAGGGGTGCAGACAGGCGCTTCTGTGGACGTGAAAGAGACTCCAGAATGGTATGTCACCTCTCTGGTGCCAGGGTCCAGGATGTCTCTGAACGGACAGAAAGCATTCTGAAGGGAGAGGGCGAGCAGCCAGAGGTCGTGGTACGTATTGGTCCAAACGACATAGGCAGGAAGAGTGATGAGGTCCTGCAGCAGCAGTTTAGGGAGTTAGGTAGAAAGTTAAAAAGCAGGACCTCTCGGGTTGTCATCTCAGGATTACTCCCTGTGCCACATGCCAGTGAGGCTAGAAATAGGAAGATAGTGCAGCTCAACACGTGGCTAAACAGCTGGTGTAGGAGGGAGGGTTTCAGATATCTGGACCATTGGGATCTCTTCCGGGGCAGGTGGGACCTGTACAAAAAGGAAGGGTTGCGTCTAAACTGGAAAGGCATAAATATTCTGGCTGGGAGGTTTGCTAGTGTCACACGGGAGAATTTAAACTAGTTTGGCAGGGGGGTGGGAACCAAAGCAAAGGTGAATTAACAGAAGGGGAACTAGGGAGCAGGGCCAGTAAGACTCAGAAGAAGAGCAGACAGGGTGTGGTTGCTAATCAAACAGGGTGTGGTGGATTGAAGTGCATTTATTTCAATGCAAGAAGTGTAACAGGTAAGACAGATAAACTTAGAGCTTGGGTAAGTACTTGGAACTATGATGTTGTTGCTATTACAGAGACTTGGCTAAGGGAAGGACAGGATTGGCAGCTTAACGTTCCAGCATACAGATGTTTCAGGCAGGATAAAGGGAGATGTAAAAGGGGTGGGGGAGTTGCACTACTCATTAAGGAGAATATCACAGCTGTAGTGCGGAAGGACACTTGGAGGGCTCATACAGCGAGGCAAAATGGATAGAGCTCAGGAATAAGAAGAGTGTAGTCACAATGTTGGGGGTTTACTATAGGCCACCCAACTGCCAGCGGGAGATAGAGGAACAGATATGGAGGCAGATTTTGGCAAGGTGTAAAAATAACAGGATTGTTGTGGTGGGTGATTTTAACTTTCCCTATATTGACTAGGACTCACTTAGTGCTAGGGGTGTGGATGGGGCAGAGTTTGTAAGGGGCATCCAGGAGGGCTTCTTGAAGCAGTATGCAGATAGTCCAACAAGGGAAGGGGCTGTACTGGACCTGGTACTGGGGAATGAGCCCAGACAGGTGGTCAATGTTTCAGTAGGGGAGCAGTTCGGGAACAGTGACCACAATTCAGTAAGCTTTAAGGTACTGATGGATAAAGATAAGTGTAGTCTTCAAGTGAAGATGCTAAATTGGGGGAAGGCTTATTGCAACAATATTAGGCAGGAACTGAAGAATATAGATTGGGAGCAGATGTTTGAGTGCAAATCCACATCTGGCATGTGAAATGCTTTCAAGTGTAAGTTGATAGGGATTCAGGACCAGCACATTCCTGTAAGGATGAAGATAAGTATGGCAAGTTTTGGGAACCTTGGATAACAAGAGGTATTGTGAGCGTAGTCAAAGTGAAAAAGGAAGCATTTGTCAAAGCTAGGAGGCTGGGAACACACGAAGCAAGTGTGGAATACAAGGAAAGTAGAAAGAAACTTAAGTAAGGAGGGCTAAAAGGGGTCATGAAAAGTCATTGGCCAGCAGGATTAAGGAAAATCCCAAGGCTTTTTATACATATATAAAGAGCAAGAGGGTAGCCAGGGAGAGGGTTGGCCCACTCAAGGACAGGGGAGGGAATCTATCCGTGGAGCCAGAGGAAATGGGTGAGATATTAAATGAATACTTTGTGTCAGTATTCACCAAAGAGAAGGACTTGGTGGATGATGAATCTGGGAAAGGGTGTGTAGATGGTTTGAGTCATGTTGAGATCCAAAAGGAGGAGGTATTGGGGTTCTTGAGAAACATTAAGGTAGACAAATCCCCAGGGCCTAATGGGATATGCCCCAGAATACTGAAAGAGGCAAGGGAGGAAATTACTGGGGCCTTGAGAGAAATCTTTGTATCCTCACTAGCTACAGGGGAGGTCCCAGAGGATTGGAGAATAGCCAGTGTTGTTCATTTGTTTAAGAAGGGCAGCAAGAATAATCCACGTAATTACAGGTCGGTGAGCCTGATGTCAGTGGTAGGGAAATTATTGGAGAGGATTCTTTGAGACAGGATTTACTCCCACCTGGAAATAAGTGGATGTATTAGCGAGAGGCAACATGGTTTTGTGAAGGGGAGATTGTGCCTCACTAAGTTTTTCGAGGAAGTGACGAAGATGATTGATGAGGGTAGGCAGTGGATGTTGTCTACATGGACTTCAGTAAGGCCTTTGACAAGGTCCCTCATGGCAGACTGTTGAGAAGGTGAAGTCGCATGGGATCAGAGGTGAGCTGGCAAGGTGGATACAGAACTGGCTCGATCAAAGAAGACAGAGGATAGCAGTGGAAGGGTGCGTTTCTGAATGGAGGGCTGTGACAAGTCACATTCCTCAGGGATCAGTGCTGGGACCTTTGCTGTTTGTAATATATAAATGATTTGGAGGAAAATGTAATTGGCTTGATTAGTAAGTTTGCAGACGACACAAAGGTTGGTGGATTGGCGGATACCGATGAGGACCATCAGACGATACAGCAGGTCATAGATTGGTTGGTGACTTGGGCGGAGAGATGGCAGATGGAGTTTAATCCGGACAAATGTGAGGTAATGCATTTTGGAAGGTTTAATACAGATAGGAAATGTACAGTAAATGGCAGAACCCTTAAGAGTATTGATAGACAGAGGGATCTGGGTGTACAGGTACACAGGTCACTGCAAGTGGCAAAGCAGGTGGATAAGGTAGTCAAGAAGGCATATGGCATGCTTGCCTTCATTGGCCGGGGCATTGAGTTTAAAAATTGGCAAGTCATGTTGCAGCTTTATAGAACCTTAGTTAGGCTGCACTTGGAATATAGTGTTCAATTCTGGTCGCCACACTACCAGAAGGATGTGGAGGCTTTAGGAACATAAGAAATAGGAGCAGGAGTAGGCCATCTAGCCCCTCAAGCCTGCTCCGCCATTCAATAAGATCATGGCTGATCTGATAGTGGGTTCAGTTCCACTTACCCGCCCGCTCCCCATAACCCTTAATTCCCTTAATGGTTAAAAGTCTATCTATCTGTGACTTAAAAACATTTAAGGAGGTAGCCTCTACTGCTTCATTGGGCAGAGAATTCCAAAGATTCACTACCCTCTGGGAGAAGAAGTTCCTCCTCAACTCTGTTCTAAATTGACTCCCCCATATTTTGAGGCTATGCCCCCTCGTTCTTGTTTCCATTGTAAGTGGAAATAACCTCGCTGCTTTTACCCTGTCTCGCCACTTCATTACCTTATATGTCTCTATAAGATCTCCCCTCAACCTTTTAAACTCCAATGAGTACAGGCCCAGTCTACTCAATCTCTCCTCATAAGCTAACCCCCTCATCTCCGGAATCAACCTGGTGAACCTTCTCTGTACCTCCTCCAAAGCTAATATATCCTTTCTTAAATAAGGGGACCAAAATTGTACACAGTACTCTAGGTGCGACCTCACCAGTACCCTGTACATTGCAGCATGACCTCCCTGCTTTTATACTCCATCCCTCTTGCGATAAAGGCTGACATTCCATTTGCCTCCTTGATTACCTGCTGCACCTGCAAACTGAGTTTTTGTGATTCATGCAAAAGGACCCCCAGGTCCCTCTGCACAGTAGCATGTTGTAATTTTTCACCGTTTAAATAATAGTCCATTTTACTATTATTTCTTCCAAAGTGGATAACCTCACACTTACCAACGTTATACTCCATCTGCCAGATCCTTGCCCACTCACTTAACCTATCCAAATCTCTCTGCAGACTCTCTGTGTCCTCCACGCAATTTGCTTTCCCACTCATCTTTGTGTCATCCGCAAACTTTGTTACCCTACACTCAGTCCCCTCCTCTAGATTGTCTATGTATATGGTAAATAGTTGAGGCCCCAGCACTGATCCCTGCGGCACGCCACTAGTCACTGATTACCAACCGGAAAAGCACCCATTTATTCTGACTCTCTGCTTTCTGTTAGATAGCCAATCCTCAGTCCACGCTAACACTTTACCCCCAACTCCGTGTACCTTTATCTTATGCAGCAACCTTTTGTGAGGCACCTTATCGAATGCCTTCTGGAAATCTAAATACACCACATCCACCGGTTCCCCTCTGTCAACCGCGCTCGTTATATCCTCAAAAAATTCCAATAAATTAGTCAAATATGACTTTCCCTCCATGAAAGAGGGTTGGAGAGGGTACAGAAAAGGTTTACCAGGATGTTGCCTGGTATGGAGGGCATTAGCTATGAGGAGCGGTTGGAGAAACTTGGTTTGTTCTCACTGGAACGACAGAGGTTGAGGGGCGACCTGATGGAAGTCCACAAGATTATGAGGGGCATGGATAATGTCGATAGTCAGAAGCTTTTTCCCAGGGTGGGAGAGTCAATTACTAGGAGGCATAGGTTTAAGGTGCGAGGGGCAAGGTTTAAAGGAGATGTAAGAGGCAAGTTTCTTTACATAGAGGGTGGTGGGTGCCTGGAACTCGCTACTGGGGGAGGTAGTGGAAGCAGGTATGATAGTGAGTTTTAAGGGGCTTCTTGACAAATACATGAATAGGATGGGAATAGAGGGATACGGCCCCCGGAAGGGTAGGGGGTTTTAGTTCCGCGGGAAGCATGGTCGGTGCAGGCTTGGAGGGCCGAAGGGCCTGTTCCTGTGCTGTAATTTCTTTTGTTCTTTGTTCAAACTATAATCTTTCAGGTTTTGTGGATCACTGTGCTATCACATATTGGCCGTTGCAGTGGCTCCATGAAGAACGAATATACTGTTTTCTCTCAAGGTTACAGCATTTGTGTTCCTAGCACTGCTGTTCCTTCATTTCCCTTACAGTTGCTTCTCAGGAAACCAGTCCTTATTGTTGCTCCTCATGCTAAGGTGAAGCAGTTTGAAGCCAGGCCCTCAAAGCCCAGAGCTGTTCATGGTCATCCTGCAAGGCCATCTATAATCTCCTGCTGTGAAAGTCAGCAGCTTTCTATCATTCAAGCTTCAGCCCTGGGGTAGCACTGGAGACTAACACTAGGACAGGCAATGCATCCAAAAGCAGATAGTGATGGTTTGCACAATGGTGTTTGTGTAATTGGGTGTGTTGATGGACAAAGAAGTTGTGTGTTGGTGACATTCATTGATTGCTGTTGGTCAAGGGGACTTTGTGGTGGGGAGTCTGAAATGAACGCGATGGTGGGGAATGGTGGTCTGTAGTGGGAAAGAGAGCTTTGTCTGAATTGAAGGACCTCTCACAATCTAAACTCTCTCACTGAGTCCAGTTACAGGCATTCAATGTTGCCTCCTCCCTCCCTCCACCTCTTTCCATCTTCTTCCTTGAAACGGTCTCCAGGTTGCAGGAGGTATTGTTTGTGCCCTCATACTGGCAGGAAATGGAGGATGTAGTGCACCATCACAATTGTGGAGATGCTCTCAGGTGCTCTTGTAAAGATCACCCATTAAAAGCCTTTTCTTGTGATGTCCACTATCCTCTGCTTCATTCGGGATTGGGATTCTTCCCCTGTTTCATAAACATAACAGCACCAACACACCTGAGGGAACTGGGATCAATGCGAGAAGCTTCTATTGGCAGTACAGATTATGTTTTCACTTCGAGCTCCAACCCAATAATGAATTTCCTGTAAACTATTTGACTGCTAAAATAGAGCACTTATTTTGTGTCAGTTGCCATTTGAAAGTCTCAAGTGCCAGGAACTGGGGTGTTGGGAGTAATGCAATAGGATAAGAGCCTGAATGTTCATAACAGGCTACAAGATGAAGGCACGTAAAATTGCCGGCTCCAACGCACCCCTCCCTGATGAGCTCAATACATTCTATGCCCGTTTTGAGCAAGAGATCAGTGAGAGCATGCCCTCCACCCTGGAAGCTTCGGATGAACCTCTATCTGAGGTCACTATTGCAGATGTCAGAGCAACTTTCTCGAAGGCCAACCCACAGAAAGTGACTGGCCCGGATGGGGTACCTGGACAAGCACTCAGAGCCTGCGCGGATCAGCTGGCGGGGGTAGTTGCAGAAATCTCCAACCTCTCTTTACGACAATCTGAGATCCATATCTGCTTCAAGAAGATGACCATCATCCCAGTGCCAAAGAAAAGCCAAGCAGGGTGCCTTAATGACTATCGTCCGGTGGTTCTGACAAGACACGATTCAAGACACGAATCAATTCCAGCCTCCTGGACTGCCTGGATCCACTACAGTTCACCTACCACCACAACAGGTCCACAGCAGACACCATCTCCCTGACCCTGCATTCAACCCTGCAACACCTGGATAACAACGACACCTATGTCAGACTCCTATTTATTGACTACAGCTCAGCCTTCAACACCATTATTCCTTCGAAACTCATCTCCAAACTCTGGTCTGGGCCTCAGCTCCTCCCTCTGTGACTGGATCCTGAACTTCCTAACCCAAAGACCACAATCAGTAAGGATAGGCAACAACACCGCCTCTACAATCATCCCCAACATGAGTGCCCCACAAGGCTGTGTTCTCAGTCCCCTACTATACTCCTTATACACCTATGACTGTGTGGCTAAATTCCCCACCAACTCGATTTTCAAGTTTGCTGATGACACCACCATAGTTGGATCTCAAGCAATGACAAGACAGAGTACAGGAATGAGATAGAGAATCTGGTGAACTGGTGCGGTGACAATAACCTCTCCCTCAATGTCAACAAAAGGAAGGAGATTGTCATCAACTTCGGGGAGCATAATGGAAAACATGCCCCTGTCTACATCAACGGGACGAAATAGAAAGGGTCAAGAGCTTCAAGTTTTTAGGTGTCCAGATCACCAACAACCTGTCCTGGTCCCCCCATGCCGACACTATAGTTAAGAAAGCCCACCAACACCTCTACTTTTTCAGGAGGCTAAGGAAATTTGGCATGTCAGCTACGACTCTCACCAACTTTTACAGATGCACCATAGAAAACATTCTTTCTGGTTGTATGGCTTCTGCTCCGCTCAAGACCGCAAGAAACTACAAAAGGTCATGAATGTAGCCCAATCCAACATGCAAACCAGCGTCCTATCCATTGATTCTGTCTACACTTCCCGATGCCTCGGCAAAGCAGCCAGCATAATTAAGGACCCCACGCACCCCGGACATTCTCTCTTCCACCTTCTTTGGTCGGAAAAAAGAACCAACCGACTCAAGAACAGCTTCTCCCCTGCTGCCATCAGACATTTAAATGGACTTACCTTGCATTAAGTTGATCTTTCTCTACACCCTAACTATGACTGTAACACAACATTCTGCACTCTCTCGGTTCCTTCTTTAGAACGGGATGCCTTGTCTGTATAGCGCACAAGAAACAATACTTTTCAATATGCACTAATACATGTGACAATACTAAATCAAATCAAATGGCTGTTTTGTTTTGTATTCTGACACTGAGTAAACTGACAATCTGCACTCACACTGTAATATCAAGGGGAACATTTAATTCCTGTGTTAATATGAGATGGTCCGTTTACTTGTTTAATATCCATTCTAAAACTGTCTGAATAAACCTGGTCTTCAACATCCAGACAATCTATTTCCCTTTCCTTTTACTACATTTTCCAGGTGCGTTTCTCATTCCTTATACATTCATGCTGGCATTTGCTGGGATGCCGATGTTTTTCCTGGAATCATCCTCTGGGCAGTTTGCCAGCCGTGGGCCTGTTGCAGTGTGGAAAGCAGTGCCAATGTTACAAGGTGAATATTTATCGAACACTAACTTGTTAACAATTGAAATGAGCAATAGTGTTTAATACCTATAAACGTACTGGCTATATTTTCTTATCAGATGGTGGTGTCAGCTGGCCTTGTTCTCAATCTCTTCTATTGATAATTTAAAAGGCAAGTGCAGACAATGAGTGGAATGTTTTATTTCCTCATTCCAAATTTAGGAAAATGTTCATCGCTTTCTCAATAATTGAAATAGACCTTGTGGGGAACTGGAGAGATTAGCATGATGACAACAGGTTATAGAATTCAGCCAGAAGCACAATGTTGCATGATCTCTAAATCTGAGCGAGTGAATTAGTGAAGATGTTCTTCAGGGTGGCTAACCCAAAGGAGATCTGAATGGGCCAGGGGATTCTTTTTATGGCCCAAACTGATGAAAGAACTTGGTATGCTGCTCCACATTAAGAATGTAATTATGTCTGTGTGCCATTCTCAAGCAAATGGCCTTGCAAAGATATTCAGTAGAACTCTTTAATGGGGAGGCGATGGCCTAGTAGTATTATCGCTAGATTATTAATCCAGAAACTCAGCTAATGTTCTGGGGACCCTGTTTCAAATCCTGCCTTGGCAGGTGGTGAAATTTAAATTCAGTAAAAAACATCTGGAATTAAGAATCTACTGATAACCTTGAAACTATTGACAATTGTTGGAAAAACCCATCTGGTTCACTAATGTCCTTTAGGGAAGGAGATCTGCCATCCTTATCTCATCTGGCGTACATGTGACTCCAGAGCCACAGCAATGTGGTTGACTCTCAACTGCCTGGCCAGCCAGCGACACCAACATCCCATAAATGAATTAAAAAATAGATTATGGTATAATTGGTTGCAGATAATGACGGGACAAATGTTTGTACTCTCCTGTTTCGACTTAGGGATGTCCCCGAGTTCTCTACAGGTTTGTCCTATTTGAAGTGACAACCTCATGGATTCCCTGACATTGTGAAGGAGCACAGTAAGAAGTCTCACAACACCAGGTTAAAGTCCAACAGGTTTATTTTGTAGCACAAGCCACTAGCTTTCGGAGCGCTGCCCCTTCGTCAGGTGAGTGAGAGTTCTATTCACAAGCAGGGCATATAAAGACACAAACTCAATGCGAGTCTTTACAGGTAATCAAGTCTTAAAGGTACAGACAATGTGAGTGGAGAGACGGTTAAGCACAGGTTAAAGAGATATGTATTGTCTCCAGCCAGGACAGCTGGTGAGATTTTGCAAGCCCAAGGTGGCCTTCACGACACATGACAACGCAGAATCGCTGAGCAGAAACTGATAGCCAAGTTCCGCACACATGAGGACAGCCTCAACCGGGATCTTGGGTTCATGTCACACTATCTGTAACCCCCACGACTTGCCTGGGCTTGCAAAATCTCACTAACTGTCCTGACTGGAGACAATATACATCTCTTTAATCTGTGCTTAACTCTCTCTCCACTCACATTGTCTGTACCTTTAAGACTTGATTACCTGTAAAGACTCGCATTCCAACCATTATTTTGTAAATTGAGTTTGTGTCTTTATATGCCCTGTTTGTGAACAGAACTCCCACTCACCTGATGAAGGAGCAGCGCTCTGAAAGCCTGTGGCTTGTGCTACCAAATAAACCTGTTGGACTTTAACCTGGTGTTGTGAGACTTCTTTGCTTACCCCAGTCCAACGCCGGCATCTCCACATCATTGTGAAAGAGGACAGGGAGGAAGAAAATCATTTCTCAAAAATATGGAACATGTAGGTGAGGGAGCAAAATGAGATGTATACACCCTTAGACATCACTGAGGGCTCATTTACAGAGGGCGCAGGAGAATCTGAGAGTCCGACATAATAAAGAGGCTGTGGTTAGAAAATCCAAACTGATGATCCCTTGATGGTCCTGACCTCCACATCTGAATCCAGCTTTTTGTATTGTAGCATGGATCTAATAAACCTACAGGAATTGTGGGCCCAGTGAACTATAAGATCAGACAGCTTCAGAGAAGGGAGCCTGAGCAGATAATACTAGATAAACATTCTGAGGTTATGGAGAGAGACTGAGAGAGAGAGAAAGAAACAGAGAGAGAGAGGGAGGCTTGCACAATGATGGAGGAACTATAATGGGACTTGACCCCAAGGTGCAGAGAACAGTTTATCTCTCTGCTGAACTGAGTGACGATGCGTATAAGTGGGTTCAGGCATGGTACACCAGGAAAACTCCATTCACATCTTGACCCAGGAGAATGAGGGTGATTTACCAGGACAGGACAACACCACTAAGGGTCATAATAAAGGTGAGACAATACCATTTACTGTACAGACTGTTATAATCTCAAATGATATGTAGTGAAGGATAAAACTGCAGCCAATCTTTACACCTGTCAACAAGCATCTATTTACAGAGGTAAACATTTTAAGTAAGCATCCTTTATTCCAACAATTCCAGTTTAGTTGCTCCTCTTTGGATGGGCACAAGTGAATCCCCAGCTAATGCCCGAAACCTGCATACAATTAAACACAATTAGCATACAATTAAACACAATTAGCATACAATTAACATGTTATTAACATACTATTAACATAGAGTGGATTCATACTTATATGAAGTGGAGCCTCTATGAGATAGTGTAAGACTGTTTGAGCTCATTGCAAACCCAGAGAAGTTTCATATTGGGTTTTTAGTCGCCAAATACCTAGAATATACCAAATAATTGAAGCCTTGGGTAAAGAAAATAGAAATTCTGAAAGCATGATGCCAAATTAGGAGTAAGAAATAAGTGAGAACTTTTGGAGCTGATTGGCTATTACTGGTGGTTTATTTTAAACTTTACTATCTGAGCACCCCCCTCTCACAGACCTGACTGAAGCTTGGGCATCAAACCGAGTTTGGTGGAGCCCTGAGGCAGAGGTATCACCCAGGCACCTGAGCCAACCTCTGTGCAATAATCCAGTGTCCAAGGTCCCAGGATTTAGGAAAAAATTAGTATTGCAAACATATGTTTCAGAGATTTATTTGGGAGCTGTAATCACTCAAACGTCACACACCATGTTCTATCTGATCAGAAACCAGAGTCTAGGAAACAACAGAATATTGTTATAGAGAAGAAGTGTCTACCAAAAATAGACATTCGAAATGTTCAAATACTGTGAAGGAAGTGACCCATTTATTGAAGAAACTAAGTAGCACAACGGACAGCACAGTGGTTAGAACTACTGCCTCACAGCGCCAGGGTCCCAGGTTCAATTCCCGGCTTGGGTCACTGTCTGTGTGGAGTTTGCAAGTTCTCCCTGTGTCTGCGTGGGTTTCTTCCGGGTGCTCCGGTCTCGTCTCACAGTCTGAAAGACACGCTGGTCAGGTGCATTGACCTGAACAGGCTCCAGAGTATGGCAACTAGGGGAATTTCACAGTACCTTCATTGCAGTGTCAATGTAAGCCTTACTTGTGATTAATAAATACACTTTGTTTTTACTTTAAAAATTAATAGAAGTTGAAAAAATAAATACACTATGCAACCTTTGAACTAGTGCCAAGAAGCTGGTGAAAAACATTACACAGAGGTGCAGGAATTCATAAGAACCTTGTATCCCTTTTGGAAAACAATGGAAACCTATAACAGAAATTTGATGGTAAGAAGAAATTGACCCTCAAAGATTCGCGGGAAGACAGCCTGTAACTTTACTGTCGGGTCACGATGGGAGATGCGCATCTGTGGCCTGGAACAGGGATTGGCGCATGTACCGGGAACGCATGCGCATCTCCCACAGCCGGTGAACAGTCGCCGGTCAGACCACGCTGGAAACCGGCGCGAAGGCAGGTAAAATATTTAAATCTGTTTTTAATCTGTTTTAAATATGCATATGAGGTAATTATCAGGACATTTCAGGTCCCGATCGAATCTCCCACCCCACCAGGAATGCTTCATTAAGCGGGGTTCAGACTAGTTCACCCCGCCGGAATGAAGGGGGGACAATCGGGGCCCCCCAGGGGGTCGGGCGTTGGGGGAGTGGTGTCCCCTGGGCATGGGCACCCTGGCTGTGCCAGCCTGTGCCCCTGGCACTGCCCAAGGGGCAAAATGCCCATGCCCAGGGGGCACCTTGCCACTGCCCACCTTTTGTGGGTAGGGCCTAGGGCGATCAGTGGGGGTGGAGAGTCCCACTGCCACTCTGCAGACAGGATCATTCTGGGATGGAGGGAGGGCAGAGATTGAGGCGGGCTGGGGGAGTGGTCTGCTGGGGTGGGGGGGGGGGGGGTGGCGGAATCACCACTGCTGGAGGGTGGGGCCTGGACATCGGGGTGCTCTGGGATGGAGGGGTCATGGCTGGTCCGGGAATTGTTGTGAGGGCTGCGATTGGGCCGTGGGGGGAGGGGGCTGGAGGGGCAGCACTGCGGAAGTCCCGAGCTGGCCAGCAAATGGGAGGTTGGGGCCACTGTGCATGTGCAGAGCTCCAGAACTATCAAATTCCGATGCAAATAGGCCCCCCACCCCCCCCTCCCCCCCCAGGTTTTTAATGAGATTCACGACTGGGACCTCTTCAGTGCATAGAGGGCGGAGATTTAGGTGAGAAGCAGAACTGACAGAACAGTCGGGATTTGGAACAGTTTTCCCACCAATTCAGCACTTTTGGGAGAATCGCGGCCGTGATTGCTAAGACTTAGTAAAAAATTATTTTTGTGGTATACAATATGCTATGCCAACCTATTTCAATAATCCACAGAGACAAAATTCATGTCTTAAAGAAACCACGGACACAGAGACATAGGTTAGTCATAATTAGTGGAATTTTTCATTTTTTCTTCTAAGTGCTGCACCAGGCAAGAAAAGTGGTGTGTAGCTTCT
Organism: Mustelus asterias; assembly: GCF_964213995.1. Classification (NCBI taxonomy): domain Eukaryota; kingdom Metazoa; phylum Chordata; class Chondrichthyes; order Carcharhiniformes; family Triakidae; genus Mustelus; species Mustelus asterias. The sequence continues at coordinate 82,441,120 of NC_135804.1, read as the reverse complement.
GGCTACACAGCTGACTTTTCTCACTATATTGCCCAGCATATAGAAGAAGTAAATCCTGGAGGTGTGTCCCATCGGTGGGGTGGGGCTTAAAAGAGCTGACAACATCAGCTTTCCAGAGATTGGGGTATCATTTTTAAAGGGTTCCCTTCGCCTGGTTCCCATTTTAAAAAACCTGTTGTAAACCTTGCTGACGTGATGTCATGCCGGCAAGGTGGGAAATCCCAATGTTGCGGGACAATACAGCAGATAGCTCACTAATGAGATGGAAATATATTTAAATAAGGTTCCTGGCCTTCCCCCTGGATAGAAGTCTTGTTATGTCAATGGTGGAGGACGTGTACAATTGCAACCTTAGATCTCACCGGCGAGGTTCTCGTTTTTTTCCCTCTTGCTGGGTTTTGCACCTATAGTCCCTTAACGGTTGAGACAAAACACACCCTAAATAAATTATGCTGGATTCTGTGCATAATCTTTTCAAGTTAACATCTGTTTGCACATCCACTTATTAATTAAGGTGGATTTGCACATTGTATGCAAATTTAAAGTCACGTTTAATCTTTGATTAACTACAGTTAACACTCATCAATACAGGAATATAGAATCATAGAAATCATAGAAACCCTACAGCGCAGAAAGAGGCCATCTGGCCCATCGAGTCTGCACCGACCACAATCCCACCCAGGCCCTACCCCCATATCCCTACACATTTACCCGCTAATCCCTCTAACCCACGCATCTCAGGACACGAAGGGGCAATTTTAGCATGGCCAATCAACCTAACTTGCATATCTTTGGACTGTGGGAGGAAACCGGAGCACCCGGAGGAAACCCACGCAGACACGGGGAGAATGTGCAAACTCCACACAGACAGTGACCCAAGCCAGGAATCGAACCCAGGTCCCTGGAGCTGTGAAGCAGCAGTGCTAACCACTGTGCTACCGTGCCGCCCCAATATAGTATAATATATTATAATATATAATATAGTATTAAATATTTACTTCTCTCGGAACAGTCACTGTCTGTATAAGTGAAGTGATTGCCTTTAAGACGATCTACTCCATGCTATGGTATAAATTACTATAATGTAATCTATAATTGATTTTTATGATAAATTTTCAGAAGCAAGTATAAAAGAATTGAAGTCTCATACTTATATCCTCATGAGCCCACATATAAATAATAGGATCCTATAATTCTTAAGTGAGGATACTGTGCTATTTTGATATATTTTATATGTAAGGTTGCCTTTAAACTAAGTCAAAGCAAGTACGCCTGTGTTTTGTTAACTAATTTTAATGAAGGGTTGAAGTCTATAAAATAAATATTTCTTGATTGGAACTTGTTAGGGGAATTTTCTGGGGGTTTCCCTCTGGGGGTCCGGCGTTGAGCCAAAGCTAATACAAAACTTGCGAGAGACAGTATGCCGTTAAAGACGTTCTATATTTGACCAGCAGGTATTGGGAGAGAGATGCTGGAGGATTCCAACTTCCCTCTGAAGTTGCGTCACATGAACCATTCTGATACACTATTTTTGAAGATTCATATTCCTGCCCAATCTGTCTTATTAACTGGATTGTCCAATTACATTAATACACACTATTTACCTTGGCCAACAGCACTCTATCCCTTTGCATAATTAGGAACTCATTGGTGAACTAGACTTGGAGGTCTTTCCCCCTGCTGCTTAGCAACCTTACCTACGCATGTCTGACAGGTTCAAGGTTCACTCTTGCCATCTGCATACTGTGAGAACTAAAAGCGAGTCAGGGAGTCATCCTGCCTAACTAGCTATAATTTATCATCACAGCCCCCACTGGGAGGCCAAGAGTGAGGAGCAGAATGCTCCTATTCATTTTAATTGGCAACTCAATCCTTCTATTCATTCCATAATCTTACCATACAGTTGCAAGGTCTTCCAAAGCCTTTCACTGATTAGGTTCTATAATTCATTGTTCCAGAGAATGTGGCCTGCCTGGTTCTGCTTTTTCCCATTATGCTTTTAGGGCAGGCTGCCCTTGGCCAAAGCTTACAAGACATTCAAAACTACATTTTAAAATTACAATATTTGTTAACAATTCACTACTGTTGATTATATTGTGTTTAATAGACAATGTCTTTGTATAATATATGTAGGAGGCACATAGTGATACCTTTGGTATATATAAGGCACATTATGATCTCTATTTTAAAGTGGTCTACTTTGTTTTAAAAGCCCCAGAAAGCAGGGGTTTTGGCATTCCCTGCTAAAGAACTCATCGGGCCCTATTTTACCATTTTGATTCCAAGTGCTGGACAGACTTGAATCTGACTTTTAGACCCGTTTTCTGGCACCCCCATACGCACTCTGCCTACAAAAATATCAGCAAGTCTGAATCGTGCTGCACAAGCCTGTGGGCGGGGCTTAATGCGCCCGAAGCCCTGCAGCTCCGATCGGCGCCTCCAACTGCGCATGCGCAGAAAAAAAAATGATAGAATGCGGCTCCCCTATTACTTTGCTCCCGGGCTGGGTAATGCCTCCCCCAGCCCCCACAGACATTGCCCCATCCCCACAACATTACTGACCCCCTTATCCCCCCACCCACCTGCCACCCAGACGATCCTGGGCCCCTCCCCCCTTTCCGCCCAATGATCTCAGGCAGAGTGGCAGCGGACCCCCCTTCCCCCACACCGAGCTCAGGTAGAGATTCATCCTCCCCCTCCACCTAACAGATATCAGGCAGTGATCCCCCTCACCCTGGACCCTCCCTCACAAGGCCCCCATCTCCTCCGGACTCCGATGGCTGTGTGACACCTCCCTCTCTCTCCCCTGTCCCAATCATTGAGGCACTGATCCACCAACCCGCTCCCCCCCCTCCCCCCTCCCCATCAGCACACCTGCAAGTTCTCACTTGCCTTCCCCTCAATGCTAACAAGCAAACTGCATGGAACTTGCTCTGCCAAACTGCCTGCAGCTGATCTGCCCTAACAAGGGGCAGTTCCAATAAAAACTCAAGAATGGACAGGCAGACAGGCATTCCTGCACAAAATGTGCGCACGACCAGCCCCCCGATTTACTGAGGGTGACCTGGAGAGGCTACTGGATGCAGCAGAGGCGAAGCGGGACACCCCCTTCCCCCAAGAAGGACACAGACCCAGGAGGGCTGATAGAAATGTGGCCTGGGAGGAAGTCACTACCTCGGCCAGTGCCAGGGCACTGGCCCCCCGAACTGCGAAGCAGTGCCAGAAAAAGTCAATGACCTCATCCGTTCAGCAAGGGTGAGTGCTGAACCCCATCTTGCATCTTCCTCCAAATTTCCCCCAGGTCCTCCCATCCCCAGCACCCTGCATGCTCCCAGCTCCTGACCCCCAAGCGCCTCCTTCCTATCCCCCCAAGAGCCCCACTGTGCTTGTCCTCTAAGGGCCACCACCTGATATTCTGCAGGAGTCATGCCACCATTTATTTCATGGCTCCTTCTGTCTCCACAGGAGAAGACCAACCATAACACTTGTGAGAGGGCGATGGGTGGTGAGCCAGATCTCCGAGTCCTCACCCCCTTTGAGGAGCGGGCGCTGGAGCTGTCAAGAGAAGGGGAGACGCGGGCTGTCAGTGACAGCATGGTCGGGCTGCCATCAAGATGTGAGCACCTGTCATTCTTCCACTCATTTTGAGGCAACTTCTCAGGGGCACAAGTTTCGGGTGCGAGAGGCAAGATTTAAACAAGATGTATGAGGCATGTTTATTTGTGATGTGGAGATGCCGGCGTTGGACTGGGATGTCTGTGTCAATATGCGCGATCTTCTTGGAGATCCTCTCCACTTGGAGCCGGCAGTTTGCGATGTCGATGGTAGTCATGATGTGGAGATGCCGGCGTTGGACTGGTATTAGTATTCTAGTATTAGTATTCACACTAGTATTCTGTAACTTGATTTCTGTGTCTCTGTGCACTGTTGGAGAACAGATATCCACTCCATCTGACGAAGGGGCAGCGCTCCGAAAGCTTATGGTATTTGCTACCAAATAAACCTGTTGGACTTTAACCTGATGTTGTGAGACTTCTTACTGTGCATGTTTATTTGCACGGAGAGGGTAGTGGGTGCTTGGAACTCACTGCCGGGGGAGGTCGCGGAGGCAGATACGATTGTGACCTTTAAGGGGCATCTCTACAGCTATGTGAATGGGATGGGAATAGAGGCATATGGTCCCCGGAAGGGTAGGGGGTTACAATTCAGATGGGCAGCATGGTTGCTACAGGCTTGGAGGGCCGAAGGGCCTGTTGGTGCTTTGTTCTATGTTCAATGGAAAAATGTGAATCACGTGTTTTACATCCCAGATTCCTCTCCCTCCCTTGCACTTAACCTTGTGTCCTGTGCTGCAGGGACAGATCAGGACGCCCTGGGGCCTTCTAGGCTCCAGACCCGTACTGCAGCTCCTGTCCATCCTGGTCCAGACAGCTCGGATGAGTCCTCGGAGGATATGGGTGAAGGGACCTCCGAGGGTGGCACAGTTTTGGCGTCAGCTTCCCCCTCACAACTCACCATCCCAGATACTAACATGTCGGTGGGTTCAGTTAGTGGTGAGGCTTCTGGGTCACTCTCTGGTGAGCACGACACATCTGATAATGTACATCGGGCGAAGAAAGGAATGTCCGAGGCCAGTGGCATGCAGGGGGCTTTCGGAGGCGAGGACTCAGCTGGCCCCAGGCTACATGCTGGGCCTCTGAGATCACTTCTCCTTCAGCTGCTGGAGATGCAGCAACAGAGCCAGGGAATGCAGGAGGGGCTGACGGTCACACTGGACCGACTGCGAAGCTGTTGGGAGGAGTCCCAAACCTTTCAGGCGGAGCAGCTATTGCCTGTCTTGCGTGGTTCCCAGGCCAACACTGCAAGGATGGTGCCTGCAGAGGAAAGCCTGGGGCAGAGGATCCTAACCATGAGTGGCAAGCTCCAAGCGATGGCTGAGTCACAGCGGGCCACAGTTGAGGGACTGAACAGGCTTCTCGAGATTCTACAGCCCAAGAGCTTGCAGGAGACCCAGCGGGACAGCGCTGAGACACAGCGGGCTATGGCAGCAGCCCTTGAGAACGTGGCCCTGTCGCAGAGGGTCATGGCTGAGGGCTTTCAGAGCATGGCCCAGTCTCAGAGCGCACTTGCTGTGGCTATTGAGAGGTGGCCCCCAACTCAAGTGGGCATCGCAGAGGGCTCGACCACCATGGGTAGGATGCAGGTAGTCCTCCAGGACTGGCAATGTCAGGTGACGCCGGAGCTTTTGGAGCTCACTGCAGAAGCACCACTGTCCCATGAAATGACCCAAGGGCCCACAGGAACCCCCAAGGGAGGAGGAAGGGCTCGGGCCCATGCCGGAGCCTTCCAGCCAGGAGACTGTGGCTGTGACTATGCCTTCTGACTCCCCACTTCCTGACAATGGGGCATCTCAGGAGCAGTGGGATGAAGAAAGTGTCATGGAAACATCCCAGACACCTGGAAGCAGGCCAGGGCCCTCAACGTCAAGGGTCTCCAGAGGACGCCCACCACGCGCATCACAGGCCATGGTGCATGGTAAACAGCTGGCCCCCTCCACCTCCGAATTACATTCTGGGGAGTCACTGAGACGTAGTTGTAGGCCACGTAAGGTTAGGAAGTTGTAGTTGCACTGAGGTGGCACAGGTGAAGGGCTGCACTAGTTAGAAAGGTATTTAAGCACTTTAATGTTTTCTGTTCACACGTTTTTATGTTAGGACGTCTCATTTAAACACCTTTATTGTAATTGTTAAATCTTTTTTCACCACCCACCTGCGACTAATTTGTCTCAGATTTGACTTGAGTAGGAATCCTCTTCCATTGATGATCGCTGGAACGATGCTTTATGTTGATGTCAGTTGGGGAGGCCCCTCAATATTGTGTCACTGAGAAAAGGAAGCCATTGGTTCCCCAGACCCCACTTGTGATTCCCTCCCGTTCCCCCACCCCTCCCGTCCAGGGCCCTGGATGGGGGTTTCAGATCCCTTACCCACTACACAGACGTGGGCCCAGGTGCCAGCGTGCATGCAGAGCTCAGGTAGGAGTCAGACTGGTTTGCACCAGGGCATCATCATAATGGTGCTTAGCGAGTCGTCATCACCCTCCTGCCTGCCAAAAAGCTCACTCACACAGAGTACCCAGGCCCACCGCTCTGGTGTGACAATGTTGCAGGAGATAGAAGGAATTTTGTGGGGGGAATGGAACCCTCAGACACAAACCCCTAACGAGTGAACCGCCTGGTGATCAGGGTCTCCCTTGCCGCCCTCACATGCCTTATTTGAGCTGCCAGCCCTCCAGTGCATGCCTCAGCATACTCTTCCTCACCTTCCTCCTCCTCCTGCTGGTCATCCTCCCCAGCGACACCCAGCTGGTCAGCCTCCACGTCCTCCTCCATTAGGTCACCTCTTTGTAGAGCCAGATTGTCCAAGGCACAGCACACAACTAGTACGCGGGAACAGATCACTGGGCTGTATTGTAGGGCCCCGCCAGATCGGTCCAGGCACCGGAATCGCATTTTGAGGAGCCCAATGCGCCTCTCCATTATCGCGTGGGTGGCTCCATGGGCCTCATTATAGCGGGTCTCTGCCTCAGACACAGGCCTCTGCAGAGGCACCATCAGCCATGTCCGAAGCGGGTAACCCATATCACCCACGAGCCACCCTCGCAGCCTGGGCTCCTCCTCAAATCCCTCTGGGATGTCCGAGCACCTGACATTGAAGCTGTCATGCACACTCCCTGGATGTCTTGCGCAGAGATGCATAATGTTATGGTCACACACGAGTTGAACATTCAGGGAGTGGAACCCCTTCCTGTTGATGAATCTCCGTGGATTCTGTAGGGGGGCCTTGAAGGTGACGTGTGTGCAGTCGATCGCTCCCTGTACATTAGGGCTTCTCGATGGGCCTGGTCCAGGTTAAATTTGATGTACTGGCCAGCCCGGGCATACAGGGTTTCTGTGGCCTCCTTGACACAGGTATGCACAGCTGATTGGGAAATGCCACAGACAACTCCGCTCGGGTCTGGAAGGAGCCAGTCACATAAACGTTCAGAGTGGCTGTCAATTTGACAGCCACCAAGAGTGGGTGCCCCCCCTGCCCCTGCATCTAGGTGCCAGGTCCTGCAACAGGTTGCACAGGTGTTGCACTGTCTCTTTTCGGAGGCGTAGATGTCGGCGGCATACGGTATCTGACACTCAAATGACACTCGTGCATGGAACCGCCGGGGTCTCTGTTCCCTCCATCTCCTGCGCCAAACTGCCCCCCCCACCGCCCCCTGGGTGAATGGTGGCCACCTCCTGCCTCTGGTGGTTGTCTCCCTCTACTCCTGCAAGTGGTAAGGCCCGGGCCTCCTGTGCTTGCAATTCTTCCTCCTGCTCCTCCTCAGCTCCAGCAGCAACCAAAAGAACAGTAAGATCAATCACTTGCATTGCAAAAACTATCTCGTCACTCTGAAAGGGGGTCGGGGGGGGGGGGGGGGGGGAGAGCAGGGTGGTGTTGGAGATGGAGTTGGAGATGGAGAGGAACACATGCAGAGGTTAAGGAATGTTGCTTGCCCCGAGCACATCAACAGTCACTGTCCATACTGCCCATTCCCCCAGCCACATGCTCCCCAGAATCACAGACCCCCATCAACCACATGCTCCCCAGAATCATAGCTCCTTGGAAAGTTCAGAGGTTGCAGCAGTGCAATTTGCGAGGGGTTTCTGCACATCCTTCGGCTGGCAGATTGCTGTGTGCACTAAGGCCCAGCAACATCCAAAAGACCCGAGGTCGGTGCTGAGACCCAGATCCGTGCTGCAAATCAGACATCGTAGACCCTGCTGAGCAACAGCCCCCGATCCTGCTCACACACTTGCAGAGCCCGGACCGACCCGAGAAACAAAATGGCCACAAAAAAAAGGGCCCCTAAGCAGCAGAGAGCCGTCCGATGCTCCGCACTAACCTCCTCATTAACCCTCACTGATGGAGCGCTGGAGTCGGACTTTTATGGAGCATGTCTGTTTTGTGCCGATTCCGGATGGGCGAACGCGGTGGTAAAGGGGGAAGTCCCAGTAAAGTTGGGCGTGCAGCCCATTAAGTCAATTTAAATGCATGTAAATGCCTTGATAAAGGGGGAACCGGCAGGGAGGCAGGCGCAGATCGCGCTACTTGCCTCACACCCGACTTTACCAAGTTTGTGCGCCCAAAAATGGGTGCAACTCGATGGTAAAATCAGGTCCTTAGTGCAATGAATGATCCTCCATGTGAATCATGTCATGGAGGCTCCAGGCGCTGACTCTTCCAAAATAGCCGCGACTCTGCGCCATTAACAAGGAGGAGCTGCATTTAAAGGCAAACGAGGTACCCACAGTCAGTCATGTCAAGAAGAGGGCACCTCGTGTAGCAACACCATGCTGCACAGGGAGAGTTGGGATGGCTGCTGGATGCCATGGAGAAGAAGAGGGGCATCTTCTTCCTGCAAGATGGTCGGCACCCCAAGGGTCGGGCCGGAAATACGGCCTGGGAAGCAGTGGTAGTGCCAGTCAGTGCCCGTGCATTGACACAGAGGACTGGTGACCAGTGCAGAAAGAAAATTAATTACCTCGTTTGGGCAGCAAGGGTGAGTGTCAATCTCATCCTGGCATCACTCCAATCCGTCACACCCAGAATGTCCACGTTGATCCACTCCCTGACAACCCACGGCCTCCTAGCACCCGAACTCCTAGCACCTTCCTCAAACACCTCCGGCACCCTCCTTCACAACCCCGGCCTGCCGAGGCATGGTGCGGACATACATCACCCGATTGCCCCCACCTCTGACATCTTGATACCCTGACATCCTACCAACCATCAGGCTTTCAGTCCCCCCCCCCTTTTACCCCACAGGAGAAGATAGCCCATAGCAGGAGAGAATGGGAGAAAACTGGAGCTGTGTCTCCTGACTTCCTTCGAGGAGTGTGCCATAAACCTGACAAGGAGGCCAAGGGTCAAGCTGTGACTGGCAGTCAGGTCGGCATGCGTCACATAAATGAGGATCTATAAAACGTTCATCCACATGACCTAACTGAAGTAAGTTGCGATCTACCCAGATACTTAGAACATAGAACATAGAAAAAATACAGCACAAACAGGCCCTTCGGCCCACAAGTTGCGCCGGTCGTGTCCCTACCTACCTAGGCTTATATATAGTCTTACCTATAACCCTCAATCCTATTAAGTCCCATGTACTCATCCAGAAGTCTCTCAAAAGACCCTATCGAGTTTGCCTCCACCACCACTGACGGCAGCCCATTCCAATCACCAACCACCCTCTGAGTGAAAAACTTACCCCTGACATCTCCTCTGTACCTACTCCCCAGCACCTTCAACCAGTGTCCTCTCGTAGCAACCATTTCAGCCCTGGGAAAAAGCCTCCGAGAATCCACCTCTCTACATCTATACCTCTCAACATCTTATACACCTCTATCAGGCCGCCTCTCATCCTTCGTCTCTCCAAGGAGAAAAGACCGAGCTCCCTCAGCCTATCCTCATAAGGCATGCCAACCAATCCAGGTAACATTCTTGTAAATCTTCTCTGCACCCTTTCAATCATTTCCACATCCCTCCTGTAATGAAGCGACCAGAACTGAGCACAGTACTCCAAGTGGGGTCTGACGAGGGTCTTATAAAGCTGCATCATTATCTCCCGACTCCTAAACTCAATCCCTCGATTGATGAAGGCCAGCACACCATACACCTTCTTATCCACCTCCTCTACCTGCGAGGCTGATTTAAGAGTCCTATGGACCCCGACCCCAAGGTCCTTCTGATCCTCTACACTGCTACGAGTCTTACCCTTGATATTATACTCCTTCATCCCATTTGACTTGCCAAAATGGACTACTACACATTTATCCGGGTTGAAGTCCATCTGCCACTTCTCCGCCCAGTCTTGCATCCTATCTATGTCACGCTGCACCTTCTGACATCCCTCCAACCTATACAAAACACCACCAACCTTCGTGTCGTCGGCAAACTTACCAACCCATCCCTCCACTTCCTCATCCAGGTCATTTATGAAAATGACAAACAGCAAGGGTCCCAGAACAGAATCCTGGGGCACTCCACTGGTGACCGACCTCCATTCAGAAAAAGACCCGTCTACAACCACTCTCTGCCTTCTGCAGGCAAGCCAGTTCTGAATCCACAAGGCAACAGCCCCTTGGATCCCATGCCTCTCACTTTCTCGAGAAGTCTTGCATGGGGGACCTTATCGAACGCCTTGCTGAAGTCCATGTAAACCACATCTACCGCTTTTCCTTTGTCAATGTGTTGTGTCACATTTTCAAAGAACTCCACCAGGCTCGTAAGGCACGATTTGCCTTTGACAAAGCCGTGCTGACTGCTTTTGAGCACACTAAACTTCTCTAAATGTTCATAAATCCTGTCCCTCAGGATCTTCTCCATCAACTTACCAACCACTGAGGTTAGACTCACCGGTCGGTAATTTCCTGGGCTATCCCTATTCCCTTTCTTGAATATAGGAACTACATCCGCAATCCTCCAATCCTCCGGAACCTCTCCTGTCTCCATCGACGACGCAAAGATCATTGCCAGAGGCTCTGCAATCTCTTCCCTCGCCTCCCACAGTAACCTGGGATACATCCCATCCGGTCCCGGCGACTTATCTATCTTGATGCTATTCGAAATTCCCAACATATCCTCTTTCTTAATGTCCATATACTCAATCTTTTCAGTCCACCTCAATCCTGTAGTACAACCACCCAGGTCTTTTTCCACCGTGAATACCGAGGTAAAATATTCATTAATCACCTCTGCTATTTCTTCCGGTTCTGTACAGACTTTCTCACCTTCACCTTTTATAGGTCCTATTCCTTCACATCTCATCCTTTTACTCTTCACATATTTATAGAACGCCTTAGGGTTCTCCTTAATCTTACCTGCCAAGGCCTTCTCGTGACCCCTTCTAGCTCTCCTAATTTCTTTCTTAAGTCTCTTCCTACAAGCCGTATACTCATCTAGATCCCTATCATCGCCTAGCTCTTTCCTTTCTTTCTCACTAGGTTCAGCGCAGCTTTCGTGCACCACGGTTCCCGTAACCTACCAAAACCTCCCTGTCTCATCGGAACGTTGTCATGCAGAACTCCAGACAAACATTCCTTGAAAATCTGCCACCTTACTTCAGTACTTTTCCTCGAGAATGCCTCCTTCCAATTTACGCCTCTAATCTCCTGCCTGATGGCTTCATATTTCCCCTTACTCCAGATAAACACTTTCCTGGCTTGCCTGATCCTATCTCTTTCCAATGCTAGCGTAAAGGAGATAGAGTTATGATCACTAACCCCAAGATGCTTCCCCACTGAGAGATCCGACACCTGTCCAGGCTCATTAGCCAGTACCAGATCGAGTACAGCCTCTCCTTTTGTAAGCTTATCCACATGCTGTGTCAGGAAACCCTCCTGAACACGCCTAACAAACTCCTCCCCATCCAAACCCCTTACCCTAGGGATATTCCAATCGATGTTTGGGAAATTAAAGTCTCCCATCACGACAACCCTGTTATTCCTACATCTAAGTAAGAAGTCTCACAACACCAGGTTAAAGTCCAACAGGTTTATTTGGTAGAAAATACCATAAGCTTTCGGAGCGCTGCCCCTTCGTCAGATGGAGTGGATATCTGCTCTCAAACAGTGCACAGACACAGAAATCAAGTTACAGAATACTGATTAGAATGCAATCTCTGGTATTTGCTACCAAATAAACCTGTTGGACTTTAACCTGGTGTTGTGAGACTTCTTACTGTGCTTACCCCAGTCCAACGCCGGCATCTCCACATCATTCCTACATCTGTCCAGGATCTGTTTCCCTATCTGCTCCTCAACATCCCTGTTACTATTGGGCGGCCTGTAGAAAACACCCAGCAAAGTTATCGACCCCTTCCCGCTCCAAACTTCCACCCACAGAGACTCCGGAGACAATCCCTCCATGGCTTCCACCTTCTCTACAGCTGTGACACTATCCCTGATCAGCAGTGCCACTCTCCCCCCTCTTTTGCCTCCCTCTCTGTCCTTTCTGAAACATCTGAAATCCGGCACCTGAAGTATCCAGTTCTGTACCTGTTGCCAAGTCTCCGTAATGGCCACCACATCACACTTCCAAGCATCGATCTACACTCTAAGCTCATCCACTTTATTCACTACACTCCTTGTCCCTCCTTGTCCCTCCCTTGCACTGAACCATGTTTCTTGTTGTGCAGGGGGTGACCCTGATGAGGCCGGGCCATCAAGAGTCGTTGCCTCCACCCCCACCCCACCCCCCCATCCTGCTGAGACCACCATCGACACCTCGAGGAAAGTTCCGAGACACCCTTGAAGCACAGACAAAGAACAAAGAACAATACAGCACAGGAACAGGCCCTTCGGCCCTCCAAGCCCGCGCCGCTCCCTGGTCCAAACTAGACCATTCTTTTGTATCCCTCCATTCCCACTCCGTTCATGAGTGCGCCCACCTGATCGACTGCTGCTGTGGCTTCCACGAATGGCTTGAGGTTCAGAGAGTTGGTGGAGAAGCACCCTCATGTCTTTCATGTGATTGTGGCCATTGTAGCAAGCACTGCAGAGTCCATGCAGTGTGAGGAGCTGTGTTAACACACGCACAACTCCCGTGATTGGTCTACACCTGCCAGGCCTGGTGCTTGTTACTGTTAGAGGGGCCTGGGATGGAATGTCTGCAATAAACCACTGAGCCTGAACAGCAGAGTGACATTAACGGGGTTGGGATTCGACCTAATATGCAAACCTTTGGTGGTCATTCAGCAGCCAGGGGGATTGAGCACAACACAAGCCCCAAGCCGGCGCCGGACCGGCACGAGCCCCCCCCCCCGCAAAGCCCCTGTACCCATGCAAGGCCTCCACCCTACCCCGTACCATGGCAACGGCTGAGACCGCTCTCTTCTCCTTCCTCCCCCAGCACCCCAGATGTTGGTGTTCAGTGATACTCATCTCCTCACTCTCCTTCAATGCTGCTGTGCCTGAGCTGCACTTTTATAGCGCAGTAGTGAATCGCGTTGGCGCAATGTCTCACCAGAGAGTTGGGAAGCATCTAGGAGAGAGGAAGTGTATGCGCCAAATCCGCCAATGGTATTGAATTCCAGTCAGCTGTGCGTCCATTTTATGCGCAAAGCATTGGCGCCATTAAGAGCCTGGGAAGATAGCAAACCCTTTGCCGCTGGGTGTGAATTGGCATCACATGCTATTTTCCCTGCTCGCCATGTTGATCGGAGTGGTAAAATCATGCCCAACCCGTTTTACATTCGTATAATTAGAAACATAACTATTTCCATTAAATAGCTTGGAATTAAAGTTCAACTGGTCCTAATCTATGAAATAATTCCAGAGAATTATGGATACACAATTAACTGCAGAAATTATGAGGGTGATTCTCCTAAAAGCACTGAATTGGCGGGAAAACTGTTCTAGATCACGACTGTTTTGTCAGTTCAACTTCTCACCTGAATCTCCGCGCTCTGCGCACTGAAGAGGGCCCAGTCGTGAATCTCATTAAAAACCCGGGGGGGCCTATTCACGCCGGAGTCTGACAGCTCCGGAATTCTGTGCATGTGCAGTGCTCCCGATCTGTCAGTCTCCCCGTTTGCTGGTCAGCTTGATCGCTGGCCAGTCCGGGACTCCCGCTGTGCTGCCCCTCCAGCACCCCCCCCCCCCCCCCCCGCCCCCGGCCCAACGGCCCGCTCGCGGTCCCCACAACAATTCCCGAACCCCACAACAATTCCCAGGCCAGCCCTGACCCCCCCTTGCCCCACCCAGAGCGCCCCGATGTCCAGCTCACCCCCCCCCCCGAATCAGTGGCGATCCCCCAACCCCCCTCACCCTGGCAGACCCCCCTCCTCCTGGCAGATCACCCTCCCAGCAGACCACACCCGCCCCCCCCCCCCAGCCCGCCCCTCCCGCCATCCCCGACCGATCCCAATGCAGAGTGGCAGCAGGACCCCCCACCGATTACCCCTAGGCCCCGCCCACAATACACCCCTTGGCACTGCTCGATGGGCAGTGCCAAGGTGGGCAGTGCCAGGGAGCACAGGCTGGCACTGCCAAGGTGCCCATGCCCAGGGGCAGCACCCCCCACCACCCGATCCTCTGGGGGGCCCTGATTGCCCCCCCCTTCATTCTGACGGGGTCTCCCGCTAGTTCCCCGAACGTGGGAAACGACTCTAAACCCCACCGAATGAAGTACTCCTGGTGGAGTGGGAGATTCAATCGTGACCGGTAAGTCCTCGATAATGAAATGTAAAATACATTTAAAACATATTAAAAAAAGATTCAAATGACTTATCTGTCTTTTTCCTGCCACTTTCCAGCGTAGTCTGGACTCTGACTGCTCTCCAGCTCTGGGAGATGCGCATGCGTTCCCGACGCATGTGCAAATCTCAGAACAAGGTCAGCGACGCGCACTTCCCACTCTGACCCACCAGAAAAGTTGCGGTTCAGGATGGGAGAATCCAATGCCGACTGGTATCTGGACAAAATTAGTTTGACTCCCAGCTGAAACTTGAGAGAGTTTATTTTCGAAGCAGTTTTGAATAAGCTCGTTTTCCTTGTTCTATTTTAAGGTTTAGGCATAAATATGGTCCTTCTTGAAACAATTGCCATCAATGCCTACACCTGCATCATCGCCTACAGCCTGTACTACTTGTTCGCCTCCTTCCAATCCCCCCTGCCGTGGGCAGACTGCTTCAGTTGGTGGGGTGCAGATGAAACATGCAGCAGGACTCCCAAAGGTACTGTCTGAGCTTCTATTGGGTAAAGTATACAGACCGACTGGTCAATTTTCATTCTGTCAGTTGGAATGAGAGAGAAAAATGGACAATAGTTTCAGTGACCCACTTCATTGGGATCGGAAATACTGGGATAGAAATCAGCAGCAGGAACCATGTTATTGAATCATTGGGATTTCAGGATAATCGATATTAAATGCTTTTTTGAATCCACAGAAAGCTTTAAAGAAAATAGTGATCTCCTTTTAAGTAGCTCATGAGGAAAAGTCAATAAACTGCGTTATAAATTTCTCCTTGATTGCAGTGCAGAAATGGCTACAGTAAATTGACATCTCAATTACTCCCGGTCTGAATTACTTTTCCATCAATGTCAGTGAGAGAAAATATCCCTGGGCTAGCAATTTTGTTCGCCTTGTTTTCAGGCAGGGAATTTCACTGAATGATGTTTTTTTTTGTGCTAAGTTGAGTTCAGAAAGGCAGCAGGCAAACCTCTTGCTGACCACTCATTGACATGATTGTAGTGAGCTGCCCAGTGTGAAACGCATTGCTAACTGACTGGACACTCATCAGTAGCCAGGTGTGTATGTGGCTCAAGCAATGAACAGCTAACTTGCACTTAAAGGCAACTAAGCAACACTACCCGCCCCTCCCAACCCCCGGTAATCTCCACCTGCACAGAACTCCCCACACCCACTGCTCCCAATTGACATGATCCTCCCACCGACCCACCCGCCCGCTCTCAATCTGAATGACAGTCCCCCGACTTGAACTATGCCCTCCTGACCTGAAGCACCCCCAACCAGACACACCACCAATCTGACTCCTCCCTGACCCAATGATAACCCACCTGACCCAATCACCCCCCCCCCCCCCCGCAACCTGACGCCTGGACCTCTCCCCAATGTCTGGATACCTTCGTTGTCCACCAATGTCCGGACGTGTCACCCAGCTCCCTGATGTCTTGACTCCCCAGCCGCCATGTCCGGATCCTTCCCCTGGGGCTGGATCCTCCCTACGCTGATGTTCAACGCCCCCCTCACCCCCCCTCCCTCCCCTCGCCCCTTACCTTAGAAACTTATACTCTCCCTGTTACGGCAGCCACTGCTGTTATAAGGGGTGTGTCGTCCTTTGCTCCGTTCTTTTTGTACTTTGCTGCTGCAGCCAGGGATGCGCTTCGCTTCTTCAGTCTCACCTGCCCTCAGTTTGAAAGGTCGGGTGAGACAGGTGCTTTCCATTTCAAGCACAGGTAAGTCAGTACAGAGTGACACTCTGCCGCTGATTGCCACTATGAGGAAGTTTCAGGCCATTATTTCGATATCCACTCCATCAAAACTTTTCATAATTTTGAAGACCTCTATAAGATCACCCCTAGACTTTCTCGTTTACAAGAATAAGAAACAAATGGCGGGATCTTCCCCTCCCATCCACCAGCAGGATTTATCGATGCATTGGAAGTCAATGGACTTTTTGCTGGTTTGCCGTATTTACTACCTCATTATCCATTATGGTGGGGCCAGAAAATCCTGACTAAGTCTGTCGATATTTTCCTGAGATATATACTCATGTATTTCTGGTATCTCTCTTTGCACTCTCTCCAGTGCCTCTATATTATTTTTATTATATGGCAACCAAAACTACACACAGTAAGTACTCTGTGTTGTCCAACCAAGGTTTGATACAGTTTTAGCAAAAATTCCTTATGTTTCAATTCTATCCTCCTAGAAATAAGGCCTAGAGCATGGTTTGCTCTTTTATTGCTTTGCCAACCTGTGGGGCAACTTTTAGCAATTGATGTGTTTGTGCTTTGAGGCACCTTTGTCCCAATCCCTACCTAGAGTTGCACCTATCATGCAATTAATGATGTTTCTACTCTTCCTACAAAAATGTATGCCATCATATTTATCTGTGTTGAACTTCATTTGTTACTAATTACCAATTTTATTAATATCCTCCTATAATTTGTTGCATTTCCTCAATTTGGTCACCTATAAAATTAGAAATTGGCTGGAATTCTTCAGTCTCACCCGTGGCTGGGATTCTATAGTCCCACTGCAGTGAATAGTATTTTTTGGTTGTGTGCCAAATTCTCCATTCTTGCTGGCAGTGGTAGCAGGCATATGAGATTGGAGAATTCCAGCCATTATGTTTTTAATTCCAACGTCCAAATCATTGACGTGAATTGTGAACAGCAGTGGTCCCAGAACTGATATTTGTGGAACATCACTTCCCACCTTTTACTATATGGAATAACTACTCTATATTCCCACTCTTTGCTTTCTGTCTTGAAAAAAGCTAGCATTCCATTCTGCCATTTGTCCCTTGTCCCCATATTCTCTGACCTTCTTCATTAGTATATTATGAGGCTTCTTATCGAAGGTCATTTCAAAATCCAAATAAACTACATCTACTGCATTACTATTGTCTATTCCCTCTGTTAGCACCTCAGAAAATTCAGTCAGTTTGGTCAAGCAAGAACTTTCCTTTTGTAATACCTGTTGACTATTCATTACTATATTTGTTATTATATATTTGAGATGTTCTTTTCAAGGATTCCATTATTTTTCCAATGGCTAATGTTTCTGTGTTTGTGCTAGATTTTTTTTCTCCTTTCCTCCCTTTGTGATTTTCTCCCCCAATATGTCTCCTATCTTCTGCATACTCCTTATGTCATAATAATGAAGGAAAACCACTAAATTACGTCCAGAAATATTGAACTCTAAATAAGACCTGTGGTATTTTTTCAAAAGCCAAAGGTGGCTGAGGAGGTAAAGTCAGTCATTGGCTGAATTGCTAGTGTGTGATACTTTGAGAGACAATGGAACCCCACCTTGCTTCCAGAAAAGGTCCTTCTCAAGCATCCAGAAACTAATTGCCACCTCTGGTGGAGACAATGGGACATAATGGGAAATGAGTGTCATCTCATCAAGAGATATCCTGGGCATTATGTCCTGACAGATTTGTTGATTTCACCTGATTGTTGAAACAAACCAAATTAGTGAAGACATACAATTGAAATGGGAACCGGGAAGCTTCTCCGCCAACTGCAGAACACTAGAAACTCAAAACTGACTATTCACCTACTGAAGTCAGTGCGATTGGAATCTCAAATTGCAATGGCCGCAACGCTCAATCATCTACTCCTCACAAGTCAAGGGCTGTTTCATTTACTTTTTTACATACTTTGGACTTAGTTCTCACTTCTAATCCTTATAAATGTATATGCATGTTTTCTTATCATGTTCTTGTCTTTAGTAGTTAATAAACGCTATCTTTCACTCAAGAAAGCCTGGTTAAATTGTCTCCTTTTAAAACAAAGAACAAAGAACAAAGAACAGTACAGCACAGGAAACAGGCCCTTCGGCCCTCCAAGCCTGTGCCGCTCCTTGGTCCAACTAGACCAATTGTTTGTATCCCTCCATTCCCAGGCTGCTCATGTGACTATCTAGGTAAGTCTTAAACGATGTCAGCGTGCCTGCCTCCACCACCCTACTTGGCAGTGCATTCCAGGCCCCCACCACCCTCTGTGTAAAAAACATCCCTCTAATATCTGAGTTATACTTCGCCCCTCTCACCTTGAGCCCGTGACCCCTCGTGAACATCACTTCTGATCTGGGAAAAAGCTTTCCACCGTTCACCCTATCTATCCCCTTCATAATCTTGTACACCTCTATTAGATCTCCCCTCATTCTCCGTCTTTCCAGGGAGAACAACCCCAGTTTACCCAATCTCTCCTCATCGCTAAAACATAAATATTGGGACCGGGAAAATATATCCATGAAGGATGGGATCTTTTTTGTTTATATTAATCATATTGTGACCAGTAGACGGGGTTGAATAGAGAAAGGGAGCCAGTTCATCCCTCCTCACCTGGGGCATAATAATTTGGGATATCCCAGCCAGACGGTAACGAATTGAGGGATCTTATCCAGATTAACAAATTTGAGGAACCTCACCTTGGGACTGGTTGTAACACTTACTTCTTCAACTTCTCAAACACTGCAGGTTTGTCCCCTTAAGTTCAATACCTTTTTTTCTTTCTTTTTCTTCTCACCTCCTAGTGAGCCCTAATGTTCAACTCAGGACTAAAAATCCTAAAACAAAAGCAAAATACCGGAGATGTTGGAAATCCGAAATAAAAACAGAAAATGCTGAAAATACTTAGCAGGCCAGACAGCAAATGTGGAGAGAAAATATGATTTAAGAGATAGTCATTGCAAATTTTGAGAAATTCGCTGCTGCTGCACATTGGGACCCAGTGGAAGTCTTGATGCATGCACAAGATTGGTACCTAATGCATGAACTTCAAAGTTCAATGGACAGAGAGAGATACGTTGCCCAGACTCTGTATCAATGCCTCTGATACTGACCCTGCCATTGTAGTCTTGGGCTAGATGCCCTGGGGTTGTCCAGATATTTACAGCTGAATGCCTAGAATTCTTAATCACAGGCATGGAAAGTGATTTACAGTGGAAGCTATATCATGAAGGCCTTTTCCTTACACAAGTCTTTTGTAAAAGTAAATCTACTGAACAATCCCCAACTCTCACTGATGCCATTCACCACCGCCACCCCCCCGTCCCCTCCCCCCCGCAACTCCCACTGCAGCCCCCACCTGCCATTAGAATTGAGGAAAGATGTAATTAATTTTGAGGAAGGGAAAGGGGGAGAAGAAGTAAAATTGAAAGTGTGTGATAGGATGGTTGTCAGGAAAGATTAAATGACAAAAGGTTTTGCAGTACAAAAACTAAAGAGAGTGGTAACGGGTCAAACAAAGAAGTCAAAGATATATCCATATAAGGTGTGAATGGTTGGATAACAAACATCTGAGTATGAAGTGAATGAATAAAGAAAGAAATGAGAAAAATAAAATGAAACAAAATGAAGCCAGAAGTTATGATCTAAAGTTGTTGAATTTCAGAAGGCTTCAGAGTGCTGACTCGAACAATGAGTTCTTTTCCTCGCGTTGGCCTTGAATTTCATTGGAACAGTGCAACAGGTCAAGGACAGAAATGACAGAGTGGAAGCAATGTGGAGAATTGAAATGACAGGCAACTGTAAGCTCAGGGTGCCTGATGAAGGGTCGGTAACTTGAATCAATGGTCTGAATTTTCTGGCTGTTCACCAGCTGCCGCTGCAACGGAGAATTTGGTGCTCAGCCAAATCTACGTTCACTGCAGTGGGACCAGAAAATCCCACCGTTGTGAATGGCCCGAAAATTCCTCCAATTTCTTTGTTTCTCTCCACAGATGCTGCCTGACTTTCTGAAAGTTTCCAGCTTTTCCTGTTTTTATTTCAGTAAATAGCAATGTAGTTTACTATTTATTTCATTCAAAGTACCTTTGAAATTTGTATCAAAACTTTTACATGGTTACTTAAATTAAAGGTTACATAAATATTCAAACATTTATGACCTTGTCCCACTTGACTTTCAGCGAGGCAAGGTGGTACGATTAGATGAGAGGTGGGAAAGGGCAGGAAGCTGATTTCAGTATTAATGACATTATTCGCATGTCATTCGTGAGTCCTGGAAGATATCGTCTGTGCTCACTTGAATTTACCTGATCGCTGGTCGAGCTTCCCACCGGCGAGAATCACAGATGATCTCCACCAGTGGGAGACCAGACGATGGCCTAGCCAGGGGGATTTGAGGACATTGAAGCCAGGCCGATCCCTCTGGTGAGGCCACCTGGCATCTTGCCACTGTCCACCTGACACAATGGCACTGCCTGCCTGGCACTTTGGCATTGCCCACCGGGCACCCTGGCACTGCCCACTTGGCACCATAACTATGCCGAGGCAGTGCCAAGAGGGTGGGGCCTGACTAGGGGTGGAGCCTGCGGGGGTGGAACTATGATGGGGGAGGAAATGGGAGCTCTGCAGTGGTAGGATAGAGGGAACTCTGCAGAGGTGGGGATCGGGGAGGGAAGGGAACTCTGCACGGGGTGTGGTCGGGTAGGGAGGGAACTCTGCAGGGGCGGCCATCGGGGAGGGAACTCTGCAGGGGGGCGAGTGGGGAGGGAGGGAAATCTACAGGGGGGGCGATTGGGGAGGGAGGGAACTATGCAGGGGGGGAGCGATTGAGGAGGGAGGGAACTCTGCAGGGGGGGACAATTAGCGGGGGCTGTAGACCGGCACTTCAAATTTTTTTTAGTAAGATTCTGCCCAAAAAACGTTTAAAAAGTTAATAGTTAAATCAATGCTCGATAACTGTAAAAGCACTCAGCACTGTGAAGCTGTTGGGCATCAAGGGAATTCCTTGTGTTGCTCACCTCAAAGTGGGCTTGGCCTTGATCTTCTGTACATGACCACTTCCCTTGTTAAGGTCTTCACAGATGGCTGTATCCTACAGCCAGGACAGGAAGTCCCTCAAGCTCCAGCGAGAAAAGATCAGGACAGAGTTCTTATTGTGGTCAATGACTCCACCACATCTCTATTAGGTTAAAGTCCTTTCTGGAGAAATAGAAAGAAGAAAAAACAGAGTTAACCATTCAGGGAGAAGAAACAACAAGGTAAATTGGTGAATAGTTTCACCAGTCCATAGAATCCCTACAGTGCAGAAGGAGGCCATTCAGCCAATCAAGTCTGTGCTGACTCTCCAAAAGAGCATGTTACCCAGGCCCAGCCCCCAATCCCTGTAACCTCATGCATTTACCATGGCTAATCCACCTAACCTACACATCCTTGGACATCAAAGGGCAATTTTGTATGGCCAGTCCACCTAACCTGCACATCTTTGGAGTGTGGGAGGAAGCTGGATCACCTGAGGAAACACATGCAGACACAGGGAGAAGGTGCAAACTCCACACAATTACCTGAGGCTGGAATTGAACCCAGGCCACCATGCCACATGTCAGTTTGTCGGTGATGGTTATAGGATAATATGATGCCAATGAGTTATATTCACATGAACCAGGTGGGTTCAGAGGGTTAATCTCTCTCCAGTTTTATTAAGATTGGAAGTTCTTCAATGCTGAACTTTTATTGGAAACATGTTGAAGTCCTGAAGTATGTTCTTGTCTATCCTGAGACCTGTGATAATGATGACTTACTCAAGGAATTCCTCATACTATAATGCCTTCATCCAATATTACAGTTGCAAGGATTTCTGGATCTGTGAATGAAATCCACCATTACAAGCAGAGTGAGCACCAGAGCTAGACTGTGCTGTGAGTGGAGTGTAGACTGTACCTTTGTGTTCTAGCCCATCTGTAACCCTACCCATGTAATCAGGGGGATTGAATTGATTCAGCAGAGGGAAACAGTCAGCCTGATACACATCACTAGAAATCACAGAAATTGGAACAAAAAACTGGAAAGAAAATGCTGTTATCACTAAAAGTGACCATGAGGTTGTTGGCTTGAAACAAATTCCACTGACTGACTAATGTCCTTACCCTGCCTGTCAGTAATAGACTGCAATCTCTTTGCAAAGCGCTTGGGCGGGATTTTATGGCCTCCCCTAGGACTTCCCCCTAACTACAACAGTGAAACTTCACCCTGTGCCAACTTAGTGGTCCACTATGTTCCTCTTCTTTCATTCCCTCCCACTCCTAAGTGTGTCCCCAGATTGCACATTGGAGGTGGAGGTGGACTGTTGTTGACCGTGCCCTTTGGCCTGTGATGCCCGTGGCGGGCATCTTCTGGTCGGTCGATCCAAGACCGGAAAATTCTACCCAAGGTCAATGGACCTATCCATTGTCTGCCTCTCGCCTGCTCCGATTCCTGTGGCGGGCAGGGCGGTAGAATTCCAGTGCTTGACTCTTAACTGCCACCTAAAGAGGTTTACCAACCCACTCAGTTAACATGAGCTGTAAATGCCTGCCCTGTTAACAATACACACACCTCAATAGCTAGATTTTAGAAAAATATCCTCAATAAAGCGTACTTCAACAACTTTTCCATATTTTCTAGATCCACTCTGCAACCTCACTCTGGGTGATGGATATTTTGAAATCGTTAATACAACATGGCTGCATGGAAACAATGAAACTTGTCCAAATGGATCAGAAATCTACCTTCCTCACCAGGGTCCAAGTGAGCAATACTGGGAGTAAGTAAATGACTACAGATAGCTGCACCTATAACCTGCACAGCTGTACCAGCAGCTTCCTCTTGGGAAGGTTAGTTGGGGGAATGTCCTGTTTAATGAGTGAAAAGCTGTTTGATTCTGATAGAGGTACTATTTACATCATACACCTGTTACAAAACAACATCACAACGGGGGCCCTTTCATTAGTTAACAGCTCCCTGGTTTCTAACACTGCAGGTTTACTTTAACAATATTTATACAGTGACACATTTATTGATGCTGCCATAGGCGGGTATGTAACACTTGCTTTCAAATACCCCCTATTAGGCATGAGTGCAGAGGACCAGTGAGAAGATCAGAGGTCCAAGCAGTCGACATAGCCCCCTCCCCAATTCCCCTTCCCTTAAGGGACAGATGTTACATTGATAGGCCAGACAGTATGGTGGTGACATGTGTTTATTAGTTACAGTGTAAAAGTGGTGTCCGCTTCCCCCTAACTACAACAGTGAAACTTCACCTGTGCCAACTTAGTGGTCCACTATGTTCCTCTTCTTTCATTCCCTCCCACTCCTTCTAAGTGTGTCCCAAGATTGCACATCGGAGGTGGAGGTGGACTGTTGATGACTGTGCCCTTTGGCCTGTGCTGCCCGTGGTGGGCATCTTCTGGGCCTGGAAGGTCCTGGGTCTGGTCGACTTCAGGTGTCACAGGTGACAACGTGCCACCCTGTTCTGCCCGCTGTCCAGGAGAAATGCCAGTGTCAGGAAGGGGGGAAATTCAAAAGGATTGGCAACGGCCTGAGTCTCCATGGTTGAAGGCCTCTGACTGGGATCCGGCGCTTACTCCTCCCTCAGGGTCCTCATTGGCCCCTGGGCCATTCCTTGGGATGGAGAGGCAGCTGGAGTGAACGCCAGAAGCCTCCCTGTCATCCAGCACTGCCAGTCCTGGAGACCTGCCATTGTCTTCACCATGGTTCTGAAAGCCCTTAGTGATTGGGCATTGCTATGGATGCCCTCAGCGAAGGTCCTGTGTGACTGGGCCAATCTCTGATGCACATCAGCAATTTTCCTCAACAGCAGTGAAATGCCCGTGTGTGACTGGCCTTGGTGCCTCGGGACGCAGCCATGAACATCATAGAAACATAGAAACATAGAAACCCTACAGTGCAGAAGGAGGCCATTCGGCCCATCGAGTCTGCACCGACCACAATCCCACCCAGGCCCTACCCCCACATATTTACCCGCTAATCCCTCTAACCTACGCATCTCAGGACTCTAATGGGCAATTTTTAACCTGGCCAATCAACTTAACCTGCACATCTTTGGACTGTGGGAGGAAACCGGAGCACCCGGAGGAAACCCACGCAGACACGAGGAGAATGTGCAAACTCCACACAGACAGTGACCCGAGCCGGGAATCGAACTGAGTGTGCCACACCTTGGAAGTCATTTGGCATGGTATGGACATCTTGGCCCAGACTTTCCACTGTGGACACGACCCTTGCAGTGTTGGCCTGGGTACCACTCAGTGCCAGCACCATCTCCTGTGAGATGAGGCTGCTGGACTCTTCCGGTTATGCCTGCATTTGCAGGAAGGTCGCTGATTCCCCCTCCTGTAAAGCCTGGCTCTGCTTTTGCGTATTGACCATTACTGGGATGAATGTTTCCAAAGGCCGGACATCTGCCTTGGGACCAGCAGTTCCCAGAGACCCGTCAGCCCTCCAACTGCCCACTCCCTTGGATGTTCCAGCCTCCACATGATGTGCGATAGCTGCAGTATGATGCTCACCAGAGAGTGCCCCAAAAGCCTGTCCACTAACGTTTCCCTCCAAGGTGTGTCTTTGTGCTGGTGCTTGGTGCTGGTGAATGCAGTGACTGTGTGTCTGTGTCCTCCCCGGAGCTGGGACCTGGGGTGCTGGAAAGTGGGATGCAACCCCACCGGATGGCACGGTCTCATTCAATGGAGATGCAAGACAAAGGACATGAAGTCAGCTGGTGGAGATGTCAAGGGTGTGGGGATGATAGATTCACTTCAAGAAGGTCAACTGGATCATGGTGCTTTGGGCTCTTACTTGCTCAGGGTCTGGTGACCTTGCAGTCAGCAACAGTTTGCTCCTGGGTCCACCTGCAATTTCCAGAGCCCTCTCTTCAGAAAGAGTGAGGACTCATACCTCAGGGATGATCCCACCAGTCTTCCCCTGCTCCCTGTTGTTGAAGGCAACCTTTGCCTATGGGGACACAAAGGTGACAGAGTGAGAGGTTGACCTGACTAGGATGGGGGCTGATTGCTGGTGGCATGTGTGGGCATGGGACCTAGACAATTAGGGGATGTGATGTGGACTGCAAAGTGGGGGGGATCAGATGGGGATTTTGTGTGACAATGTTAGAAGATGGTGCGGTGGGATTGAGGGGGTTTAAGGTGAGATGGCAGAGGTTAGGAATATGCGTGATGTCTGGGGCAGGGAAGTGGGCACTCACCCTTGTAAACCAGAGCATATCATCCATCTTGCTGTGGTATTGCATGCCCGCCCTCTGGGTGAAGCTCCTGGTGCTCACTGCCTTGGCCACCGCTTCCCATGCCTCCATAACCTCGGCTGATGGAAGATCCTGTCAACTCTCGGAAAGAAGGTGGCCCTCCTCTCCTCCACAGCTTCCAGCATCCTCTCCACCTCTGATTCCAGAAATCTGGGAGCTGACCTTTTCCGACCATATTGCTGGCTGAAGGAGAGTGCTGCTGAAAGGAGCGCTGAAATACTGGTCCCGCTTGTAGAGGACTAATAGCTGAATCCTGACTGCAGAGAATCAGGTGCCAAGCATCAGGAAGAATACCAGCGGGAAACACTCTGGCTTTCCTGCTGGCGTGGGCACTTAATCCCAGTTCGGGAGAATCGTGACCATGGTCTTTTGAGTCAGTTTTCCATTCTGGGATCTTCCCATCCAGTTATAAAATCAACTGGGATCGTAATACAAGGCATTGGAAAACAAAATATGACATGAGAACGTAAGAAATGAGTGCAGGAGTACACCATACTGCTCCTTGAGCCTGCCTTACCATTCAGTATGATCATGGTTGGTCATCTGTGTCAACTCCACTTTCCCTCCCACTTCCTTGATTCCTGGAGAGCCCAAAAATCTGTCCATCTCAGCCTTAAACATGGGCAAAGCTGGAGCATTCACTATCATGGGCGGCTAGGGAGAAAGTTGTGGGTCCTCTAGCCGAGATATTTAGATCATCGATAGTCACGGGTGAGGTGCCTGAAGATTAGAGAGTGGCAAATGTTGTGCCTTTGTTTAAAAAGGGCTGCAGGGAAAAGCCTGGGAACTACAGGCCAGTGAGCCTCACATCTGTGGTGGGTAAATTTTTGGAAGGTATTTTGAGAGACAGGATCTACAGGCATTTAGAGACGCAAGGACTGATTAGGGACAGTCAGCATGGCTTTGTGAGTGGAAAATCATGTCTCATAAATTTGATTGCGTTTTTTGAAGGGGTAACCAAGAAGGTAGATGAGGGCAGTGCAGTTGATGTTGTTTACATGGACTTTAGCAAGGCCTTTGACAGGTACTGTTGCATAAGGTTAAATCTCACGGGATCCAGGGTGAGGTAGCCAATTGGATACAAAATTGGCTTCTTGACAGAAGCCAGAGGGGGTTGTAGAGAGTTGTTTTTCAAACAGGAGGCCTGTGACCAGTGGTGTGCCTCAGGGATCAGTGCTGGGTCCACTGTTATTTGTCATTTATATTAATGATTTGGATTAGAATATAGGGGGCATGGTTAGTAAGTTTTCAGATGACACTAAGATTGGTGGCATAGTGGACAGTGAAGAAAGTTATCTCCAATTGCAACGGGATCTTGATCAATTGGGCCAGTGGGCTGAAGAATGGCAGATGGAGTTTAATTTAGGCAAATATGAGGTGATGCATTTTGATAGATTGAACCAGGGCAGGACTTACTCAGTTAATGGTAGGGCGTTGGGGAGAGTTACAGAACAAAGAGATCTCGGGGTACACGTTCATAGCTCCTTGAAAGTGGAGTCACAGGTGGATAGAGTGGTGAAGAAGGCATTCAGCATGCTTGGTTTCATCGGTCAGAATATTGAATACAGGAGTTGGACTGTCTTGTTGAAGTTGTACAAGACATTGGTAAGGCCACACTTGGAATATTGTGTGCAATTCTGGTCACCTCACCCTATTATAGAAAGGATATTATTAAACTAGAAAGAGTGCAGAAAAGATTTGCTAGGATGCTACCGGGACTTGATGGATTGAGTTTTAAGGAGATGCTGGATAGACTGGGACTTTTTTCTCTGGAACGTAGGAGGCTGAGGGGTGATCTTTATAGAGGTCTATAAAATAATGAGGGGCACAGATCAGCTAGATAGTCAATATCTTTTCCCAAAGGTAGGGGAGTCTAAAACTAGAGGGCATAGGTTTAAGGTGAGAAGGGAGAGATACAAAAGTGTCCAGAGGGGCAATTTCTTCACACAGAGGGTGGTGAGTGTCTGGAACAAGCTGCCAGAGGTAGTAGTAGAGGCGGGTACAATTTTGTCTTTTAAAAAGCATTCAGATAGTTACATGGGTACGATGGGTATAGAGGGAAATGGGCCAAATGCGGGCAATTGGGATTAGCTTAGGGGTTTTTAAAAAAAAGGGCGGCATGGACAAGTTAGGCCGAAGGGCCTGTTTCCCTGTTGTAAACCTCTATGACTCTATGTTCCTAATAGCTTGCTGCATCTGCATGTTAACCTTCAGTGACTTATGGACAAGTATACGCAGGTCCCCTTGCATTTCTACACTTTCTAATTTCTTACCATTTAGGAAATACTCTGCACATCTGTTCCTTCCACCAAATTGCATTACCTCTCATATTTCCACATTATATTCCATCTCCCTACTCACTGGATGTGATTTTCCCACCCTGCTATGCTACTCGACCAGCGTAGCCGGGCGGGAAATTTAAGCAGGAGGCCAAAAACGAGAATCATGACTGGCGATCTTCCCGGGGCCATTTTTTCTGATATTATCAGCCTTGCGCTGGGGGAATGGCACAAAGCTGAGTAAAACATTCATTGCCTCATTTCAATCTATTTAGTGAGCCTGGGACGGTATCGTCTGCGCTCATTTAGGTTTCCAACCTCGCCGATGGAGGTCCACATCCGCAGGGATCATGTGTGGTCCCCAGCAACAGGGACCAGGCGTGATAGCCTCACTGGTGGGACCAGAGACTATTGAGGCTCCTGGGGAGGTCAGGGCAGGGGGGGCTGTGCCCCTTGGGCAGTGCCAGCCTGGCACCTTGGCAGGCCCACTGGGCACACTGCCCCTGCAAACCTGGCAAACTGGCAATGCCCACTGGGCACAGGGCAGTGCCGAGGAGTCGGGGCCAGAGGGGGCAGGGCCCCATGGGGAGGCCATGATGGGGAGGAGCCAGACTTGGGGGAGGCGGGAGGTAGTAGGGGAGTGAAAAGGGGAAATCTGTATGGGGGGATGGGTGCTGGTGGTGGGTCCAGCCATTGGGAGTCCGGGGCCGGCCAGAGGAGAGGGAATCGGGGCTGGCGATTGGGAGACTGGCGATGGTCAGGGTGGATCAGGGCTGGCGATGTCTTGGGGTAGAGAGGTCCAGAGCCAGATTGGGAGGCCTTCAATATCTGGGGTAGTGGGGGCGGGCGGCGGGGGGTGGTGGGGGGCGGGGAGCGGGGCTACGGGGGCGGGGTTCATGTGAACCGAATTCTCAGTATCGTGGGAGATTGGAGCATGCGCAGTGGCCTCCTCAGCAGTCTGATGCCAGCTTCTCGAGTGGGATTAAGCCCCCCCCCTTCTCCCCACACTCGCATGAATCACCTGATGGCCTCTGTGTTGCACAGAGTGTCGTAAATTCATTTAACTAAGTTTGCCCAAAAAATGGATGGGAAAACCTCCCATTTTCCCACCTGTTGGGTACTCAGAATTTTTTGGGAATACTGTGCCCACTAAGTTTGTCCAAATCCTTCTGTAGCAACTGTACATCTTCCTCACAATACAAATTCCTGCCTAACTTTCTGTCATTTGAGAAGTTGGAAATATTACATTTGATCCTCACATCCAAATGGTTGATATATATTGTGAACAGCTAGGGCCCAAGTGCTGATCCTTGCTGTACCCCACTAGCCACAGTCTGCCAACATGGGAATAACCCATTGAAACCCACTTTCTGTTTTCTGCCTGTCAGCCAATCCTCAATCCATGGCAATATATTACCTCCTATTCCAAATGCTTTTATTTTACTTATCAACCTCCGGTGAGGGACTTCAGCAAAAGCCTTCTGGAAATCCAAATATACTATGCACATATAAATAAAAGCAAATTACTGCTGATGTTGGAATCTGAAACCAAAAGAGAAAATGCTGGAAAATCTCAACAGGTCTGGCAGCAACTCTAGGGAGAGAAAAGAACTGACGCTTCGAGTCCAGATGACCCTTTGTCAAAGCTAAAGGGCATAGAAAGTGGGAGATATTTATACTATGCCCACCGACTCTTCTTTGTCAATTTTGTTTGTAACACCTTCAAATCAAGTTTGTCAAACAGGATTTCCTATTTGTAAGTCCATGCTGACTCAATCAGATTATGATTGTCCAAGTCCCCATGGCGGCATGGTGGCACAGTGGTTAGCACTGCTGCCTCACAGTGCCAGGAACCCGGGTTCAATTCCAGCCTTGGGTGACTGTGTGGAGTTTGCAGGTTCTCTCCATATCTGTGTGGGTTTCCTCTGGATGCTCTGGTTTTCTCCCACAATCCAAAGATGTGCAGGTTGGGGGAATTAGACATGCTAACTTGTCCCCAAGATGTGTAGGTTGGGGGGTCAAATACATAGGACTAGGGGATAGGGCCTGGGTGGGATGATCTGTCAGAAAGCCATGCAGAGTCGATGGATCAAATGGCCCCCTTCTGCACTGCAGGGATTCTACGATTCTATGATTCTTTATGGTGCAGTCATGTAGTAACATTACTTTCTGTATTTGTGTTGACATATGGGTTATTTGGACTCAAACTGAAGCAAAATTAGAAGAATTTGGCAGTACCATCACTAATCTTCACCTTCCCCTAAAGCCACAACGCACAAGTTAAGTGTTAGTTCCCTAGACACCACAGTATTTAAATTGGCACAAGACAATGGACATTAGTTAGCGATAATAGTATTATTTTCTTAATAACTGACATTCACTTATACACACAACACACCATTACCCAAACACACCTTCCATGGATTGGTGAGGTCACAACTAATGTATTTCCAAAGCATATGCAGAAAGTTGGAAGATTTTAACCAGGCAGTTACTACCTTTTTTGCTGCATTTCAGAGCACAATCCCAGATTGAAATGTGAAGTTTATGTATCTGTATTGCAGTGAGTGGGAGAGCTTGGACAGACTGCTAATTCTGGATGAGCTGACAAAGGTCGTCAAGTCTTTTCAGATGAGTAATACTCCCAGAAGTGATGGCTTACTGGCTGAGTTGTGCTGTGCTCTGAGACCTGCCAGGAGTGCACGAGAATATGCTTCTGGAAGGCAGCATGTCAGAATCTATGAGGAAAGGCACCATTACCTTCATCTACAAGCAGAAGGGGCAAAGGGAAGAAATTAGAAATTGGCGACCCATTTCACTATTGAATGTGCACTATAAAATTCCAGCCAAGGTCATCACCAATCGGGTCAAGTTTGCTCTGGAGTCAGTGATCCGCCTTGACCAGACCTGTGCTGTACCTGGCAGGAAGATCTCTGAAATCCTCGCGCTATTCAGGGATATGATTGCCTATGTGCAGGACAGGGGTGTGGAAATCTGCTTCATCAGCCTGGACCAGGAGCAGGCGCTTGACAGAATATCGCACACCTACATGATGGATGTACTCTCCAAAATGGGATTTGGGGAGGGAATCTGGAATTGGATCCAACTGCTTGATACAAACATCAGTAGCTCAGTTTCAATTAATGGGTGGGAATCAGAAAGTTTTCAGATCAAATCTGGCATCAGGCAGGATTGCCCTCTCTCCTCTGTCCAGTTTGTGTGTTACATAGAATCTTTTGTCGAGTCCATCAGGAAGGATCTGGGCATAAGAGGAGTGCCGATCCCAGGCTACAGAAGCACGCACTCTTTTGGTGCGCAAGGCTCCTGAACATCTGCGACCAGTTTGAACTGGCCTCGGGCACCAAGGTAAACCATAGCAAGGGCAAGGCCATGTTCTTTGGGAACTGGGCTGCCCTATCCTTTGTCCTCGTCACCATCAGGTCAGATTATCTGAAGGTGCTGGGGATATGGTTCGGAGTGGCTGGGGCGTGCGCCAAAACTAGGAGGAAAGTATTGCCAAGGCAAAGCAGAAACTGCGCGTGTGGGAGCAATGCTACCTCTCCATTGTGGGCAGAAACCTGGTCATCAGCTGTGAGGTACTCTCGGGGTTGACATACGTAGCGCAGGTCTAGCCCAGCAGTCACTTGAGCCATTGTCAAATTCATCTGGAAATCCAAGATGGATCATGTCTGAAGCGACGCTTTGCACAATTCTCTGTGTAAGGGAGGAAAGAAGGTACCCAACTCTGCCTCATCCTGATGGCCACCTTTGTGTGTGGCTACATCAAGCTGTGCGTAGGTACTCGTTATGCAAACACCAAGGGGGTGATTCTCCCATTCCGTTGCGCTGTTTTGAGGAGACTCAAGTGGAGGCCGTTTCGCGGGCTTCCCACTGGGCGCCAAAGCTTCCACAAGTCTCCGGGAGCCGGATTTTTGGCGCCGTCAGCTCCATGCATCAGCGCATAATTTAGCTGCATAATTTATTTAAATGAGAATTTCCTGACAATTTAAATCTCATTAGTGGACCCGGGATTGAAATCTCCAGACCCGCTTGCCTCTTCCCCCCCGACAGGAGTGTTTCACTCCAGTGGGGTTTACAATAGCCCCCCACTTGCGGGGAGTTAGCGGCTTGACCCCGTAGGAGTGAAGGAGGCCATCGAGGCCCCTCCCAGGAGGTCAGGGCAGAGGGGGAGGTGCCCCTGGGCATTGTCAGCTTGGCAATACCAACCTGGCCCCCTGGCACTACCCAAGGGGCAAAGTGCCAACGCCCATGGACACCTTGGCACTGCCAACGGGGAAGGGCCTAATGGGGGTGGGGCCTAATGTCCTCTGAGGTAGTTGGGGGAAGATCAGTGGGGTTGGGGGTTCCACTGCCACTCTGCACTTGGGCTGAGTGACAGAGGGAGTGAGGCCAGTGATCGGGGCTGGGCATCAGGGTGGGGGGTTGGACTGCCAGGGGCATCAGGACTGCGGGGGGGTGGGGTGGATCGCGACAACCGGTGGGGGGGTGTGGGGGAGGATGGGATCAGGAGATTGGGGCTATGGGAGGGGGAGAGATCGAGGCGGGCTTGGGGGAGTGGAACGTGGTCGAGGCTGGCCTGGACACATCCAGGGGTCCAGTGATCAGGCTGTCGGGGAGTCAGAAGGCCAGCGATGCGGGGTTGTGGGTTTGTAAGAAACTTACAAAAGGCATCAATTCAAAAATATTTAAAATCAGGAAAAAAGAAATTAAGAATCCCCTAAAATGATAAGGGTGATATGGTAAATCAAAGTAAGGGAATGAAACACATATTGAATAATTACTTTGTGTTAATATTTGTGGTGGGGGGGAGGTCAACATCCAGAAATCCCAAGCAAATTGATATTGAATCAAGGATGGGGTCTCGCTATAAGCAAACAATAGTAATGAAGAAAACCATGGTACTAAAGAGTCGCTAATCACCAGGAACAGATGGTTTCCATCCAAGGTTTTAAAGGAAGTATGTAATAACAGTGTAGGTGTCCTACCTGCAACCATTCAAAATTCTTGCCATTTGGGAATCATTCCTTACGATCAGAAAATTGGGAATGGCGCTCCACCATTTCAAAAAGGTGAGTTAGCTTAACTTCTGTTGTCAGAAATTTAATTGAGTCTTTAATAAAGGATAGGGTGACTGGACAACTTGAAAGTTTTCAGCTGATCAGGGAGAGCCCAGCATTGATTTGTAAAGAGTAGATCATGTTTGACGAATTTGGTTGAATGTTTTGAAGAGGTGACTAAAGCAGTGGACATGGGAATGCTGATGAATGTTATTAAGTAAATGGATGTTCAGAAGGTATTTGATAAAGTCTCTCATGAGAAACTAAAGTTAAAATTGAAGCCTATGAAATTGAAGGCAATTGATTTTCCTGGTCAGAAATTCAGTTGAACTGTAAAAGTCAGAGTGTAGGGATAATGGGCCGGTGTTCTAATGGCTGCATATGACTAGTGGTGACCTGTAAGGATGTGTGTTGGAATTTCAACAATTCACTACATTTATTGACAAGTTAGTTTGCAG
Source organism: Mustelus asterias (assembly GCF_964213995.1). Classification (NCBI taxonomy): domain Eukaryota; kingdom Metazoa; phylum Chordata; class Chondrichthyes; order Carcharhiniformes; family Triakidae; genus Mustelus; species Mustelus asterias. Next base: position 82,407,978 of record NC_135804.1, on the reverse strand, counting down.
GATTGAAAGCCGCATATCTAATTTTGCCAGTAACATGAAGATAGACAGCATTACAAGCAATATAGGTGGAAGCATAAAATTACAATAAAGTATTGATAGATTAAAGTGAGTGAGAAAGACTGGCAAATGGATTTAATGTGGGCAAAAAAGAGGTCATCCACTTTAGACCGATTGAGGATAGAACAGAATGCTTTCTAAATGGTGAAAGGCGAGGAACAATGTAGGCCCAAAGAGATTTGGATGTCCAGATATATAGATTATTAAACTTTTATGGACAAGGAGAGAACATAATCAAAAAGGTTACTAGGATGCTTGTTTTGATACTTAAAGGTTTAGAATACAAAGTCATGCTTCAGTTATGTAATGCCTTGGTCAGACTACACCTGGAATACTGTGTAAAGTTCTGATCACCATATCTTTGGAAAAATATATTGGTCTTGAAGGGAGTGCTATGTGAAACTATCAGAACGATATCTGAACTCCATGGGTTAAATTACAAGGATAAATTGCATAAACTTGAGTTAAATTCCTTGAAACTTAGGAAGTTCAATTGAAGCTTTCAAGATATTAAGGGGAATAGGTAAGGTAGATAGAGAGAAACCATTCCTCTTATTTTGGTTGTCTTGGACTAGGGATATTGTCAAAAATTGGAGCTAGACATTTCAGGAGTAAAATTAGAAAATGCTTCTACAAACAGAGGAAGGTCGAAGTTTGGAACTCTCTTCTTCAAATGAAAATTGATGTGAGATCAATGGTAAATTTAAAACATGAGATTGATAGATTTTAGTTATCCATTGTATTAAAGGGTATGGGAAAATGTGAGGCGATGGAGTTAGCTTGCAGATCAGCCATGAACTCATTCAGTTGCAGAATGGACTTGAGGAGCTGAAATGGCCTCCTTTTTTCCTGTGTTCCTATGCATGGTAAGATAGTGAATGAAGCATCATCAGGAATGCCTTAGCATTAAATCAGCAACCAGTAAACTCATTAGTGCTCACTGTTTAAACTAAATTTTGTATTTAGAAAATTAACAGAAAGTGAAAATTCAAAAGTCATAAAATTTAATCTCAATTCTTTGTGACAATTCACTTTCAAAATCAGAATTAATTATCCTTAATTTGGATATCCTGATTATATTTGATGAAATGCTACAATACATTGTGAGGAATTTTACGACATCATCGTGTCCGTTTAGCGGTGGGAAAATGTAAAATCTGGCATGATGCGACCAGCGAGAATGGCACCTGTTTCCGCGCCCATTCCCATTTTACCCCCAAAAAATTGGCACAATTGGGATCCTGCCCAAAATAGGCAAAACGTTAATTTGCACTTTTTTGTATTCATCACAATGTAATTAGTGAGCTTCACGCCTTTAAGTTTCAGCTTTGCAACCATACTCCCCCCGGAACCCAAAGACTTTGGTTTCCGAATGTCCAACAGTTGCTCGTAGGACACTTGCACGCGGAACTGCCGGGGTCTCCACTCTCTCCTCCTGCGCCCCCCCTCCCTCGGGACGAATGACAGCCACGTCCTGCCTCTCGCAGCCGTCCCCTCTACTCCTGCAAGTGACAAGACCTGGGTCTCTGTCCGCGATTCATCCTCCTGCTCCTCCCCCTCAGCTCCAGCAGCAACCAAAACAACAGCAAGATCAACAGGTTGCAAAAGCCATCTCATCAATCCGAAGGTTGGGGGTGGGGAGTGGAATTTGGGGAAGGGGAGAGACAGATGGAGAGGTTTAAGAACTCTGCTCGCCCCCCAGGCCAGCAACACATAGTCCCCGTACCCCCCCCCCTCCCACAGCCCCCCAGCACCACACACTCCCCAGACCCCCCCCCCCACAGCCCCCCAGCACCACACACTCCCCAGACCCCCCCCCAGCCCCCCAGCACCACACACTCCCCAGACCCCCCCCCACAGCCTCACAGCACCACACACTCTCCAGACCTCCCCCCCCCCCACACAGCCTGACAGCACCACACACTCTCCAGACCCCCCCCCCCCCACACAGCCTCACAGCACCACACACTCTCCAGACCCCCCCCCCCCACACAGCCTCACAGCACCACACACTCTCCAGACGCCCCCCCACACAGCCTCACAGCACCACACACTCCCCAGACCCCCCCCCCCACAGCCCCCCCAGCACCACACATTCCATACCCCCCCATAGCCCTGCAGTAACACACACTCCCCAACCCTCCTCCCCCCAGTCCCCCAGCACCACACACTCCCCATACCCCCCCACAGATCCCAGAATGATAACACACGCCACCCATTCCCCGCCCCCCCCCCCACCACCCATCGAACACATTACAGAGCTTGTGCAGCAGTGGCCAAAGGCAGTGCTGCTTGACAAGTCCTGAGGCTGCAGCACTGCCACTTTCCAGCCCATCCCCCACCTGCAACAGTGCTTCCTGCACTCGGACCCAGAGTCACTGCTAAGACTCGAGGTCAGCACTCTGAGCCGCGTCCGTGCTGTGAACAGCAAGAGCCCCCCATCCCCCCACACACTCACAGGCCTCCAGACCTGAAACGCAACATGGCTGCCATGAAACAACATCCTCTGAGCAACACGGAGCAGCTTAAATGCAGAGACTTACTTCCTCGCTCACCCTCACTGATCAAGCGTCTGAATCTGACTTTTATAGAGGAGCTCCAGAAGCTACAGCATCACCTGACCCTGCCAGTCCTGGAGGACCACCGGCGTTCTTGCCATGGTGGTCGAGCCCTCAGCGATGGCCACCTGAGTTGGGGCCTTCTGAGACTGGGCCATGCTCTGCAGTTGCTCAGCCATGACCCTTTGTGTCTAGGCCACGTTCTCAAGGGCTGCTGCTGTAGCCCGCTGTGTCCTGGCGCTGTCAACAAAGAACAAAGAACAATACAGCACAGGAACAGGCCCTTCGGCCCTCCAAGCCCGCGCCGCTCCCCGGTCCAGGATTGAATCCTGAATCCAGGATCCCCGCCCAATTTTCCAGCCTATCTACATACCAATATCCTATCCACCGAGCTGTCCCTCACAGCTACGATGCTTTGTTCATTACAACCTATTAACTCACCCCCACCCCCCCATTCCCGACCATGTGATCTCCAGGGAGAGGCAAAAACCCAGAGTGAAAAACCCCAGGGCCAATATGGGGAAAAAAAATCTGGGAAATTCCTCTCCGACCCCCTGAGGCGATCGAAACGAGTCCAGGAGATCACAATGGCCCTGATCGGAAAATGCTTCCCAACCCTAGTCATTTCCACTTCCACGAACACCATATGAATTCCCTGCCCCCGAGACAGGTTCCCAACTATCCGCAGTCTCGCTCTGTACTGGCACCAGCAAGATGATCATAGAATGAAGCCATGAAACGAGAAACAAGGAACAATTAGCCCGCGCCGCTCCCTGGTCCAAACTAGACCACTCTTTTGTATCCCTCCATTCCCACTCCGTTCATATAGCTGTCTAGATAAGTCTTAAATGTTCCCAGTGTGTCCGCCTCCACCACCCTGCCCGGCAACACATTCCAGGCCCCCACGACCCTCTGTGTGAAATATGTCCTTCTGATATCTGTGTTAAACCTCCCCCCCTTCACCTTGAACCTATGACCCCTCGTGAACGTCTCCACCGACCCGGGGAAAAGCTTCCCACCGTTCACCCTATCTATGCCTTTCATAATTTTATACACCTGTCCTGCAGGGTCTCCTGCAAGCTCTGCAGCCCCTCAGCTATGACCCTCTGTGACTTGGCCACGATCTCAAAGGCTGCAGCCATAGCCCACTGTATCTCAGCACTGTCCTGTTGGATCTCCTGCAAGGTGTATAGCCTCTCAGCCATTGACCGCAGAATCCCGAGAAGCCTATTGTGGCTCTCAGATGTGGCCTGCTGTGACTCGGCCATCGCTTAGAGCCTGCCACTCATGGTGAGGATTTCCTGTCCCAGGCTTTCCACCATGGATGCCACCCTACCAGTGATGGCCTGGGAACCATGCAAGGCAGGCAATAAGCTGGTCCACCTGAAAGCTTTGGGACTCCTCCCAACAGCCTCAAAGTCGGTCCAGTGTGGCTGTCAGCCCCTCCTGCACTCCCTGGCTCTGTTGCAGCATCTCCAGCAGCTGAGGGAGAAGTGATCTCAGATGACCAGCATGTAGCCTGGGCCAGCTAAGTCCTCACCTCCGATAGGCCCCCGCAGGCCAGAGGCCTCGGATGTTCCCTCCTCCACCCGATGTATATCAGCAGATGTGTTGTGTGCACCAGAGAGTGACCCAGATACTTCACCACTAACTTGACACACCGATGTGAGAATCTCTGGGATGGTGAGTTGCGAGGTGGAAGCTGACGTAAAACTGGTACCGGCATCAGAGGTCCCTTCATCAGCTTCCTCCAAGGAGTCTTCCGAGCTGTCAGGGGCAGGATGGGTGGGAGCAGCAGTGGGGGCTGCGATTCCAGATGGCCCAGGTGTATCTGGATCCATTCCTGCAACACCGGGCACAAGGCAGGGAGAGGAATCTGTGCTGCCTGCAACTTACTTGAGATTTCTCCAACAAGTGGAGGATTGGCAGATGCTCTCTTCGGTGCTCCAGCTGGACCATGCTGTTGCTAATAGTCTGCATGCCCTCCTCTCCCGCAAGCTCCAGTGCTCGCTCCTCAAAGGGGATAAGGACCCGGATCTCAGGCACACCACCCCTTGTCTTTGCCCTCTCCCAGCAATTATGGGCATTCTTCTCCTGTGGGGACAGAAGGAGTCATGTAAAATCTGATGGCACGAGACCTGCAGGGTATCGGGGGTGGCACTCAGAGGGCAATGGTTGTGATACTCTTGGGTGGGAGAAGGGAGGTGCTTGGGAGTCAGGGGCTGAAAGTAAGCAGCGTGCTGGGGGAGGGGGGATCTGGGGGTCATTTAGGGGGAAGATGCTAGATGAGGTTAAACATTCACTCTTGCTGCCCAGATGAGGTTATTCAGTTTTTTGTGGCACTGCTTCCCAGTTCTCCTGGCCAGCGTCCTGGCTCTCATGCATGCTGCCACCACCTCCCAGGCTGCGTTTCCATCCCTTCCTCTGGGATGACGTCCTGCTGGGGGGATGAGAGCGTCCCGCCTTGCCTCCACCGCTTCCAGCAACCTGGTCAGATCAACATCAGAAAAACAGGGGGCTGTCTTCCGGGAGGCCATTTTTTTCTGCACTGCCTGCCTGTCTGTCCATTCTTGGGGTTTTTATGGAGCTTTCCCTTTTCGGGCAGATCAGCTACAGGCAGTTTGGAATAGCCACTCGCCCAATAGAGCATTCCAGCAAGTTTAATGCAGTTTGCCTTGTTACCATGAAGGGGAAACCAAGTCAGCACTTGCAGGTGTGTTGATGGAGCCGGGGGCGGGGGGGTGGGGGGGGGGGGGAGTAATTCGTGCCTCTGTGATGATCGGGGGCAGGGGAGAGAGAGGGTCATGTCAGTCAGCCATCAGGGCCCGGGGGGTGGGATGATGAGGGGGCAATGTACCTGGGGGGCCTGGGGTGTTGGGTAAGGGAGTCAGTAATGTTGGGGGGGGGGGGGGCGGTGGTTCCTGATGTCTGTGGGTGGGGGGAGGGGGAGGTTATATCTGGCCCGGGGAGGTTCTGTCAGCAGAGCTGTTTTTTCCCCGGTTTTCTTGCACATGCGCAGTTTGTGGCTCCAATCTGAGCTGCAGGCTGTCTGGCGAATTAGTGGCCCACTGTCTCTCGTGGCGAGAAATGGTCTGGTCCATATTTTCAAAGACTAAGTGCATAAAATTGGGAGTGAAAACTCACCCGAAAAATGGTTCAGTAACTCTCCTGTTTTCACGCTAGCTGGACACTTCGAAAAAATCTTGTAAAATTCTGCCTATTTTTTCTAATAGTGTCCGTGAGTAATGAATTATATATCCTTATACAAGTTGTTCTTTGTTGTCAATTTATTCAGTAAGGTGGTTTTACGCCGTTCCAGTTCAATCGATGAGACTGGGGAGATAGTCTGGTATTTAGCCCTCTGTCTGCTTCTGGCCTGGCTGATTACTGGGGCAGCGTTATCAAAAGGAATCAAATCTTCAGGAAAGGTAAATGATTGGTGATGAATAAAGTTAAAACTAGTGACAAAGTACAGATTACTGCAACAATAAAACTAGAATTTATCAATTATTTGTGAATTGGGCTGGTTTATCTCATGGTGATGTTAACAGTGACTCTTTGGGGAATGGGAGATCCATAATTCATGAGCACTTCAGGCCTGAGTGAGATCTGAAGCTCTTTCTCCTGAGTGAAAGAACAGCAGCAATTTCCCCAAACCCCTGAAATGTGCCCTTCATTCGAAGGGTTTCAGTCACTGATACAGGGATTTTGGGTGAATTTCCAATTGCTCGGGAAGGCTGGGCAGGACTGGCTCAGTGATTGAGCAGATTAGGATATGGCTTTACTTGAGTGAAATGAGGATTTGTCTGGACAATTAGACAATATAAATCAAAGTGAGGAGTGAGATATATTCATCACATTCTGGTTTATTTCCCCATTTTCTGTTACCTCCATGAGCATGACATAAGTTAAAATAATATTGTGCTATTTAGATAGAATTATGTTTTGTAGCTCAATGTTAAATTTACCCTTTATGTGATCATTGTTCCTCCAATTCTTTTCTACTTCATTCTCTGCTTTGATTACAATCCTATTAATTTACCATTCAATTGGATTCAATACTGTAAATTTGTACCAGCAATACAGAAAAATCTAACAAACTCCTCTCCATGGTCAGGTGGTTTATTTCACTGCGACATTCCCGTATGCTGTTCTGAGCATACTCCTGATCCGAGGTCTTACCCTGGAGGGAGCCTATAAAGGAATCGAATTCTACATTGGAAACCAATCAGACTTCTCCAAACTGGCTGATGCTGAGGTGAACACATCAGAATAATCCATAGAATCTTAGATGTAATTTTCAGATTTTCATGTTGCTGTATTTTCCTGTATGTGGGGAAATTCAGGTAGTGCGGTGCCAGCAGTGGGTCAAGAATGAAGTGAGCTTTGCTGTGACTGTTTAATTCAACCATGGCATTAACATCTGAGATTGGGTGTGATGGCAATCTGCATCTGTCAATGGAAGAATTTTGCGTAAAGGGATCCTGGCAGGAGTCGGAATGGCAGCATCCTGTATTGGTTCTTCAGGCTTCAGAAAGGACAAGAATGGAAGCCTGAGGTGGGAAAGCTGCAAGATGTTAAAGCAAGAACAGTCTCACATGGGACTAATAGAAAATGAATGAGGAAGATATATTAATTAAATTAAAGGGCTTCATTTTGGTGTTTATAACAATGGAAATCTCAATGTATGTGAAAATCTCAGTAAGTCAGGCAATGAAAGTCTTCTTTGTCCCTGCCTCTCCATTGTTGCTTCCCGTATTCCAAATGGATATTATCATTCGGATGAAGGGTATGGCCAGAGTAGAAGGTGAGCACGCAGTGTGCTGTGATGGAAGAATTTCTGACTTTGTGAGTGATTTATGTTGAGGGAGTGGGTGGATGGTGGTAGGGGTGACATTAGGTTTGACACTGGAGTACCAAATGGGTTCACACACTCAGGTTAGTTGAACTATGTCTTTGCCTACATGAGCACAGGTTCTTTTAGAGCCAATTGAGGGACTGCAGGCACCCTGTCCACTTAAGCCTCCTCCTTTGCCTCTTCCTGGTCCTCTGGCGGTCCTAAATGATCAGCAACTCCCCTCCTCTCTGTGGTGCCATGTTTTGCAATGTACAACAGACCTCTACTATTCTGGACACCCTTGGTGGTGCAGACTGAAGGGTGCCCCCAGATCTGTCCAGGTATCTGAATCACAGCTTCAACAATCCAATAGCTTGTTTAGTGCTTGCCCTTGTCCTCATGTGACTCTTGTACTTTTCCTCTGCATCAGTCTTAGGGCTCCCCACAGGTACAATAGCCACATCCTCTGCAGACCTGGGGCGGGATTCTCCGACCGTTCACGCCAGCAAGATTCTCTGCTCCCCCTGCAGTGAATGGAGATTTGGCTGAGATTGAATGGAGATTCTCCTTCCTCAATGGCAGCGGTGGCGGGGTTTGAACGGCTGGAGAATTTTGGCCACGATCTCCAAAGAGCCATTCATAGACTCTGTTTGGTTGTATGCAGGCCTGTGACTGGTCCAGAATGAAAGGCATCATGCTCAATTCCAGGATATCTTGCACAAACATAATTAAAACCTTCCAGTGGCCACAAACCAGGTGAACATTGATGAAGTGGAATCCCTTACAAATGACAAATACCCCTGGTTGTTCTGAGGCTGCCTTGATTGTTACATGTAGACCATCCATGAATCTGCGAATCTGTGGGAATTCAGCCACTGAAGCTAATGTGAGAGCCCTCTGTGTCTGACTGACCTCAAAGTGGACCTTGGCAAACCTGGAATTGCTCGCTTGAGAGATGTATTTGTGGGCAGTTGATTGTGAAATCCTGCAGATTTCACCATCATATTCCAGGAAGGAACTGGAGTAAAGACATTCAGGGCTGTGGTCACTTTGACAACCACTGACAATACATGTCCACCTTGCCATCTTGGAAGGAAGTTTCACTCCAGGGGATTGCAGATGTCAGTAATGTCTTGCCGCAAAAGCCTGACTCTCTTGAAGCAATGTTGCACTGTCATATCGAGAAAGCTGAGAATCCGATAAAGAAAGTTGTGCAATGTTGGTCTGAGAATCGGATGATCTCCTTGGGACTGCTTCGAGTCAGTGGACTGGTCAATATTTAAGAACTCAGCGACCAGCCTCAATAAGTACGTCACTACAGTGACAGACTTCATTAATAAGTGTGTGGAAGACTGTGCGCCAAAGAAGCAAATCCATGTGTTTCCCAACCGGAAAACATTGACGAACAGGGATATCCACTGCTTGCTGAAATCCAGGTCTGAGGCATTCAAGTCAGGCGACCCTGACCTATACATGAAATTCAGATACAATCTACAGAGAACCATCAAAGATGCCAACAGACAGAACCGGACCAAATGAGAGTCCCAGGCTAGCCACACTGACTTTCACCAACTGTGGCAAGGTCTGCAAGACATAACAGGCTACAAGATGAAGGTATGTAGAATCGCTGGCATCAATGCACCCCTCCGAAATGAACTCAAGGCATTCTATGCCCATTTTGAGCAAGAGGTCAGCGAGAGCATGCCTTCTGCCCCTGAAACCTCAGCCGAACTGGTATCCGAAATCACCATCGCAGACGTCAGATCAGCCTTCTTGAAAGTCAACCTACGGAAAGTGACTAGCTCGGATGGGGTACCCAGACAAGCACTCAGACCCTGCGCAGACCAGCTGGCGAGTGTATTCGTAGACATCTTTAACTTCTCCTTTCACTGATCCTATCTGCTTCAAGAAGATGACCATTGTCCCTATACCAAAGAAAAGCCAGACAGTGTGCCTTAATGACTATTGCCCAGTGGCTCTGACATCCATCATTATGAAGTACTTTGAAAGGTTAGCCATTGTACGGATCAATTCCAGCTTCCCGGACTATCTGGATCCACTACAGTTTGTCTATTGCCGCAATGGGTCCACAGGAGACTCCATCTCCCTGGCCCGACACTTAACTCTGGAATAACTGGATAACAAAGATACTTATGTCAAAATCCTATTTATTGACTACAGCTCAGCCTTCAACACCAGCATTCCTACAAACTCCGTGGCCTAGGGATCAGTTCCTCCCTCTGCGACTGGATCCTAGGTTTCCTAACCCACAGACCACAATCAGTAAGGATGGGCAACACCACCTCCTCCACAATTATCCTCAACACCGATGCCCCACCAGGCTGTGTCCTCAGCTCTTACTGTACTCGTTATACACTTATGACTGTGTTGACAAATTCCCCTCCAACTCACTTTTCATGTTTGCTGATGACACCACTGTAGTGGGTTGGATCTCAAACAATGATGAGACAGAGTACAGAAAAGAGACAGAGAATCTGGTGAACTGGTGTGACGACAATAATCTCTCCCTCAATGTCAGTAAAATGAAAGAGATAATTATTGACTTCAGGAAGTATAGCAGAGGACATGCCCCTGTCTACATCAATGGGAATGAAGTGGAAATGGTCGAGAGCTTTAAGTTTCTAGACGTTCAGATTACCAACAACCTGTCCTGGCCCCCCACACCGACGCTATAGTTCAGAAAGCCCACCAACGCCTCTACTTTCTCGGGGGGGGGGGGGGGGGCTAAGGAAATTCAGCATGTCTGCTACAACTCTCACCAACATTTACAGATGCACCATAAAAAGCATCCTTTCTGGATGTATCGCAGCTTGGTATGGCTAATGCTATGACCAAAACCACAAGAACTACAATGGTTTGTGAATGAAGCCCAGTCCATCACACAAACCAGTCTCCCATCCATTGACTTTGTCTATACTTCCCACTGCCTCGGAAAAGCGGCCAGCATAATCAAGGACCCCACGCACCCCAGACATTCTCTCTTCCATCTTCTTCCGTCGGGGAAAAGATACAAAAGTCTGAGATCATGTACCTACCAGCTCAAGAACAGCTTCTTCCCTGCTGCTGTCAGAGTTTTGAATGAGCCTACCTTATATTAAGTTGATCTTTCTCTACACCCTAGCTATGAATGTAAAACTCCATACTGCACCTCCCCTTTCCTTCTCTATAAACGGTATGCTTTGTATGTATAGCGTACAAGAAACAATATTTTTCACTGTATACTAATACATGCGACAATAAATTAAATCAAATCAAATCAAACCTCCATTTGTATATCTGGTATCAGGGGCTATTTCCTCGCTGGAAGTGGATCCCTGTGTCCATTCCCTCTGCCCTATGGAGAATCATGTGGCTGCATAGAAGACAACTGCTGTTACTCCAGGTGCTGTTAGTGTTGGTGTTGCTGGTCATCGTTTCCTCATCAGAAGTCCAGCATGGAGCTTCACAAGATGCTCCCATTCTGCAGTGAATGCTGACAGCAGGGACATGCAGATCAAAATGGATAAAGTCCAGGTTATGTGAAAAAGCTTCTAAAAGTTTTGAAATCGCCCATTAAGCATTGAAATCAGGTTCTCAGGAGGAGTCCTGTGAGTTTAGGACTTTCACATAGGCAGGGACACAACTGAGCAGTTACATTCTTTGAAGACTGCAGCTTGTCAGTTTCATTGATCAATAAATATGGGCGAGATTCTCTGGCTCCGCTGCGAAGTGTGTCTCAATGGCAGGAAGCAGCCTGCCAGTGGCCCCGCCACTCTCAATGGAATTTCCCATTAAATTCACCCCACTCTGCTGGGAAACCCAGGTCGGAGGTGCACCGTTGGTGGGACGGGAAGATCCCACCAGCAGGAAGGGAAGGAAATCCTGGAAGATGAAACCCCAAAGTGTGAAACCCCAAAGGTGACAGATATTTTCATTGGAAAGGAGGCTGGTGTTTGTGAGAGAGGAGTAGTTGGGGACTGCAGTTTTGCAAATTGGGAGAGAGGTGATGAGCTGGGAATGTGTATTTGTGCGATGAGAGAGAAAAATTCTGAAACAGTGTTCTGGGATGGAGAACCATTAGCATGACGCTTGATGTGGGAGAGGCTGAAGCAACACTTGGGAGGAAGAGATCAGAGAAAAAAGTTGCAAGCAGTATTTTAATGGGGATGGGTGGTGGAGGGCAATCATGGAGAATATTTAATGGGTGAGAAACTGAGAGCAGTGCTTGGCAGGTGAATGGAAGAGAGAGAATAAAAGCCGAGAACACAATTTTTAGGGAAGATACACTAAGAACAGCACTTTCAGGATGATGAAGAGAGTACCAGCATCAACTTTGGTAGGGGGAGCTGTCAGGAGAGAGAGAGGAGATAGTAAAGCATGAACTGGAGCTGGATGATTATAGAATCAGGGAGGATGGATTAGAGGAGCAGAGGAGTGCCAATTTCAATTGAGAGACAGAGGGGAGAATTTTCCTGTCTTGCCCATCATGGGAATCATAGCGGGCGGGGGACAGACCATGCAAAGTTCCCTTGACCTCAGGTGCAATGTTCTAGTTTTGGGGCGAGCACGGCAAGAACATCCCACCCAGAATGTTTCTGTGAACTCAGGAGAGGAGCCAAAGAGGATCAAAGACTGAAAGGGGCAGAAGTAATTTGTGGGAATTGTTTATAGCCTCTGAACAATTGTAGCCATTGTAGTGGAGGATAGAATATCAATCAGGAAATTAGCGATGCATGTAAAGTATAAATGTAATTCCATGATTATGGAGGACTTTAATCTTCGTGGTCAAACCAAATTTGCAACAGTAATGTGAAGGATGAGTTCAGGGAAGATAATTTTCTATTTCAATACATGGAGGAACCAACTGGGGAGCAGAATGTTTGAAGGGAGGTGGTATGCAATGGGAAATGATTAATTAATAACCTTGTATTTTTAATTCTTTCATACAGTGTGGCCACTGCTGGCTAGGCCAGTAGGCCCATCGCTAATTGCCCTTGAGAAAGTCTAGCTAAGGATTCACGAGGGAAGGGTGACCAAAATATGATAGAATTATATATTACAGTTGCAAATAATTTAGTTAAGTCCAAAATTAGGGTCTTAAATCAAAACAAAACAAGCTACGTAGCAACAAGGAATGAACTGTCTTAGATTAGTAGACTACACAAAAATATATGATGCAATGACAGTTATGATGCCATCAATATAAACAATGTCAAACATTTAAAGAATTAATACATAATTTACAACAAATATACATTTTTCTAAGGCACAAATACCCCACAGAAAAATATGATCCAACCATGGCTAACAAGAGGAGTTAAAGATAACATTAGATAAAAGGAAGAGGTTTATAATGTTGCGAAAAAGGAATAGTAAGCCTGAGGATTGGAAGAATTTGGGAATTCATCAATTGTATCTGTACAGCATCACAGAAGAAGATATTAAAAAATCCTGAAATAAAGAGGAAGCAAGGTCTAGCAGAATGAGGAACTTTTCAGTATGAGTAAAGAAACTGCTTTGGACTAATTGAAACTCAGCAACAACAAATCCCTTGGACCTGACAAGCTGCATCCTAGGGTTTAAAAAAACAGAGAGCTGCAGAGAAAGCAGATGCATTTGTTTTGATCTTCCAGAATACCTTCCATTCTAGAACAGTTTCCAAGGACTCCAAAGTAGCAAACAGTTCTTCCTTTCTTATAATGGGATTGAGAGAAAAACCAGGAACTATATGCCAGTTGCCCTAACATCAGACAAACCATTAGCTGAACATTAGACAAAATATGAGAATCTATTTTTAAGGCTGTGGTAACAGGACACTTAGACCATCATAGGCCAAGATTTTATAGCCCTGGCGTGGGGTGTCGCCCCCTGATGGATGCAGTGAGCCATTTAAATCTCCATTTAGTTTGGCGAGACTGTAATATCCCACCAGGTGAGAAAATCCTGGCCTTAGTATGATTACGGTAAGAAGTCTCACAACACCAGGTTAAAGTCCAACAGGTTTATTTGGTAGCAAATACCATAAGCTTTCGGAGCGCTGCTCCTTCATCAGATGGAGTGGAAATCTGCTCTCAAACAGACAAAATCAAGTTGCAGAATACTGATTAGAATGCGAATCCTACAGCCAGCCAGGTCTTAAAGGTACAGACAATGTGGGTGGAGGGAACATTAAACACCGAAAGCTTATGGTATTTGCTACCAAATAAGCCTGTTGGACTTTAACCTGGTGTTGTGAGACTTCTTACCGTGTTCACCCCAGTCCAACGCCGGCATCTCCACATCATGACTTAATATGATTAAGCAGAGTCAACACAAGTTTATCAAACAGAAATTGCATTTGACAAATTTGTTCAAGTTTTTTGAGGACATAACAGTAAGATAGATCACGGGGAACCATTAGACGTAGTGAATTTGGACATTAAAGGTTATTAGACACAAAATTGAATTCATAGCATTGGGGTCATATATTAGTATTGATCAAAGATTAGTTAATGGGCAGAAAACAAAACAAACAGCAGGAATAAATGGGATATTTTTGGGTTAGTCGATGAAAACTATTAGGGTACTCCATGGATCAATTTGGGCGGTACGGTGGCACAGTGGTTAGCATTGTTCTAATGAGCATTCATGAAATGCAATATGCATTTATATGAATATGAGTTGAATGCAATATATTCAGAAGAATGCAAATAGTGTTTGAGCTACCTGCCGGCGGGAAGAGCAACAGGCCATTAACCTGCCAGGGCGGCACAGTAGTACAGTGGTTAGCACTGCTGCCCCACAGTGCCAGGAACACGGGTTTGATTTCCGGCTTGGGTCGCTGTCTGTGCGGCATCTGCACGTTCTCCCCTTGTCTGCGTGGGTTTCCTCCAGGTGATCCGGTTTCCTCCCACAGTCCGAAAGACATGCTAAATTCTCCCTCTGTGTACCCGAACAGGTGCTGGAGTGTGCCGATTAGGGGATTTTCACAATAACTTCATTGCAGTGTAAATGTAAGCTTGTGACACTAATAAATAAACTTTATACTTTAAATATATGGTTGTCAACTGTTTCCAATCCACATTAATGACTAAGATGAGGAGGACGAGGTATACCATATCCAAGATTGCTAATGATCCAAAGTTAGGTAGGAAAATAAAGAATGAAAGGATGCAAAGAGACTACAGAGGGATGTAGATAGTGTTACAAACAGGAAGAGGGGTTAATTTAAACAGCACTAATTTCTCCTCTCTGTAAACAGAAAATGTTTGAGTTGTTTCCCCCTTTCTAAGTGGTGGCGTATTTCCCAACCCCTTTGTTTTGGTATAATCCAATTTTCCATGAATAACCTCACAGCAAGCTAGAGATAGAATCGAAGGGTGGAATTTTTTCATTTTTTGACGAAATGTCGACTCAGGCAGAAGAGTGGGGTGTAGCTCAGTGGGCTGGACAGCAGGTTCATGATGCAGAGCGCGCCAACAGCGTGGGTTTAATTCCTGTACCAGCTGAGGTTATTCATGAAAGCCGCACCTTCTCAACCTTGCCTTTTGCCTGAGGTGTGGTGATCCTCAGGTTAAATTGCCATCAGTCAGCGCTCCCCCTCAAAGGGGAGAACAGCCTATCATCATCTGTGACTATGGCAACGTTACCTTTACTATATTGCAATGTTTAGACATACATGTATATCCAGAGCTCCACTTCACTCACTACTCCACGACAGTCAGTGTGCCAAAGCAACAATGGTGGAATTTTGACCCTGCGTTAGCTCCCAACAATAACAAAATCCTGCAAGAGTTGGGAAACGTGATACTCACTGACGAGATCCCATTTCAGAATTTTCTCTGCCCCTCATCCGTGATGTAATGAGGTTCCCAGTCAGGGAGGTTGGGAACTTCATTTAAGTGCATTATCATCTCATTAGCAGTAAACTAATCAATTTGAATATTTATTGGGTTCTCGTCTGCTGTGGGTGGGAACCCGATTGGGGCTGGCAGGGCGGGCTGGGAGTACCACAACGGGTTTGACGTCCGACACCAAACCCATTATTTGCTCGATACCCTATTCGCTGGGCCATCACGATCCTCGACGGCGGCTAGTGGGCTGGAGAATCACACCCTTGATCATTTTTGGGAAAATACCGCCCATTGTGTCTGGGTCATCTGATTTTTTACATCATATTAATTAACTGGACAATTGGAATTATGACAAGTTTTTAATTGATATTCAAAACTTATTTTTAGTTTAGGCAGATAATGTTGTCTTTAGATGAGGGCCTTTATTTTCATATTTAATTTCTCACTTATTGTTGTTTTCAGTAAAAGAATGGCGGTCACTAGGTGTTAGTGAATGATCTATAAGAATCAAATCGTTGACTCTAAACCATAGTTGATAGGGGAAACCATCAAAGCGCCTGAAGAGAATTTGACAGCAAGTAGTGGACAGAGAATCAAAATGGTGCCCCTACTGTTTAATGGAGATACCATTGACCAAAGGGGACTTCATTCATTCAGCTCATGGTTGAACTAACCTTGAATGGGTTAGTTGAATACTAACCCATTCAAGGTTTCTCGTGGCTAATGTAGTTTTATCTGTTGAAGAAGTTCAAGCTCCCAGTTTTGAATAATTATTCCTTCTGTTTACCAGGTCTGGAAAGATGCTGCAATACAAATTTTCTATTCTTTCTCAGTGGGTTCTGGCACCTTAACAACACTGTCATCCTACAACAAATTCTACAACAACTGCTACAGAGATACAATTGTTGTCTGTGTTGTTAACTGTACTACAAGTGTGTTTGCTGGATTTGTCATCTTCTCCATCCTGGGACACATGGCTCATGTACAAGACAAACCTGTTTCAGAGGTTGCGCAGTCAGGTAAATGCAGAGTTAAATTTACTGTGTTCTCTGAAAATATTTCCAGACATGTGATAACACTGACTAAGTTCCCCAATCTCAACCTTTCCATTCTGTTAGCACAATCTGGATCCCATAGTTTGAGCTACAGAATGAACTGGGCTGTCTTTACAAAATAGGGGAGGTGGATCCTGAAGTGATTGAAAGTGACATGAGCAACAGGTGATAGATAAAAGGACAATTTTAGATACATTTCTTAAGTTAAGAAAAAACTGCAGACCTGACAGGATATAATCAAGTGTCCTGAGGAAGAAAATTGTAGAGGCCCTATGTTCCCCTGTATGGGTTACAAAAAACGGTTGAAAGTCCTACAACAGTAGCCACAGTATAATTCAGGCCCAAGTGGTTTTAAACAACAAGCTTAAATATACATTGATAAATAACAGTGTGGTTCTTTCCACATCAAGATAACATCAATATAAGTAATTTATACAATCTGGTTCCAAGGCTCAGAGTAATCATTTCTGACTCTTTCAGTTACCAATATAGTGAATGGCTGTCCAACTGCCCTGAGAGCATTCTGACTTTTGGAAGACATGGGTTCTGCTTTTGTACTATTCAGTACCTTGGCCTGCAAGTAATCATATTAGTATCCCATCAAACTGACAATAGGCTGAGTTTCTTAAGCAGCAGCCTAAAGGTTATTGTCTCTTATCGGTACCTTGCAAGTTTTCATAAAAGCTATCCCATAAAATAATGTGAGGCTGTGAAGCTTCCTGCCCCAGGACATAACTGCAGGAAATCCTCAGAGTAGTATCCCAGGCCTAATCACCTTCAGTTGCTTCATCAATGACCTTCCCGGCATCATAAAGTCAGAAGGACGGATGTTCACTAATGATCATTTACATTTGTGATTCCTCAATCTGTGTCCATTTGCAACAAGTCCTGGACACCATTCAGGCTTGGGCTTATAAGTTGCAAGTAACATTCATGACACGCAAGTCCCTCCTAAGAGAGAATCTAACCATCTCACTCAATGGGGACTTGTGTGTCATTTCTAACACTCCCATGGTCAACATCCTGTGGGTTACTTTTGATTAGAAACTGAATTGGACCAGACATATAAATGCTGTGGCTGCAGAATAATTCACAGAGGTTGGGAATTCTGAAGTGATATAACTCATCTCTTGACTATCCAAAGCTTGTCCAGCATCTACAAGCACAAATCCCTGGGTGGGATTGTGGTCGGTGCAGACTCGATGGGCCGAATGGCCTCCTTCTGCACTGTAGGGTTTCTATGATTCTATGATTCAAATCAGGTATGTGATTAAATAATCTCCACCTGCCTGGATGAACATAGCTCCAAGGAAATTTGTCAGTGGTGGTGTTTCCATATACCTGCTGCCCTTGTCCTTCAAGGTGGTAGAGATTTGGAAGGTGCTGTCAAGGGAGGCTTTGTAAGTTACTGTATGATGCGCGATAAATCACACGGGAGGCAGGATGTACCCGGGAAATAAAGGCTTTTATTGCCAACAATAACGGAGCTACTATATACAATATACAATCCCAGACTAAAGGGTCACCAGGCAGAGCAGTGACCTTTATACCTCTCCCAGGAGGCGGAGCCAACTGGGGTGTACCATAGGACTATATTAACAGGTAGAACAGCCCAACCCTAACCCCAACAGTAACATATCTACAGACTCATAGTACTGGCCAGACCATGGCTCAGCACTCCTGGTGGTAACCAACAATGGTTCACCACATTCACCCCTCCTTTGAAAACAAAGGCTGGCGGGGTACAAAACACAGAACAATTGTTCATCTGTCTATAAGTTCAAACGGTCTGGGGGTCCGCACCGTCGTTGTGACCTCCTCAACACCGGCGATGACACCGGTTCAGGCAATCGCGGTGATGTTCTCTCCAAGGCCGTGTCCAGCGACTCCTCCAGTGCCTCACAGGCCGGTAGACCACGAGGTGGTGACAATCCGCTGGACTCGGGCACGCCTTGAAGTGGCGACAATCTCCTGGACTCAGGCAAGCTGTACACGGGAGTAAGAGGGTTAAGTGGTGGTCCCGATACTGCCCGCGCCGTGTCAGGAGGGGAGATAATGGTTGGGGGGTCCCTAACTGGGGGTGTGGGAATGACAGGGGTTTCCAAGCCCCCTGCTGGCGCCAGATCTCGAATTGAGACCGTGTCCTCTCGCCCGTCAGGATATGCCACATATGCATACTGAGGGTTGGCGTGGAGGAGATGGACCTGTTCAACCAAAGGGTTGGACTTGCGGGTCCTAACATGCCGCCTCAGGAGGACAGGTCCTGAGTACGTCAACCAAGACGGTAATGAGGTCCCAGAGGAAGACTTCCTAGGGAATGAAAACATTCTCTCATGAGGAGTAGCGTTGGTTGCCGTACACAGGAGTGAGCATATGGAGTGGAGCGCATCAGGGAGCACCTCTTGCCAACGGGAGACTGGAAGTCCTTTAGACCTCAACGCCAGTAAGACAGCCTTCCAGACGGTAGCATTCTCTAGTTCAACCTGTCCGTTACCCCTTGGGTTGTAGCTCGTGGTTCTACTAGAGGCAATCCCGTATGAGAGCAGGTATTGCCTCAAGTCGTCGCTCATGAACGACGAGCCCCTATCGCTGTGGATATAACAGGGGTAACCGAACAGGGTGAAAAGATCACGTAATGCCTTGATAACCGTGGCAGCGGTCATATCAGAACAGGGAATGACAAAAGGGAATCGTGAGTACTCATCAATCACATTGAGGAAGTACACGTTCCGATCTGTCGAGGGAAGGGGGCCCTTAAAGTCCACACTCAGTCTTTCGAAAGGACGAGTGGCCTTAATGAGGTGTGCCCTGTCAGGTCGGTAGAAGTGCGGTTTGCATTCCGCGCATACCCGGCAGCTTCTGGTTGTGGACCTGACATCCTCCACCGAGTAGGGTAGATTCCGGGCCTTTATGAAGTGGAAGAGCCGAGTGACCCCCGGATGGCAGAGGTCATTGTGGAGAGCCTGTAATCGATTCTCCTGCACACTAGCGCATGTTCCACGCGACAGGGCATCCGAGGGCTCGTTGAGCTTCCCTGGACGGTACATGATATCATAATTGTAGGTGGAGTGTTCGATTCTCCACCTCAAAATTTTATCATTCTTGATCTTACCCCGTAACGTGTTGTTGAACATGAATGCCACGGACCACTGGTCCGTGAGCAGAGTGAACCGTTTTCCCGCCAAGTAATGGCACCAATGCCGAACGGCCTCCACAATGGCCTGGGCTTCCTTTTCCACCGCCGAATGTCAAATTTCAGGGCCTTGGAGGGTGCGAGAGAAAAAGGCGACGGGCCTGCCCGCCTGGTTAAGTGTGGCGGCCAGGGCGAAATCAGATGCATCACTCTCCACCTGGAAGGGGATGGACTCATCGATAGCGTGCATCGTGGCTTTCGTGATGTCGGCTTTTATTCCTGCAAAGGCTAAGCGAGCCTCTGTTGTTAGGGAAAAGGAGGTAGACTTGATGAGCGGACGGGCTTTGTCCACGTAATTGGGAACCCACTGTGCATAGTATGAGAAGAAGCCTAAACATCTTCTCAGTGCTTTGATGCGAGTGGGCAGGGGGAGTTCGAGGAGGGGATGCATACGGTCTGGATCAGGGCCAAGGACCCCGTTTTCCACCACGTATCCGAGGTTAGCTAGGCGGCGCGTGCGAAATACACACTTCTCCCTGTTGTAGGTCAGATTCAGGCGAGATGCAGTGCGTAAGAATCTAAGAAGGTTGGCATCGTGGTCCTGCTGGTCATGGCCGCAGATGGTGACGTTATCCAGGTAC
Organism: Mustelus asterias; assembly: GCF_964213995.1. Taxonomy (NCBI): domain Eukaryota; kingdom Metazoa; phylum Chordata; class Chondrichthyes; order Carcharhiniformes; family Triakidae; genus Mustelus; species Mustelus asterias. The sequence goes on along the minus strand of NC_135804.1, from coordinate 82,387,865 downwards.
AGGAAGGTAGCCCGCAGCCCGTTCTGGTCCACCATTCGGTCCATAGCACGCTGGAAGACCGAGACCCCATTCGTGACACCAAAAGGAACCCTTAAAAAATGGTACAGGCGACCATCCGCCTCAAAGGCCGTGTATTGTTGGTCCTCTGGGTGAATGGGGAGCTGGTGGTAAGCAGATTTTAAGTCGATGGTGGAAAACACCCGGTACTGCGCAATCTGGTTGACCATGTCAGATATGCGTGGGAGGGGATACGCATCCAGCTGCATGTATCTGTTAATGGTCTGACTATAGTCTATGACCATCCGGGGTTTGTTCCCATTCTTAGCCACCACGACTTGCGCTCTCCAAGGACTAGCGCTAGGTTGGATGATCCCTTCCTTGAGGAGCCGTTGAACTTCAGATCGAATGAAGATCCGATCCTCAGCGCTGTAACGCCTGCTCTTTGTTGCGATGGGCTTGCAGCCTGGCACGAGATTCTGGAATAGGGAGGGTGTGGTAATCCTGAGCATTGAGAGACGATATGTGGAGCGCGTTGGGCAATTTAGAGGATGCGGATCTCCCACTGAAAGCGGAGGGAGTGGCCCATCGTACTGCAGGGTTACACTCTTCAGGTGGACCATAAAATCTAGTCCTAGGAGTATCGGCGCGCAAAGGTGCGGTAACACAAGGAGCCTGAAGTTCTCGTAAACCGTGCCCTGCACCGTCAGATTGACCACGCAGCTCCCTAGCACGGTGACCGGGACCTTGACGCCATCGAAATTGTCTGCTTGACAGTCCGAATCTGGAGACCACACCGCTTCACGGTGTCAGGGTGAATGAAGCTCTCCGTGCTCCCGCTGTCAAACAAACAATAAATCTGGCATCTGTTTACCTGTATGTCCATCATGGACTTGTCGAGTCTGTGAGGCTTGGCCTGGTCCAGGATGATTGACGCCACCGTTGGTTCGTGGTTGCAACTGCAGGCAGCTGAGATGGTTGATGATGGCCCCTGCTGGTCATTCGCGGTCGGTGCCGACCAAAATGGCTGCCCCCATAGGTCGCACGTGGACGATGGCGCCAAAACCTGCGGCCCCTGCAGGTCGCACGTGTCTTGCGACTCCGTCGTTCGGAATGGCGACGTCCTGGAATCGCACGTGGTGGAAGACCTTGAAGACACAGAAGACAAGGAGGCCGGCTCCGGGGAGTCACACACCGCACTGCTGTTTTTGGAGGGAGGTTTGGTCCGGCATAGTTTGGAACAATGTCCCTTCTTGCCGCAGGCGGAGCACAACACCGCTTTAGCTGGACATCGCTGCCGAGGGTGTTTCACCCCCCCCACAGAAGTAACACAGCGGGCCACCTGGAGCTGCTGCCGTCGTCAGGTCCGAGGCTGGAAACGCAATCGCGCAGTTTTTCGGTCCCGCTGAATAAAGTGGAGTCTGCGGCTGCCCCTGCCACAATGTCCCCACGCGGTCATCGGGGTACATCTCCAGACTTTTGGAGGCCGTTTCTGGAGCGTCAGCTAACTCTATGGTTTTAGTGAGATCGAGGTTACCTTGCTCCAGCAGCCGAAGGCGGATGTACGACGAGCCGATTCCCGCCACGAACGCATCTCGAACTAAGTCGCTCATGTACTGGGCTGCCGACACCGACTTGCAGTTGCAGGCTCTGGCTAGCTGCTGAAGTTCACACACGTACTGTTCCGTCGTTTCGCCGGACTGCCCCCGTCGAGTGGCTAGAAGGTGTCGAGCATGGATCTCATTCGGCGGTTTGTTGTATCGCTTTTTGAGAAGCTCGAGGGCCCCTTTGTAGTCTGGGGCCTCACGGATCGCTAAGTATACAGCGTCGCGTACCCTCATGTGGAGGACCCGGAGTCTGTCGGCGTCGTCGGTGACCGCTGTGGAGGCGTCGAGGTAATCTTGGAAACACTTCAACCAGTGGTCGAAAGTGTTCGATGCTCCCGCCGCACGTGGGTCCAACGTAAGCCGTTCGGGTTTCAGCATTTGCTCCATGTTTTCTTTTGTCTTTTTTTTCAAAAAAGAATTTACTTGTTGGCAATAAAATTGATGCGTGATAAATCACACGGGTGGCAGGATGTACCCGGGAAATAAAGGCTTTTATTGCCAACTATATACAATATACAATCCCAGACTAAAGGGTCACCAGGCAGAGCAGTGACCTTTATACCTCTCCCAGGAGGCGGAGCCAACTGGGGTGTACCATAGGACTATATTAACAGGTAGAACAGCCCAACCCTAACCCCAACAGTAACATATCTACAGACTCATAGTACTGGCCAGACCATGGCTCAGCACTCCTGGTGGTAACCAACAATGGTTCACCACACTGTAGTGCATTCCGCAGTTGCTACATATTGCTGCTGCTATGATTTAATGGTTGGGGGAGTGAATGGGCAAGAGATTCTGGCCTCCCTGTGCATGTTTCTCATGGTGGGAGGCTATGTTCAGAGGTAAGCAATGGAGGCATTGATGGCTCGAGTAGCATTTATTGCCCATTCCTAATTGCCCTTGAGAAGGTGGTGGTGCGCTACCTTTTTGAACTGCTGCAATGCAAGTAGTGTAGGTACACCCATGGTGAAGTTGGGGAGGGAATTCCAAGGTTTTGACCCAGTGACAGTGAAAGAAGGCTTCCAAGCCAGGATATTGAGTAACTTGGAGGAGAATTTTCAGATGATGGTGCTCCCATGTGTCTGCCGCACTTGTCCCTCTAGATGGTAGTGGTCATAGGTCTAGAAGGCGCTGTCTAAGGGGTGCTGGTGAGTTAAAACAGGAAGTTTTATATACATTGATTTCTTATATAACGCAACGGTTATATTACAGGGCAAGCAAGTAATACAGCCTGGTCCCTAGGCCCTGAGTGATTTAACTCCAGCCCCTTAAGCTATTTGGAAAGCAGATGGATCTTCAACTGTCCAGCAATGTCTCCAATGATTGGAGAAGCCAGGTTGTACCCTTATGTTCTTCAGCTACCTTAGACTGCACCTAAGTATAACATTATCCCACCAGTCCTGAGGTATTTACATCAAATTCTAATATTTTTTGCCTCCAACACTATCCTACAAAAGTAGGCTGGGATTTTCCCCTCCCATTGTGGTGGGACCCACCATTGTAGGATTTGGCTGCCCATTGACTGTCAGTGGGACTGGATGATCCTGCTGGTGGTTTAGGCTGGAAATCCCCATCCTTTGTTTATTTTACTATAATGGGTCTGCCAATCATTATCTTTCACTGTGGTATGATTTGTTATCCTCCTGACTGAGCTCATTTTGTTCACACGACAACAAAAATCTTCCCTTTTTCTCCGCATTCAATTTTATCTTTTAAAGAACTTTGAAAGATGCTGAATATAATTAACTACCAGTATTGTTCAGCTTCATTTTATTTTCTAATTTAACCATTTTTGCTGAATATGACCCACATGCCAAGTGCCAGGATATTGGACAAAGCTCTCTATAGGAAATGGATTTGAGATCCCCATTTGATCCTTTCTGGACTCTTTCAAATTTGTCTGAAACTGTTGCCATGTCGGCAACAGAAAATCAAAATGCTGCAGATGTGAAGGCCTGAACTAAAAACAGAAAGTGCTGGAAATGCGCAGCAGGTCAGTTTGCACCTGTGAGACACAAACTGAGTAAACAGGCTGAATTTTATTGGCCCCAGTGGAGACAGGTTAATGGGCTGGTAAGGCAGGTGGAAGGGATCACAACATGAGCAAGAAGATATTGCGATGGAAGCCCGCGTCTTCGTGCTGGAGCCGGAATTGAGAAGGGTGGCTGAACTTTTACAAGGCTGGCAGGTAATGAAGCTTAATGAAAGAACAATTAACTTGTATTTTACAAGGGCTTTTGCATGTACGGAACCACAGGGTTTCAGAGCCTTGCTAACTATAAGGAGATGGGTGATCAGTCCTTCTCCAAAAGGCAGTCATCCTGCTCCCTAGTGAGCCTTGGCAGGAAGGGTGGCACAGTACAAGCACTGGCGTAATCAGTGGAAGAATGGATGAAGGTGCCAGATGTGCACTGACAAACACCTGAGTGGCAGCAGTTGTATGAGGAAGTAAAGAGGCTTTAAGGTGATTTAGACAAGTTGGGCAAATACATGGCAGATGCAGTATAGCATGGATTGTTCGGAATGGGTTATGTCCTAATTTGATGTCAATTATTCAATAGAAGTCACTGATATATAAAGGGGCTGGAGGTGGCACTGGGTGTTGAAGGAAAATTGTATGTGGAATTGAATCAAAGAACTAAAGGTAGTTTATGAAGAAACTGAACTCATGTCTCCTTTACTGAACTACAATGGAGAGGCTCAAACAGTGATAGCAGACGATGGTTGCTGGTTCCAAGTAAAGGGCTGCAAGTTACAACTTTTTCAAAAAAAAGGAGAAGACTTCACTCAAATTCTAATCAACAAAGGAGTGAGCAGGAGACAACAAAATGGCTGAACTGAGAGTAAAAGTGCCAGGATATGACTATCCACCATTATTCTCAGACACTAAACCTTATGACCAATGGAAAAGTGAAGTCGCCATGTGGACTAAGGTAACCGGTTTGGGGAAAAGAAAACAAGGAATGGCCTTGGCTCTTTCTTTACCAGAGAGAAGTCAAATTAGATGCAAAGTATTTCCGAATTGGAGTTGGAACGTTTGGTTTTGATACTTCATTAACCTTTATGGATAAGATCCATCAAAAGGATGACTTATTGAGTGAACATAAAGCCTGGTCAGATTTCAATAGGTTTTGGAAATCAGAGGATATTTCTATTGAGGAATATGTGATGGAAATTAGCAGACAATATACAAGGCTGTAAAAACACCACCTGGAAATTCCACAGTCCGTGTTGGCATTTAACTTACTGGACCGTGCTAAAATTACAAATATGGATAGGCACCTGGTTTTGACAGGAGTTAAATTTGCAGACAAACATACCTTATACAATCAAATGTCAGAGGCTTTAAGAAGAAGTTTCAGGGAGACATCCTATCCCCGTGGCTTTTATGACATAAATATGTCAGTCAGTGATAAAACAGATGGCAGCAGATACACTGTTAACAGAATGGCGAAACCGTACAGGCACAAGCCGGCTACGAGAGTAGAGCAGAAAATTCGGGACCCAGAAATTATGAGGACAGAGGCAGCATATGGAGAATGGTAACAGGAAAGCGAACCCCAGAAACGCCCGAGGTATGATAAATCGGTGTTTTCAGTGTGACTCTAAATGTCATTATGTTTTCAACTGCCCAAAACGATCTTAGAGTGTTTGAAGCGACACATAACAGAAGAATCGGAAGAGGAAAAAGATAGTGACCAAAAAGAAGCACACAGGAAACTGCTTATTATTGGTCGTGATGGTGTCCGCTCCAATCGGAGCCTCCAACTGCGCTTGCGCAGCAAGAGAAAGTGTATCAGCTCCCCTGCCAGATCCCTTCTGGGCCGAATATTGCCTCCCCCAGGCTCCCATGAACATTGGACCCCCCCAACATTACTGACCCCCTTATCCCCCCACCCCACCACCACCCAGACCAATCACGGCCCCCCCCTCCCCCACCGATCGCAGGCAGAGTGGTAGTGCCCCCTCCTCCCCTGCTAATCGCAGGCAGTGTGGCATCGATAACCCCCCCCCCCTACCAATCTTAGGCAGAGTGACAGCAGCCACCCCTCCTCCCAACCCAGACTCACTAGCACATGGCCCCCATCTCCCCCTGGCTCTGATGGCTGTCTGACCACTCCCTATCTCTCCCCTGCCCCCAACCATCATAGAGGCACAGATTCCCCACCCCCCCCCCATCAGCACATCTGCAAGTGCTCACTGTGGATATGGTGGAGGCAAGGCAGGACACCCTCTTTCCCCCAGCAGGACGTCTTCCCAGTGGAAATGATGGAAAGGTGGCCTGGGAGGCAATGGCCACCTCCTGTGAGTCACATGGCACTGGCCAACAGAACCGGCAAAAAAGGTCAATGCCCTCATCCGGGCAGCAAGGGGAAGTGTTTAACCCCATCTAGCATGTTCCCCCTAATCACTCCCAGAGACCCCCACCCACAGCACCCTGCATGCTTCCAGCCCCTGACCCCCAAGCACTTCCTTTCTCCCCACCCTCAAGAGTATCACAGTGCTTGCCCTTTGAGCGCCACCCCCTGATACTCTGCAGGAGTCACGCCATCATTTTTTTCATGGCCCCTTCTGTCCCCACAGGAGAAGAATGCCCATAACTGTTGGGACACGGCGAAGACGGGGGGGGGGGGGGGGGGGGGGGGTGGTGAGCTTGACCTCCAAGTCCTCACCCACTTTGAGGAGCGGACGCAGGAGCTTTCAGGAGAGGAGGACATCCGGTCCATCAGTGACTGCATGGTCAGGTTGGAGACGAGAAGTGAGCACCTGTCAATCCTGTACTAAATTTGCGTCAATTACTAGTTGGGAATAGGTTTAAGGTGTGAGGGGCAAGGTTTGAAGGAGATGTACGAGGCAAGCTTTTTTACACAGAGGGTGGCGGGTGGCGGGTGCCTGGAACTCACTGCGGGGGGAGGTAGTGGAAGCAGATATGATAGTGACTTTTAAGGGCGTCTTGACAAATACATGGGACTAGAGGGATATGGTCCCTGGAAGGGTAGGGGGTTTTAGTTCAGATGGGCAGCATTGTCTGTGCAGGCTTGGAGGGCCAAAGGGCCTGTTCCTGCGCTGTGCTTTTCTTTGTTCTTTGTTCTATGTTCAGTGGAGAAACATCGAGTATGTTTCTTGCATCCCAGATTCCTCTTCCTGCCTTGCGCTTAACCTTGTGTCCTGTGTTGCAGGAAGGGAACCCCAACGTGCCCCTGCCATCTGGCATCGTGGCCCCCACTGCTGCCCACGCCCATCCAGCCCCTGACAGCTTGGAAGACTACTCCGAGAAAGCAGATGAAGGGACTTGTGAGGCCGGCACCTGTTTGGCATCAGCTTCCACCTCACAACCCACCATCCCAGAGATTCTCACATCGGTGAGCCAAGTTAGTGGTGAGGCATCTGGGTCACTCTCTGATGAGCATGACACATCTGCTGATGTATATTCGGTGGAGGAGGGAAAGGCCAAGGCCTCTGGCAAGGAAGGGCCTGCCGGAGGCGAGGACTCAGCTGGCCCCAGGCTACATGCTGGGCCTCTGAGATCACTTCTCGCTCAGCTGCTGGAGATGCAGCAACAGATCCGGGGAATGCAGGAGGGGCTGACGGCCACACTGGACCAACTGCGAGGCTGTTGGGAGGAGTCCCAAAGCTTTCAGGCGGACCAGCTATTGCCTCTCTTGCGTGGTTCCCAGGCCAACACTGCAAGGGTGGCATCCACAGTGGAAAGCCTGGGACAGGGAATCCTCACCATGAGTGGCAGGCTCCAAGAGATGGCCAAGCCACAGTGGAGTCCCAGAGGGCCGTGGCTGAGTCCCAGCTGAGGGACTCGATAGGCTTCTTGAGATTCTGCTTGCCCATGGCTGAGAGGCTCAAGAGCTTGCACGAGACCTAGTGGGGGAGCACAGAGAAACAGCGGGCTCTGACAGCAACCCCTGAGGACGTGGCCCAGTCTCCGAGGTCACGTGCTGCTACCACTGACAGGTGGCCCCCGACTCAGGTGGCCTTTGCAGAGGACTTGACCACCATGGCTAGAATGCAGGTGGTCCTCAGGACTGGCAGGGCCAGGTGACGCCAGAGCTTCTGGAGCTCACTGCAGAAGCACTGCCGTCCCATGGAGTGACCCAGGGACCCACAGGAACCCCGAGGGAGGAGGAAGGGCCTGAACCCATTCCAGGGCGTTCCAGGCTGGAGACTGCGACTGTGGCTACACTTTCTGACTCCCCCCTTCCTGACACCTGAAGCGGGTACCCCATTTCCCCCACGAGCCTTCCCCACACCCTGGGCTCCTCCTTAGAGTCCTCCCTGATATCAGAGTTCCTCAAGATGGAGCTGTCATGCACGCTGCCGGGGTTCTGGTGCAGATGTGCATCTTATGGTCACACATCAATTGCACATTTAGGGAATGGAAGCCCTTTCTATTCATGAATCAATGTGGATTCTGGATCGGGGCCTTGAGGGCGACGTGGGTGCAGTCTATAGCCTCCTGCACATTTGGCATCCCGGCCCTTGTCCGTGAATCCTGCAGCCCGGGCTTCCTACTGGCCCTGGTCGGATTTGAGATACTGGCTACCTGAGCATATAAGACATCCATGACCTCCTTCACACAGTTGTGGACGGCTGACTGCGAAATGCCACATAGATCTCCACTGAGGGTCTGGAAGGTCCCGGTGGCATAAAGGTTTAAAGCGGCCGTCAATATCACAGCCACCGAGAGGGGGTGCCCCCCCCCCCCCCCCCCCCCCCCCCGTGCCCCAAGGTGCCAGGTCCTGCAACAAATGGCACAGGTGTTGCACTGTCTCCTTTTGGAGCCGGAACCGTCGGTGGCATGTGATGTCCGACAGTTGTTTGACAGACATTCGCAAGTGGAACTGCTGGGGTCTCCGCTCCCTCCTTCTTCTGCACCCCCCCTCCCTCAGGACGAATGGCAGCCACGTCCTGTCTCTGGCGGCCATCTCTCTCTACTCCTGCGAGTAGTAAGGCCTGGGCCTTCTCTGCCTGCAATTCATTCTCCTGCTCCTCCTCCTCAGCTCCAGCAGCAACCAAAAGAACAATCAGTCGCAAAAGCCATTGTATCAATCTGAATTGGCGGGGGGGGGGGTGAAATTGGAGAAGGGGAGAGACAGATGGAGAGGTTAAGGAACTCTACTAGCCCAAACTGACTATCTCCGCAACCCCCCCCCCCCCCCCCCCCCCACAGCCCTCCAGCAACACAGCCCCCCATCCCCCCCTCAACCCCCCAGCAACCCAGTCTCCCATCCCCCCCACAACTCCCCAGCAACACAGCCCCCCATCCCCCCCACAGCCCCCCAGCTACACAGCCATCCCATAACCTCCCCACAACACCCCCAACAACACAGCCCTCCCATACCCACTCTCAGCTCCCCAGCAAAACAGCCCCCATACTCCCAACAGCCCCCCCGCAATACAGCCCCCCATACCCCCCACAGCCCCCCAACACACAGCCGCCCCATATCCACTCACAACTCCCCAGCAAAACAGCCCCCTCTGCAATATAGCCCCCCATACCCCCCACAGCCCCTCAACAACACAACCCCCCATACCCACCCACAGCCCCCCCTGCAACACAGCTCCCCATGCCCCCCCACAGCCCCCCCAACAACACAGCCCCCCCCGTACCCACCCACAGCTCCCCAGCAACACAGCTCCCCATCCCTCCCCCACTGCCCCTCAGCAACACAGCCTCCCACATCCTCCTCCCAGTGACGTCGACCCAGAACCCATGCAGTAGTGACCACAGACACTGCTGCTTTAAAAGTCCTGAGGCTGCAGCACTGCCACTTCAAAGGGTTTCCAGCACATTCCCCACCTGCAAAAGTACTGCGTGTGCTAGGACCCAGCAGCATCCTTCGGACCCGAGGTCAGTGCTGAAAATCGGACAATGGTCACCATGATCACCAACAGCCACACACCCCCCCACACATATTCGCAGAACCCTCCTGACCCGAAATGCAACATGGCCGCCACAAAACAACCTCCTGTGAGCATCATGGAGCCGTCCGACGGTAGGCACTTACTCCTCAGTGATGGAGTGCCAGAAGCTGACTTTTAAAGAGGTGTTTTCCAGACTGATCCGGCTGGGGCAAACAGGATGGTAAAGGCAGGCGGGCTGGTAAAATGGGGCGTGCAGCTCTCTAATTGCATTCAGATGAATGCTACAATATTTAAATTGACGACTCGCCCGTTTTGGGCGGGCTCCCGATTGCGCCAATTGTTTTCCCTTCGTAAAGTGGGAACTGGCGCGGAAATGGGTGCAGATCGCACTAATCGCTTCATACCCCACTTTACAACTTTTTCACCCCCGAAAACGGGTGCAATGCAGTGGTAAAATTCTGCCCAGAGTCTATAAACCATGGCTCACTTGCTTTCAATTGTCAAAACAGCATAGACTCCAGCACTCCCCGGAGGCAGTCACAGAGCTGTATGCCATGTTGGAGTAGAATGGTGGCCACCCAGTGCCAGTAGTATTGAAGGTCACTGTGGTGCTGAATTACTACACTTTCTGGGGAGATACATGAGCGAACTCCCAGTCTGCAGCTCATCGCTGCATCGAGATGGTCAACAATATGATATTCAAGAGGGCCAACCAGTACTTGTACTTTCAATTTGATCCAGACTACTGAGTTCAGCACCATAGCTAGGTTCCTCCAGGTGCAGGGTTTTGTTGACTGGACAAGCCAAGTGACCATCAAACATCCATGGAGCTCCTGAAGATGCAGTTCCAATGCCTCAAAAGATCTGGTGGAGTCTTGCAGTATGCCCCGCAAGGTTCTTCCATACCGTTATGTGCTGTGGCTTACACAGCTTGATGCTACAGAGATGCTACAATTCAATGCTACAGATATTGTTGAGCAGGATGCATCCTCCAAAGATGAGGATGGTGATGACTATGTGCAGGATGCTGCATAGTCCCAAGGACCTCAGGCAAGACATCATGCTTTACACACTTGATGTGTTAATGCAGGTGTAATGCAAATGATCCTCAGTAACAGACTCGTGCAATCCAATGAAGTTTCAGCACACTGCTGCCTCCTTCATTAACCTTACCACATGCCTGGTTAGAGTGCTGAGGGAATGGGGAAAGTCTCAATCTGATGCATTGTGCTCTGATCCATCAAATGCTTTGATGGTGTCAGAATGTAATTAATGTCCAGATGACCACCAAGATTTGCAAAGAGAACTCAGGCCTTTCCACATCAGAAAGTTAATATCATTCCAGTCATTTTCAAGGCTTTGTGAATCAAATAGAAACCTGTGCAGCTTAGTACTTGTTGCGGGACTGTTTGGTGTCAGCTTCTTACAGACTTTGTTCCCGTCAAATGAACAGATGAAGAATTTCAGAGTTTTAAAAATCGGCCATTTATTATGAGCTGTAGCAAGGGCTCCAGTACACCAGATGGTGGTGCAGTCCAAAGCACTGAATACAGAGTCACAAAACATATATACTTACAGATTTGATTACAAGTAATTGTCATATACCAATCAGAGATGTACATTTAGAACATAGAACATCACAGCGCAGTACAGGCCCTTCGGCCCTCGAAGTTGCATAGATGTTATTTATATCCATTCATAACTATTGGTTAGGATGATATCATGAATACTACTAATCAATAACAGCATGTGCACATCTACTTGATTATAATATCCAATCAATGTGAAGGTTTGAATACGCCAGCTGGTCTGATTTATCACTGGCTACAAGTTGTCCTTAATAGAACAACTTGTGTCTGACTTGTAGTTATAAATTATCCTCTATATTTCCAAGACCCCTAATGTTTGTTGAATGTTCTCAGGCTAGGAAGGCTCGATAGATAAACAAACCCTGTGTTCAAACTGTAAACTGTGTTGCTTCCCTATGTTGGGTGAGATTCTCCGGCTTCCCAGCTGTGTGTTCCCTAACAGCGGGAGGTGGCACGTTGTTTGCTAGTGGTGGGATTCTCTGATCCTGCTGCTGTTGATGGGAATTGCCATTGACATCACCCCACACCTGCGGGAAACCTGCGGGCAGGGGTGTGCTGCCGGAAGGACTGGAAAATCTCACCGATGTGAATGGCCAGAGAATTCCGGCCGTTATTTTTAGACCATTTGGTTATCTGAACAGCCCCACATTATTTTACAATGTGTGAAGGTTGACACCTGTGATGTTTCTGCCTGAGAACTAACAGCTTGCAGTTTGTACCCTTGGGCACTTGCTTGCATCTAACAGTGTGTATGGTTTTTCGACATTTTTTAACCCTTTCAGAGAATATGATTATTTTTATGGCTACTATCCCCCTTCAGTGCTCTTCTTAAATCTCTTAGCAGAATGTTACACTAGTATAACTTCTCTGAGGATCCGTCTCAGGCACACTGTTGGTATAGAGTAGAGGGATATTTATTTTCTTTCAGCTCCATTAATTGTACCAGATCAATTGTATCCACCATTTAGGTTTTGGTTTGGCCTTCATTGCCTATCCAGAGGTTGCTGCACAGTTGCCGTGGGCACCTTTATGGTCCAGTTTGTTTTTCATCATGCTGGTCACTTTAGGAATCGACACTCTGTTTGCATCTTTAGGTAAGAATGGCATTATTTAACCAATATCATTGTAAAAAGAAGTTATATAAAGTATTCAGACCACATTGAATTCAATCTATCAGTTTTGCTGACTCAATTAATCTATTAATGTCTCTTTGCAACTTTCCTCTCACTTGTATCTACTCACTGTGCTGTGTAGCATAGTTTCATCAGCAACCTTGCAGATTTGGCTTTCTGTTCTTTCATTGAAGTCATTGATAAATATAGTGAAAAGTTGTGATTCCAGTATGGAATCTTGTCAGAAACTATTAGTCACATCCTACTAATTGGACTACATACCCATTATTCCTACGCTTGGTTTCCTATTCCTAACCAATTCCCTGTGTATGTTAAAGCATTGCCTCCAATACCATGTGTTTCCATTTCTCTTAAGAGTGGAACATGATCAAATGCCTTCTGGCTGCCTATATAAATTATATTCATGGATACTCCATTATCTGTCATGTCAATGATGTCAAAAGATTCAAATTGGGTCATTAGACATAACCCACCCATAACCTACAAATCCTAGCTGGCTCTTCCTGGTCACCACATTTTTATCCAAATCGCAAACACTCTCAATGCAAACAGATTCTATCAGTTTCCTCTGTTCCTGGTGAATTTTTTTAAAACCACAATCAAACCTTGTGGTGATATCCAGCTTTGAATGTTGTAAAGGGTTGACAGCCTGACAGTCTCTCCAATGATTGAAAGTGTGGGCTAGGGAAAAATGGAATCTGTCCTCATCTGCTCCTCTGGTCTGGTGAACTTTGATTTCTCCTATGGTGGATTGCTCTGGGACTATGCAAGTTATCACTTAATTACTAATCACATGTCACAATCTTTATTTTACCAGAGAAAATTATAACAGTGCTGGTGGACAGGTTTCCTACGTTTCTACGACCAAAGCGTCTTCATCTGACAGTTGGCATTTGCATGTTGTTTTATTTGTTTGGTCTTGTAAGTGTAACACAGGTATGCTGCCCTTTAATAATTTGTTATGATTTCCATACTGATTATAACTCTGAAATCAGAAATTTCAAGTGATGCAATCATAAAGATCTTGAATTTTGGTCCTGTTATTTTTCCATTTGTTTAACATTGTGCAGTGGTGGTGTCAGACAAACTGACCCTAACCCATCTCCTGGTATCAAATACCGAGCCTGAGGTCATGGCCAAGTTAGGCTTGTACTTGAGTAAAAGCACATAATTTTCATGTCACAGCAATCCCTTATTTTGAACATTAGATTATGATGTTTTTCTCAAACACCACACTTCCACATGCTTCATTTTAATTACAGGCTGGAATTTATTGGATAAATTTAATTGACCGTTTTTGTATTGGTTGGGTCCCCATTGTAACAACTTTACTGGAACTTATTGGTCTGAGCTGGATTTATGGTAAGTAGGAAAAGAAATGAAACACAAAAAAAAACACAGTTAAAAATAATAATGATTGATTGGATGATGTGATGTAGATGGCCCTTCATATCTGAAGGCGATGGGATTGCTAGCACTCTCTTTAGTTGTCAAACATTTTTCTTTGAGTAGTTCCCAATGGCCAATATGGGACAGATTCCTGCCTGTGGTGGGTTTGGTGACAGGCGGGAGTGGAATATCTAGCCGAAGCCAAAAAGTTGGAAACCCACTGGTGTAAAATCATGTTGCAGCTCTGACCAATGTTGGGGTTCATGGCAGGTTAATGGTGGGTCGGTCTTCGCTCTAGCTGGTGGTGTGAATGCAATTTGCATTCATTTGCATCTTATGAATGCTCAGTAAAACAGCTACCCACCGGTGTCTCTTCAGACTTTCCAATCTTGTGCCATGCCAGTGAGTAATCAAATTGGTCCAAAACACGATTGCTAAAGAGTGGTGTGCGCAAGGTGGTCCTCAGTTCACAAAAGTCTTTGAGATGAGTGCAACAACTTTCCGCTATAGTGCTGCGATGCTCCTGAGGTGCTGGACCCCACTCTGCCTGGGCAGACCGGATCCTGCCCTCCATCTCCATGCTGGAGGGGTGCCACAGTGGTACAGTGGTTAGCACTGCTGCTGCACAGCGTCAGGGACCTGGGTTCAATTCCCAGCTCGAGTCACTGTCTGTGTGGAGTTAGCACATTCTCCCCGTGTCTGCGTGGGTTTCCTCTGGGTGCTCCGGTTTCCTCTCAGTCCAAAGATGTGCGGGTTAGGTGGATTGGCCATGCTAAATTGACCCTGGTGTCAGGGGGATTAGCAGGGTAAATATGTGCGTTACAGGAATAGGGCCTGTGTGGGATTATGGTCGGTGCAGACTCGATGGGCTGAATGGCTTCCTTCTGCACTGTAGGGATTCTATGCTGAGCTGGTCTTCTTTGACAGCACTTGTGTCACCAAGTTGGATCACTAAAGTGCCTGGGTTTGGGAAGTATAGGGTTTTCCTCCTCCCAGTGCCACATACCAGTCTCGATCTGGACTCATGCAGCCACCGCAACAAAAGTCCAAAGTTTGACTGGGGGAAGAGTGTGAGATGAAGATGGGGAGTGGTTCAGTGGCCTGATGAAGCAAGGGGCATGGAGCACGGGGGAGGGGGGGTGGGCAAGGGTTTACAATGACAGGCAGAGGAACAAGGAGGTGTATGAATAAGACAAACAATGGGAGGCTGAGGGAAAACTGAAGGGAGGGAAGGTGAACTCTGATAAACCGGCATGAAAACCTCACAGACAAGGGGTTAAAGGGATACCACATTGATCACTTAAGGTGATACATGAAGACTGCAGATGTGCTGAGTAAAGATCCAAATGGGGCATGGACATCTTTCAGGTGAGGGTGGTTGAATCGAGGAACAGACTTCTTCTTGAGGCTGCTAGCCTTTTCCCTCTAGGTTGTTGACATCCTGCATGGTCTGGCGAAGACAGGTGGGCTGGAGAGAGTGAGATCAGTGTACTGGACGGCATTTAAATATGATGCCAGGACCTCCATAAGCACCATCTCAGAGCAGGCAGATGAATCAGCTGTCAGCCCACCAGGAGAGCCGGAGAGGAATTTGCCTGTGCATAATTAATGAAGTTCCATATGCAGAATCTGGTGTGGAATCCTGCTATTCTGGTCAGCAGGACAGGCGCTGCTGGAGCCCTCTGCCACTGCACTTAGTCTCAAAAGCAAAACATGTTGTCCCTTGTTTTTGCAGGATATATCTGGTTGTTGTTGGGGTAAATTTTACAGCAGCCATTTTCCGGTTAATTGCTGTTGTTCAAACATCTTCACTTCATGTTAATTAGCTGTTTGTCACTTGACCAATTCAGTTACCAGTTTCTTCCAACTATCAAGGTAAATGGAACAACAGGGTATTAGTTTGATTTGATTTATTATTGTTACACGTATTGATATACAGTGAAAAATATTGTTCTTGCACGCTATAGAGACAAAGCACACTGTTCATAGAGTACATAGGGCAGAAGGAAAGGAGAGAGTGCAGAATGTAGTGTTACAGTCATAGCTAGGGTGCAGAGAAAGGTCAACTTAATATAAGGTAGGCCCATTCAAAGGTCTGATAACAGCAGGGAAGAAGCTGTTCTTGAGTCGGTTAATACATGATCTCAGACTTTTGTATCTTTTTCCCGACGGAAGAAGGTAGAAAAGAATATGTCCAGGGTGCGTAGGGTCCTTGATTATGATGGTTGCTTTTCCGAGGCAGCGGGAAGTGTATTCGGAGTCAATGGATGGGAGGCTGGTTTGCATGATGGACTACGTTCACAACCCTTTGTAGTTTCTTGCAGTCTTGGTCAGAGCAAGAGCCATACCAAGCTGTGATACATCTGGAAAGGATGGTGTAAAGATGGTGCATCTGTAAAACTTGATGAGAGGCTTGGCAGACATGCCGAATTTCCTTAGCCTCCTGAGAAAGTAGAGGTATTGGTGGGTTTTCTTAACTATAGCGTCAGGGTGGAGGGACCAGAAGAAGTTGTTGGTGATCTGGACACCTAGAAATTTGAAGCTCTTGACCATTTCCACTTCATCCCCATTGATGTAGATAGGGGCATGTCCTCCACTATGTTTCCTGTAGTCGATGACTATCTCCTCTGTTTTACTGACATTGAGGCAAAGATAAATATTGTCATCACACCATTTCACCAGATTCTCTATCTCTTTCCTGTACTCCATCTCATCGTTGTTTGAGATCCAATCCACTATGGTGCTGTCATCAGCAAACATGAAAATGGAATTGGAGTGGAATTTGGCCACACAGCCATAGGTGTATAAGGAGTATAGTAAGGGACTGAGGACACAACCTTGTGGGCACCGGTGTTGAGGATAATTGTGGAGGAGATGTCGTTGCCTATCCTTACTGATTGCCACACGTATTGTCCTTGATTTGGAAGTCTAGGATGCAGTGGCAGAAGGAGGAGCCGAGATTTAGACCACGGAGTTTGGAGATGAGTTTTGAAGGAATAATGGCATTGAAGGCTGAGCTGTAGTCAATAAATAGGAGTCTGATGTAAGTGTCTTTGTTTTCCAGGTGTTCTTGGGTTGAGTGTAGGGCCAGGGAGATAGAGGCTGCTGTGGACCTGTTGCGGTGATAGGTGAACTGTTGTGGATGCAGGCAATCTGGGAAGCTGAACTTGATCCATGGCATGACTAACCTTTATAAGCACTTCATAATGATAAATTATGGGGCAGCTTCAGTGTGTTCAGTGTTTCTTGCGACCTCCTGGAATACATTTTCTATTCTTCCACTCAAGGCAAGACTCACTTTAATTGTCCATGATCCCCATTCTGATAATGGGTCCATTCATCTGGGCACAGATCTGAAACATGTGCCTTTCCTAGAGTGAGTTATTCAGGATTTACTCTGATATTTTCCTTTCACAGGTAATCAGGTTGGTAACAGACAAAAATTTCCTCACCCTGTTTGTAATCCTGACTGATCCTTTCTCTGATTTAACCTGTTCATCTGTGACACCCAGTATGAAATGAACTTCTACAGTAAACATACTGACTTAAAGACTGGACTAACCAAGTGATTATGTGTCTCTGTTTTCTTGTTGTTCACAGGGGTAAACAGATTCATCAAGGACATTGAGATGATGATTGGTGAAAGGAATTGGCTCTTCTGGCTGTGGTGGAGAGTGTGTTGGGTTTTTATCTCTCCATGCGTGTTGACAGTAAGGAGATGTTGTACTACAATTAAATAAATTATTGCTAACAATTAAATGTAGATTAGAAATATCAGCCAAAGAACAGTGTTGGAACTGCAGTATATGGGTGTGGACAATGAAGCTTTCCAGACTACTGTATTTAAAAGACTTGTCTCTACTTAGAGACAGTACAACTCAGAGTTGCAGAGACTTTCCTATGTATAAGGGAATGGGGGAATCATCAAATAGCTTTCTCCAGAGTCAATCACATCTCAAAAGAAGGTATAGGATCAAGGAATCACTGTCAGTAAGCAGGATAGGGGGAAGTAAGGAGAAGCAAGTAGTTCCTGTAGATACTGTTCCAATCCAACAGGTACGGTGTAGTTTCTACCTGTGACGATTGAATGAAGGCTGTAGTCTGAATAGCCAAATGGCTGATCAATGGCACTCCATAGCAGGAAGCTATGCAAGTGTAATTAGAAACAGAAGTGTTACATTCTTAATGTGTGTCCTTGTTTGGGGATAGATTAGTCCTAGAGAGTCTAGGATTGTGTGGTGTGGACCTGTGCAAGGATAAAGATTACCTTATGTAATTGGCCAGCAACTTAGAAAAAGTATGGAAGACCCAGTTTTCATGCATGGCAGGACCATTAAGATTGTAAAGAAAAGGGCAGGGGTTATGCTAAAAAAAATCAGAAGCTCGGAGCTAAATTTAATAAATTGATCTCTGAAGTTCCAATCTTGTAGACTACTACAAGAGCTACAAGCTGATTGACATGGGAATGAGCAGATCAGGAACAGCCAGACATGTGAAATAGGAGTAGGCTATTCAACCCTTTAAGCCTACTCAACAAGATCATGGCTAATCTGTTTGTGTTTCAAGTTCTACATTCTGCTCAATAACTTATGATTCCCTTGCCTAATAAGAATTTATCTACCTCCACCTTAAAAATATCCAGTGACCCTACTTTCTGAGACAGAGTTCCAAAGTCACATAACCCTCTGAGAAAAAAAAAATCCTCATTGTCTATGTCCTAAGAGGGTGAGTTATAATTTAAACACTGTGCCCCTTGGTTCTGGATTCAACACACAATGGAAACATCTTTCCATTTCCATCTTTTCAAGACCATTCATGCTCTTATATATTTCAATCAAGTCACCCCTCAGTCTTCTGAACTCCAGGGAAACAAACCCAATCTTTCCTCATAAGACAATCTGTTCATTCCAGTCATAATCTAGTAAACCTCCTCCAATGCATTACATCCTTCTTCAAATAAGGAGACCAAAACTGCACACAATATTTGAAATGTGGCCTCACCAATGCCCTGTACAACAGAAGCACAACATCTTTACTTTTATGTTCAATTCCTCTTGTGCTAAAGGATAGCATTCATTATCATTCTTAATTACTTGCTGTAACTGCATCCTAATGTTTTGTGACTTATTTACTAGAATAGCTCATTCCCTCTGCACCTCAGAATTCTGAAGCTGTTCTCTATTTAAGCAATACTCTGCTTTTTTATTTTTCCTGCTTAAGTGAACAACTTCACACTTTCCCACATTATACTCTTTCTGCTCACTCATTCAACTATATCCACCTAATTCATTCAACTATATCCACCTGCAGCCTCCTCATGGCATCTTCACAACATACTTTCCCACCTTCGTGCCATCTGCAAATTTAGCAACCATGCATTCAGATTCCTTGTCTAAGTCATTGATATAAATTGTAAAAGGTTGAGGCTCCAACACAGATGCCTGTGAGACTCCACTTGTTATATCCTGCCAGAAAAAGACCCATTTATGCATAGTCTCTGTTTACCAGCAAATCTTCTATTCATGCTGTCCATTCTATCCATATGCCATGAGCTTGAATTCTCTGCGGTAGCCTTTGTTGTGGCACCTTATCAAATGCTTTCTGGATATCCAAGTACAGTATATCTATAGTCTCCCCTTTACCATCAGCGCATGCTACTCCTTCAAAGATCTCCAATAAATTGGTTAGACAAATATTAGGAAGCTTTTATCAAAACAAACTATATTTAACCATACAGTTTAACTATAATGAATGAATTAGCTTAACTTTTACCAATTGGACAATACTTAAACATGACAAGATACCGTTCTTAACTGCGAACCTATCCCTATGAGTCATCATTCAAGCAATATTTCTCCCATAGACTTAAACCCCTCTGCAAAGTCTTTTAGCAACCCCCAGGCCTATGTGCTTGTACTTGTTGAAGTACTGTACTTGTACTTGTACTGTGCTTACCCCAGCCCAACGCCGGCATCTCCACATCTTGTACTTGTTAACAGCCCTGGAGCCTTTTGAAACCTATGGAGAGAGAGAGACTGGACGACACCTGACTTCTGACAGACCCAAACAGCAGCCTCCACAGAGAGAGAGAAAGAGAGAGACAGAGACACCTCTTGCTCCTTTCAGGACCAGGCAGAAAACTGCCTATTTAAAATAAAGGAGAACTATGTGTTTTCCCTGCAAGCTTAGCTCCGCTAATTCACATGATCCTGCTCTGAAACCCTAGGGGAAAACCCAAAAAACAAAAATGCATTAACTCTGGTTAAAACAAACACATCCCATTAGCTAAAGCTAATTATTCTCCTGCATTCTCAGCATGGAGCAGCCTGTTTTGCAGACAAATCGGCACATAAAGATTATTTATTAGTCACAAATAAGGCTTATGTTAACACTGCAATGAAGTTACTGTGAAATTCCCCTCGTCGCCACACTCTGGCACCTGTTCGGATCAATGCACCTAACCAGCACGTTTTTCAGACTGAGAGAGGAAACTGGAGCACGCGGAGGAAACCCACGCAGACACAGGGAAAACGTGCAAACTCCGTACAGACAGTGACCCAAACCGGGAATCGAACCTGGGTCCCTGGCGCTGTGAGGCAGCAGTGCTAACCACTGTGCTGCCCATGTAAAATAGAGCTGAATTTTAAACAGACCCCTCACAAGAAACATGATATAAATACATTTCTTAAAGGCACAGTATCATCACAGAGTGCAGAACTCTGAGATTCAGAAGTGTTCGCAGAGATTAGAACAATTTTTTTCTTGCAAAAGGGCGGTAATTGGGACCCTCTTTTTCAAAGACCACGGAAGTAGCGTTTTTGAATATTTTTAGGCAGAACCAGAGAAGATTCTTGGTAAGCAAGGGGGTTAAAGATTATTGGGGGTAGGTGGGAATGTGAAGTTGAAGTTAGAATTAGATCAGCCATGATCCTATTGAATGGTGGAGCAGAATCGAGGGGCTGAATGGCCTACTCATTCTTCTAATTCTTACATTTGTATGTTTATATGTCCACAGGTCCCTGAAGGTAGCAGGTCAGTTTAATAAAGTGGTTAAGAATCCACATGAAATCCTTTCATTTATTAGCCAGGGCACAGAATATAAGAGCGGGGGGTGGTGGGGTTCTATTGGAACTGTATACAATGATAGTTAGGCTAGACCTTGAGGACTGCATGCAGTTCTGGTCATGTCATTCCTGAAAGGGTGTAATTGCACAAGAGAAAGTATAGAGGAGGTTTACAAGCATATTGTCAAAACTGGAAAATTGCAGTTATGAGGAAAGACTGGATTGGCTCCTTGGAAAAGAGGAAGCTGAGGGGAGATTTGATTGAGATGTACAAAATTGTGAGGGGCATGGATATAGTGAATTGGAAGGAACTATTTACTTTACAGAGAAATCAGTGGCTAGGTGACTAAGTGATTGGAAGAAAGATTAGAGGGGAGATTAGGAGATATGTTTTCACTCAGAGGGTAGATGCTGGGGTCTAGAACTCACTACCTGAAAGGATAGTAGAGGCAGAAACTTTCAACTCACTTTTCAAAGGTGTCTGGATATTCATCCGAAGTTCTGGGACCTGCAGGGCTCTGGACCAACTGTTGGAAAGTGGAATTAACCTGGGTGGCTCATTTCTGGTCAGCACAGAAACCATGGGACAAGTGACCTTTTTCTGCGTCATAAACTTTCTATGATTCCTTGTTCAGCTTTTATAAACATTGGTTCGACCACACTGGAGCACTGTACAATGCTCTGGTCTCCAAATTATGAAAAGAATATATTGCTATCACAGAAAATAACAAAAAATACACAAGTATTATATCAGAATTGAGAGCTTATAACTATCCAGAAAGATTGAACATACAGGTTGGTTTTTTTTTCTTGTGAAAATAAATGAGTGATCTGTTGAGACCTTCAAAATTAAGAAAGATTTGGACATAGAGAAGTTTCTTCTATCTGTGAGAGAGAAAAGACCAAAACCGGGGACCATAAATGTAAGATAGTCCCTAATAAATTCAGTAAGGAATTCAAGTTCTTTACTCAGGAAACAAGTAGAATGTAGAACTTGCTACCACAAGAAGCATTTGAGGCAAATAGCAGATATGCATTTAAGGGGAAATCAGATTGGTACATGAAGGAGAAAAGAATGAAAGGTTATGCTGATAGGGTTAGATGAAAAGCTGTGGGAGGAGTCTTGTGTGGTTCTAAAAAATGTGCATAGGTCTGTTGGGTTGAATGATTTTGGATTGTATATTCCATGTAATGTTTTAGTTAACAAAACTGATCTGGTTTTGTGCAATCATTTTAAACAGGCAATCTTGTTCTGGTCCTTAGCAATGTTTGCTTCTCCAACATATGGATCTGTTGAATACCCTGTCTGGGCAATCGTACTTGGTTGGTGTATGATAATCTGCTGTATTATGTGGATCCCTATTATCGCCATTGTGAGAATTGTTCAAGCTGAAGGTGCCACCTTGTGTCAGGTAAGAAAACAGCTTGATAAATTTCAAATAGGAAGGAATAGGATCTATATACATTCAGTAGATGATCATCAGGGAAAGGGAGAAATGGAATAACCAGTATTTTAGGCTTTTTTGGATAATTTGCTAATCTTTTCATTCTGAATCTCTATTGGTTCAAGTCAATATTGAAATAATGCCGATAAGAAAACCTCAGGGGTAAAATTGGACAAGACCAAAAATGAGTGCATGGATTGCAATGCACGATTATTGTACACCTGTTCCTTCCAATGCAGGTAACACTCAAACATCAGGCTGGTCACTAAATGTTAAATGTGTATCCCAATGCTGGATCCCAATGCGTGCTGTTGAGTGGCTGTATGTTTCAGTAGGAGGCTCAAGTTTCTCCAAGGCTGGTACCACTGAAAGGTGGTCTGCATTACATCAAACAAAACTGTGTCTGTTAAAGGTGTGGTGTATTCTGGCTGGTGCAGGTGCTGGAGGAGGCTGGAAAAGTCTTTCTGAGCAGAAAGAAGTCTAAACAGTGATTTAACAGACAGTGAACCTGTTCCAAGATTCTCCGCTGCAGCACAAGAACCAGAAACCAGAGTCCGAGAAGGAGGAAGCAAGGACAAAATGTGGGGAGAAGGTTCCAACTGCATCAAAAATCAGGAAAAAAGTTAACAGGAAGGAGAACTCAGGAGATGTTGTTAATGGAAGTGTTCGAATTCAAAAAGAAGGTACAAAAACTAGCATAAGGGCACTTTATCTGAATGCTCATAGCATTCAAAACAAGGTAAATGAGTTGACGGCACAAATCATTGCGAATGAGTATGATTTGGTGGCCATTACAGAGACATGTTTGCAGGATGGTCACGACTGGGAGTTAAATATCCAGGGGTATCAGACTGTTCAGAGGGACCGACAAGAAGGTAAGGGAGGTGGTGTAGCTCTGATATTTAAGGATGACATCAGGGCAGTAGTGAGAGATGATATAGGTTCTGTGGAAAAAAAGATTGAATCCATTTGGGTGGAAATTAGAAATAGTAAGGAGAAAAAGTCACTGATAGGTGTAGTCTATAGGCCATCAAATAATAACATCATGGTGGGGCGAGAAATAAACAATGAAATAACTGATGCATGTAAAAATGGTACAGCAATTATCATGAGGAATTTTAATCTGCATGACAATTGGTCAAACCAGGTCGGTCAAGGCAGCCTTGAGGAGGAGTTCATAGAATGTACCCGCAATAGCTTCCTTGAACAGTATGTAATGGAACCTATGAGGGAGCAAGCTATCCTAGATCTGGTCCTATGTAATGAGGCAGGAATAATTAATGATCTTACAGTTAGGGATTCTCTCGGAGGAAGCGATCACAGTATGGTTGAATTTAAAATACAGATGGAGCCTGAGAAAATATAGTCCAATATCAGTGTCTTGTTCTTAAACAAAGGAGACTACAATGGGATGAGGGAGGAGTTGGCTAAGGTAGACTGAGAACAAAAACTTTATGGTGGGACAATTGAGGAACAGTGGAGGACCTTCAAAGCGATTTTTCACAGTGCTCAGCAAAAGTATATACCAGTGATAAGGAAGGACTGTAGAAAAAGAGATAATCAGCCATGGATATCTAAGGAAATAAAGGAGGGTATCAAATTGAAAGAAAATGCATACAAAAAGTGGCAAAGATTAGTGGGAAACTAGAGGATTGGGAAATATTTAAAGGTCAACAGAAAGCCACGAAAAAAGCTATAAAAAGTAAGATGGATTATGAGAGTAAATTAGCTCAGAATGTAAAAACAGATAGCAAAAGTTTCTACAAATATATAAAATGATAAAGAGTGGCTAAAGTAAACATTGGTCCTTTAGAGGATGGGAAGGAAGATGTAATAACTGGAAATGAGAAAATAGCTGAGGCATTGAACAAGTATCGTGTGTCGGACACAAAAAACATGCCAAAAATTGATGACAGGAAGGCTATGGCAGGTGAGGACATAGAAACTATCATTATCACGAAAGAGGTAGTGTTGGGCAAGCTAATGGGGCTAAAGGTAGACAAGTCTCCTGGCCCTGATGGAATACATCCCAGGGCACTAAAAGAGATAGCAAGGGAAATAGCAAATACACTAGTAGTAATTTACCAAAATTCGCTGGACTCTGGGATGGTTCCCGCAGATTAGAAAACAGCAAATGTGACGCCACTGTTTAAAAAGGAGGTAGACAAAAGGCGAGTGACTATAGGCCAGTTAGCTTAACGTTTGTAGTAGAGAAAATGCTTGAATCTGTCATCAAGGATGAAATAGTGAGACATCTGGATATAAATTGTCCCATTGGTAAGATGCAGCATGGGTTCATGAAGGGTAGGTCATGTTTGACTAATTTGGTGGAATTCTTTGAGAACATTACATGTGCAGTGGACAATAGGGAACCTGTGGATGTGGTGTATCTGGATTTCCAGAAGGCATTTGACAAGGTGCCGCACCAAAGACTGCTACATAACAAAGATGTACAGTGTTACGGGTGATATATTAGCATGGATAGAGGATTGGTTAACTAACAGAAAGCAAAGAGTGGGGGTAAATGGGTGTTTTTCTGGTTGGCGATCAGTGGCTAGTGGTGTGCCTCAGGGATCAGTGTTGGGACTGCAATTGTTTACGATTTACATAGATGATTTGGAGTTGGGGACCAAATGTAGTGTGTCAAAATTCATAGATGATACTAAGATGAGTGGCAGAGCAAAGTGCGCAGAGGACGCTGAAAGTCTGCAAAGGGATATAGATAATCTAAGTGAATGGGCAAGGGTCTGGCACTTGGATTACAATGTTGGTAAATGTGAGATAATCCATTTTGGTCGGAATAACAGCAAAATGGACTATTATTTAAATAGTAAAAAATTGCAGCTTGCTGCTGTGCAAAGGGACCTGGGTGTCCTTGTGCAAGAATCACAAGGAGTTGGTTTGCAGGTGCAGCAGGTATTTAAGAAGGCAAATGGAATTTTGTCCTTCATTACTAAAGGGATGGAGTTTAAAAACAGTGAGGTTATGTTGCAGCTGTATAAGGTGCTGGTGAGGCCACACCTGGAGTACTGTGTACAGTTTTGGTCTCCTTACTTGAGAAAGGATATACTGGCATTGGAGAGGGTGCAGAGGAAATTCACTCGGTTGATTCCGGAGTTGAGAGGGTTGGCTTATGAGGAGAGACTGAGTAGATTGGGGCTATACTCATTGGAATTCAGAAGAATGCGGGGAGATCTTATTGAAACATATAAGATTATGAAGGGAATAGATAAGATAGAAGTAGGGCGATTGTTTCCACTGACAGGTGAAACTAGAACTAGGAGGCATGGCCTCAAAATAAGGGGGAGCAGATTTAGGACTGAGTTGAGGAGGAACTTCTTCACACAAAGGGAATCTGTGGAATTCCCTGCCCAGTGAGGCAGTTGAGGCTACCTCACTGAATGTTTTTAAGGCAAGGATAGATACAGTAAAGGAATTAAGGGCTATGGTGAGTGGGTGGGTAAGTGGAGCTGAGTCCACGAAAAGATCAGCCATGATCTTACTGAATGGCGGAGCAGGCTCGAGGGGCCAGATGGCCTACCCCTGCTCCTAGTTCTTATGAAACTTCAGAGAGATACTGTAAAGTCAGAGGGAGAAAATAGCCTTGCAGTCAAATAACAATGACTGCTCAAGGGTGAAGTGGTAAAATATTCAAGAGTTAACAATCTGCGCCCAATGCTGAAGAATCGGGTATTGTAACATTTTTGGGATGAATTTTAACTATCAAGTGAGAGGACAGATTTGTGTGCTGGGTAGGGATGTTGTATGCCCAAAACATGCTAGTGGGTTAGAAACTGTACATGATCATGTCCATTTCCAAGTTTCACTGGAACACATTCCCGATGAGTTTGAAATCCCCAAGAAGCAGTTGAGTCATTAATTTCAATAGGCAAGCAAACAATTAATTCCAGGTTTTATCTCAGAATTCTGTTTTTTTTATCAGCCAGCTCAGTGGTTTCCTGAGTGATGTGGAACTCATCAGAGCCAACAAGGTGAGAGCACAATGAGCTAACAACTGATTAAAAGGTTAGGTTGATTGGCATTGCTAAATTGCCCCTTAGTCTCAGGGGGGCTAGCAGGGGTTACGGGATAGGGCCTGGGTGGGATTGTGATTAGTGCAGACTCAATGGGCTAAATGGCTTCCTTCTGCATTTAGGGATTCTATGATGCTATGATCTATGATCAATGAAACCTACAACTGCATCGAAGATTTCCTCCTTCTAGGAAAGGTTTGTTCTGACAGCCTGATTTCACTACTTTACAAATGACTTTCAGCTTCTGGGGAATCACTTCATCTAGCTTGGACTTTATTCAGTTCCCTGCAGCAAGCCTTCAATGTAGCAGGGAAGAAATTTATGTTAACTAGTATTAGTGCTGACCTCTGATGAGCAACAGGAGAAACAGCCAGACGAACACCAGAAATAACAGGAGTCACAGCAAGAGCACCAGCAACAGGAGCAGGTCCTGTCCCTGCAGACTCATGCTATTCCACAGTACAGAGGTGGTGGACATAGAGCTCCAATGCAATGGCAGCAATATCTCCAGCACAGGGCATACAGACAGTGGATGCCAACATAAGAATACAATAAATAGGAGCTGGACAAGACCATTTGACACTTCAAATCTACTTCACCATTCAACAAATTCAAAAACCTTGGCTGCAGCTGGTTCGATGACTTTCAGGTGGTGTTTCCGATTGTATCTGACCAGAAAGGCTTCTGCCCTTAATTTTAAAAGCAGGTGACAAACATGGCTGCTTTACCCACATGACCTGTTGCAAATCCAAAGTCCTTTACTGAATAAGGTGTTGTATTAGGCTGGTGAACAACCTGCATTATGGTTTTTCACACCCTGAGCATTATAGGCAGTCAGGGTCTTTGTGTTTGGGATGAGGAACCAACACAATACAATGAAAGGTTGATGTGAACTATTTCTGGCATGGCATGTTGTAGTCCGACTTTGTCCAACTTAAAGCCTGTAGTCCAAATGTGGCCCACAAAATGCCTCCATGTGTTCCTGGAGTCAGTTTTCAAAATTCCTGTCAAAGAGATGAGTATCAATGGAAGATTTGGCATGGAATTGCTCCTCCAATCACAGGCCCTTTCTCTCCTGCGTTTGCTGCCTTCAGGCTGATTAGTGAGCCCAATGGCAGCAAATGAAGGAGAGAAACAGTCTGATTAAAGAAGCAGCGAACACTGGCAATGGTGAGTGGGCTGAGGGTTGCTGGGCTGAGGGAAGTGAATGTTTGGCAGGGCTGGAGCCTGGGTAGCCAAGCAACAATGACTTCATAGAGTCATAGAGATTTACAGCATGGAAACAGGCTCTCCGGCCCTGCTTGTCCATGCTGCCCAGATTTTACCATTAAGCTAGTCCCAATTGCCCACGTTTGGTCCATATCCCTCTATACAAATCTTACCCATGTAACTGTCTAACTGCTTTTTAAAAGATAAAAACTCACTTCTACTACTACCTCTGGCAGCTCGTTCCAGATACTCACCACCCTTTGTGTGAAAACATTGCCCCTCTGGATCTTTATGTATCTCTCCTCTCTCACCTTAAACCTATGCCCTCTAGTTTTAGACTCCCCTACCTTTGGGAAAAGATGTTGACTATCTACCTTATCTATGCCTCTCATTATTTTATAAACCTCTGTAAGATCACCCCTAAGTCTCTTACGCTCCAGGGAAAAAAATCCCAGTCTATCTAACCTCTCCTTATAACTCAAACCATCAAATCCCAGTGGCATCCTAGTAAATCTTTTCTGCAGTCTTTCTAGTTTAATAATATCCTTTCTATAATAGGGTGACCAGAACTGTACACAGTATTCCAAGTGTGGCCTTACCAATTCCTCCCACAGTCCAAAGATGTGCGGGTTAGGTTGATTGGCCATGCTAAAAAATTGCCCCTTAGTGTCCTGGGATGCGTAGATTAGAGGGATTAGTGGGTAAAATATGTAGGGATATGGGGGTAGGGCCTGGGTGGGATTGTGGTCGGTGCAGACTCGATGGGCCGAATGGCCTCTTTCTGTACTATATGGTTTCTATGAATGTCTTGTACAACTTCAACAAGATGCCCCAACTTCTGTATTCAATGTCCTGACCAATGAAACCAAGCATGCCGAATGCCTTCTTCACCACTCTGTCCACCCGTGACTCCCCTTTCAAGGAGCTATGAACCTGTACCCCTAGATCTCTTTGTTTTATAACTCTCCCCAAAGCCCTACCATTAATTGAATAAGTCCTGCCCTGGTTCGATCTACCAAAATGCATCACCTCTCATTTATCTAAATTAAACTCCACCTGCCATTCATCAGCCTACTGGCCGAATTGATCAAGATCCCGTTGCAATCCTAGATAGCCTTCTTCACTGTACACTATGCCACCAATCTTGGTGTGATCTGCAAACTTGCTAACCATGCCTCCTAAATTCTCATCCAAATCATTAATATAAATGACAAATAACTTCGACTTAGGTCTAACTTAGTGTATTTGAGGCCCCTTTTAACTTAGCATAGAGGTTCTCTATCCTGGGAATGGGGTAACGATCCAGCTGTGCTCCTCTGTTCACTGTCAGTTTTTAGTCTCCGCAGATCCACACGGTACAATCTGGTTTCAGGACGGGGACGATGGGTGCAGCCCATTCTGAAAACTGTACAGGTTTGATGATGCTCAAGTCTTCCAGCCTTTGCAGCCTGACCTCAGTTTTTTGGTGTAATGTGTACGGTATTGGGCAATCTCAGAAAAACCTAGGCATAGCCTTGGGGTTCAAGTAGTTTTTTGCTTTAATCCCTTTTATTTGACCAAGTTCCATGTGGAATACCTCCTAATGTTTACATAGGTGTTCCCGGAATCAACCATCCTAGGCCTTAAGTATTTCCAACCAGTCCAGTTTTATTTCTTTTAGCCAGTCTTTCCCCTTGAAACTGGGCCTATGTCCTTCAATCACTATGATGGGCAGCTGAGCAGACTGACTTGGGTCAAAGTGGCTGTTTACTATTAGGACAATCTGCATAGGTGGTACCTTGCTGAATTTTACTTGATTGTGTGTATAAGCCTTGGAGCCCTCCTTTAGTTCCTCTGCCAGCTTATTTCCAGGGGTTGTACTAATTGGTTCCCTTTTTTGGAGTATTCTGTGCAGCCTGCTTTGCTCTACATCTAACTTCTTTCTATATCTGAAGCAAATTCTTACATCAGCACATCTCTTGGGGGTGGTATCCCTCACATCTAAAGCATGTCTCAGATTCTGATGTTGAATGACTTTTTTCACTATTTTTTCAGCCCTCACTCAGCAGCAGCCAGCTGTCACCACAACTGGTTTACCTCACTACACGCCTTGCAGTTTGCATATGCCTTGCTCAGTGCACTCAGTCACTTGGGCCTTCTCTACTGCTTTCTCCAGTGAAATCTTGGTTTCAGCAGGCAGTTTATTTTGGCTGTTGGGGCTGTTGATCCCACATACAATGGCCCCCCAACATCTCCCCCAATGAACGCCCAAACTTTCAGTGCTCAGCCAGCCATTGAAGTTTGGCCATGAAGCTGAAGACCATCTTTCCTGGCTCTCTCACCTCAGATGAAATCTGTATCTTTGCATGATTAGGGAAGTTCGGGGGTTATAGTGATCCTCAACCAAATTGACTAACTAGTTGAAGGTGGAGCTTCGGGTGACTTCAGACTCCTCACCAACTTGTAGGTCTGTGGGCCACAGACTGTGAGCAGTATAACTTTTTGTTCCTCCTCAGCTGCAATTTTGTTTGCAATGAAAAAATACCGCGGTCAAATGGTTCTATCTTTCCAAAGGACTTAAGTAAATCAATTTCAAACTCAATATAACATGCATAATTCTATAATATTATGATCACTGTTCCCTAGAAGCTTCTTTACCATAATGTTGCTAATTAACTCTTTCTCATTGCAAAATATTAGATCCTATATAATCTGTTTCCTAATTGATTTCTCGAGAAACAAGACATGATTTATACAGTCCATGAATTTGCCCTCCACACTCTCACTATGCCAGGTGATGCCTCAAAAGGAAGTGATGTGTGGAGCTCGAAGGCTTGTTGTTCTGAGAAATGCTGTGCAGGAAAATGTTGGGTTACCCAGAGTGCAGGTTGCCATCTATAAGTATTTTGTGACTTATCTTTCCTGTTCTTATTAGATCATTAATCCTCTTGGGCACTGTATCCATGCTCTCAGGAGTGCACTATTGATGCTCACTAATTCTAAAAACTCCAAGGACTGATGCATTTCAGCAACTGCCCCCTTCTTCACATCCACAGGAAACAATACATCCCTCTGGCCCTCACCATTTCAAAACAATTCCAAAAGTGCCTGAGAATTGGGGTGGATGGAGTAGTTTGATTGGGGGGAATGGGGGAATTGGGCTGCAGCCTTCCTGCCATCATTGGTTTTCTTTCTGCCTTCATAAAGAATGAAGGATGCAACCGTTCCAACCTCTGCTTGGGACCTTTTAACTATGGAGCTTTTCATTAACAGGCATATGTCATCACCACTCTTGGACTCTGAGTGGTCGGGAAACCCAGAGGCAGGTTACTGGCAGAATGAAACAGTCATGGCAAAGCAAAACAATGGGACTACTTGGACCTTCCAACAGAAATTGATTCTCTTGTTGGATCAAACTGCAAGTGAATCTGATTAACATTAGAATCTTCTTTCCAGTCAGAGGATGGTGATTGCTTAAAGTTCAACAAAAAATATTAAAACATTTGACTTTTCTTTTCACAGAAAATCTCTGCCGCTTGTACGTCAGCTCCTGATTGGGGCCCATATTTGGAACAACACAGAGGAGAAAGATATAGAAAGCAGCCTGATTCTGCAGAAGCCCCGAACCGTGTGCAACTGCTGGCCACTCCTGAGATGTGAAATTTTAAAGGAAAAATTATTTTCAATTTGCACTCAATTTTCCTAACATCCACCACCATTCCCATGAACTCCCACTGTAATTTCATTGGAGTTCTATGGAACAGTCAATAATTCAGCTTGAACCCAAACAAGCTAGTTAATGTTCTTACCCACTTCTTTCAAAACCCTGGATGGAAAGCATTTGGTTCTGGGAATTTATCACTCTTTAATGCTGCTAATTTCTCCATTATTGTTATCTTACTGCTGATAATTTAGTTGAACCATGTCTATAATTCAGTAGCATTTTTCTTGAACTGTAAATAATGATGCCAAGTAATTATTTAGCATGTCCACCATATTTTATTTTCATTAAAAATGCCACCATTATCAGTCTTCAAAGGCCCCACATTGCTACTGGGCACACTCTTTCCTAATGTACTTGTAAAAGATTTTTGTCTTGCTTTTCCTATCTTTTGCAAATTTGTTTTCATTCTGTCATTTTGTAGCTCATACGATCTGCTTAGTCACTGTAAAGATGCACCTTCACAGACTTCATTAGTGAACACAAAGGTATTTTTGAATAAGAACTGTGCAGTAGCCTCATGGCTGTAGCTCGATCCCCGGGCCTTTCTCACCATGGGGTGATTCCACACTCTGAGTCCCAATTGCCACCCAAGCCAGGTGGCCCTTACCCTATTCAGTTGTCCTTAAAGGGACAATTACCATATCCTCCTGCTTTTACTTCTTTATACAAACTTCAATCACTAATTCACTCTGTTCCAAATATGAACTAAATATTACATGCAAGAGTTTGACCATTACAAGTCAATTCTTCGAGTGGATTTTTGTTTCTTGTAGAGCGGTGTATTTCTGTTGTCTGAGATGCTTCCACACAATTGACATTAGCAGGAACTGCAATAATGGGCATCTCTTCTCGCTTGCGCCACTCTCTCAGTTAGTCTGTTTGCTTCCACGGAGACACCAATTATGTCAATAACTAGTTGAGCAGGTAGTTTTGTGCTTACGGGCTCAAAAACATTTCTTGATGGCAACATTGACTGCTCTACTCCTCAAATTATCCACATGTTTAAGAATGATTTGTCCCTCCAAGATCATTTGGTATGAAAAGGATCCAGGGATGTAATTTGATCTACTATCGAAGTTTCTCCTGTATAAAACTTCATTTACCATAAATGATCGTGCTGTACTATGTGAATCATGGCTTGCTTTCTGATTACTTTGGCTGGCTTCTACCCTCCCTGGCAAATTTGGAAACACAAGGCTCACTCTTATTCTGAGATGATGTTTCATTAACAGTTCTGTTGGTGGAACTCCTGTTGTTGCATGTGAAGTGGTATGATAGCTGAGGAGGAATCATGAGATTTTGGTCTCCAAGGTTCCTCCTGACAGTTTCTTTAGGCTAATCTTGAAAGTTTGCACCACTCTCTCAGTTAGTCTGTTTGATGCTGGGTGGTTAGGTGCAGTTCTAATGCGTTTAATACTGTTGAGAGTGATGAAGTTTTGGAACATAGCAGTTGTCTGATACCATGACTTCAGGTAACTCGTGAGTTGAAAAGCATTGATGTAATCTTTTGACTAGCATGTGGTGTAGGTGACTTTACCTCAAAAATGTCCATCCGTTTAGATTGTGTGTCAATCACCGGCATGGTGGCACAGTGGTTAACGCTGCTGCCTCACAGCACCAGGGACCCGGGTTCGATTCTGGCCTTGGATCACTGTCTGTGTGGAGTTTGCACATTCTCCCCATGTCTGCGTGGGTTTCCTTCGGGCGCTCTGGTTTCCTCCCACAATCCAAAGATGTGCAGGTTAGGTTGATTGGCCATGCTGAATTGACCCTAATGTCAGGGGGATTAGCAAAGTAAATGTGTGGGGTTACGGGAATAGGGCCTGGGTGGGATTGTGGTTGGTACAGATTTGATGGGCTGAATGGCCTCCTTCTGTACTGTAGGGATTCTATGAATCACAACCTAAAACATTGTGGCCAGGAATGGGCCAACATAATCAATATGGACTTGTACCCATGGCCGGCCAGGCCATTTCCTAGGATGCAGTGGGACTGCAGTGGGCAATCTTTGTTGGAGTTGGCACTGTTGACAGTGCTTGAATGGCTTCTCGATATCAGCATCAATACCAAGTCACCACATGTCACTCCTGGCAAGTGTCTTCAGCTTAGAGATGCAAAGATGAGCGTTGTGTAATTCAGTTAGGAGCAGCTCCTGCCTGGTACAGGAACGATACACTTGCTTCTCAGAATATGATGCCATTCTGACAACTCAATTTATTTTTGCGAGTGAAGAATGATTTTTTTTCCTCGGAAACTGGCTCATTTATTCACCTATTGGTCCAGTTCCTGATCTGCTTCACTGGAGTTTGAGGACTATCTCAAAGTGGAGTCATAGAGGTTTACAGCATGGAAACAGGCCCTTCAGCCCAACTTGTCCATGCCGCCCAGTTTTGACCACTAAGCTAGTCCCAGTTGCCCGCATTTGGCCCATATACCTTTATACCCATCTTACCCATGTAACTATCTAAATGTTTTTGAAAAGACAAAATTGCACCCGTCTCCACTACTGCCTCTGACAACTCGTTCCAGACACTCACCACCCTAAGTAAATGGTATTCAACATACAGATTCTACACCTTATCATCCATCAACCAATGGATTAGCTGAACATTTGTACAGTCATTGAAACATTCTTTAAAATCTTTAAGAGAGGTGGGTTTGTTATCATGTTGTTTGAATAGCTTTTTGGCATCTTATGGAAACACTACTCATGCGACTACCGAAAGTTTACCTGCATTACCACTCCTAAAGAGAGAGTTGAGAACTATGTTTGATTTGTTATTACCTCCAGAAACTTCAGAGATAGTAGAGCGTCAACAAGAATTTCAAGTTGCTAACAAAAAATGAGGGCAAAACAACACTCATTTCAACAAAGAGATTAAGTGTTAGCGCATACTTACGCCATGAATGAGAAATGTGCACCAGTCATAGTTTTGGCAAAAACAGGTCCAGTTTCTTACACAGTTCAAACCAAAAATTACCTAATTTGACAATGCCATTCTGACCAATTGTTGTCATCTTGAAATGATTTCTGAGAATTGTCTCCAGAAGTATCAACTTCTTTAGTCTCTAGTGTTGTGAACACTAATATGGAATATTTAGTTGAGTCTGAATTACTGATAATTCTGTCTATGCCGAAAGCTTGTGTGGCTTTTGCGACCAAATAAACCTGTTGGACTTTAACCTGGTGTTGTTAAACTTCTTACTATGCTAATATACTACATGAGAATGATGCAGAATTATTTCCAAGAGAGGAAATGTCTACTGAAGTTTCAAATCATATTTCGAGGTTCAAGGACAGCTAAATTCCAGAACATTGGGTCCGATTTTACCATTTTCATTCTAAGTGCTGAATTTGGGCGTAATGCAGATCTGACTTAGAAATCTGCTTTCAGGTGCCCCCATACGCACTCAGCCTGAAAAAAAATTCGCCAGTCCCATTCGCGCTGTGGGCGGGGCTTAGCGTGGCCGAAACAATCAGAGCTCTGAACTGCGCATGTGCAGTTAAAAAAAAATTTGAAGAAACACGCCCGTGTCAGATCGCTCCCGGGCCGCAAAAAGCGGAAAAAGCGGCCCGGGAGCGAAAAGCGGGAGCGATGGCCCCCAAAGACATCACTGTCCTCCTTATCAACCCCCCTCCGCTACCCAGACCGATCGCGACTCCCTGCCCCCTTCCCCACCACCGATCGCCCGCAGAGTGGCAGCGGACTCCCCTTGCCCCCCCCACCAGAGATCCATCTGGCCCCCCCACCAGTGAACAATTGGGCTTCCCCCCCCCCCCCCGCACCAGAGATACATCTTACCCACCTCCCCCCACCCCTCAGAGAACGATCTGGCCTCACTCCCCCCCCGCCCCCCCCCCCGAGAGAATGGCCTGGACTCCCTCCTTCCCCTCAGAGAATGATCTGGCCTCACTCCCCTACCCCACACCCCCCCCCCAGAGGAACAACTGACCTGCCTCCTCCTCCCTCTTCCCCGCAACCAGACAACGATCGGCCCTCCCCCCCCACACCAAGACAACGATCGCGCCACCACCCCCCCCAACCACCAGACAACGATCGGGCCCCCCTACCCCCCAGAGATACATCTGACCTGCCTCCTTCTCCCCACACCCCCCCCCCCCCCTCCCCAACCAGACAATGATCTGGCCTCACTCCACCCCCCCCTCCCAACCAGAGAATGATCTGACCTGCCTCCCTCCTCCTCCCCCACCACTGATCTGAGTCAGAGAGCCATTGGAAGCTCTGAACTTGCTCTTCAGCAGCTGGAGCGCCCGCTTCAGACTTTTATTCAGCAGGTTCATTTTGGCGCGATTCCGGATCAGCGAACGTGGCGGTAAAGGGGGAAATGCTGATAAAGTTGGGTGGGCAGTTCATTAATTCAATTGAAATGCATGCAAATGCATTTAAATCGTCGTTGCGCCTGCTTTGGGCGCGAAGCGGATCGCCGCCATTCCTGGGTTTCGGTAAAGTGGCAATCTGCACGGCGCGGGCGCGGATCGCGTTAGTGGCCTCACACCTGACTTTACCATGTTTTCGCGCCCGGAAATGGGAGCGACGCAATGGTAAAATAGGGCCCATTGTATACAACCAAAGAGAAATAGATTGACTCTGTATAATAATTAATGATGATGTGGAGATGCCGGCGTTGGACTGGGGTGAACACAGTAAGAAGTCTCACAACACCAGGTTAAAGTTCAACAGGTTTATTTGGTAGCAAATACCATAAGCTTTCGGAGTGCAGCTCCTTCGTCAGATGGAGTGGAAATCTGCTCTGAAACAGTGCACGGAGACACAAAATCAAGTTACAGAATACTGATTAGAACGCGAATCCCTACCGCCAGCCAGGTCTTAAAGATACAGACAATGTGGGTGGAGGGAGCATTAAGCACAGGTTAAAGAGATGTGTATTGTCTCCAGACAGGACAGCCTGCAAGTCCAGGAGGCAAGCTGTGGGGGTTACTGATAATGTGACATAAATCCAACATCCCGGTTTAGGCCGTCCTCATGTGTGCGGAACTTGGCTATCAGTTTCTGCTCAGCGACTCTGCGCTGTCATGTGTCGTGAAGGCGGCCTTGGAGAACGCTTACCTGAAGATCCGAGGCTGAATGCCAGTGACTGCTGAAGTGCTCCCCCACAGGAAGAGAACAATCTTCCCTGGTGATTGTCGAGCGGTGTTCATTCATCTGTTGTCGTAGCGTAGACGGTGGGGCGGCACGGTAGCACAGTGGTTAGCACTGCTGCTTCACAGCTCCAGGGACCTGGGTTCGATTCCCGGCTCGGGTCACTGTCTGTATGGAGTTTGCACATTCTCCTCGTGTCTGCGTGGGTTTCCTCCGGGTGCTCCGGTTTCCTCCCACAGTCCAAAGATGTGCGGGTTAGGTTGATTGGCCAGGTTAAAAATTGCCCCTTAGAGTCATGAGATGTGTAGGTTAGAGGGATTAGCGGGTAAATATGCGGGGGTAGGGCCTGGGTGGGATTGAGGTCGGTGCAGACTCGATGGGCCAAATGGCCTCCTTCTGTACTGTAGGCATTCTATGATTCTATGAGACGCTACAAGAACAAATGAATGAACACCGCTCGACAATCACCAGGCAAGACTGTTCTCTTCCTGTGGGGGAGCACTTCAGCAGTCACGGGCATTCAGCCTCGGATCTTCAGGTAAGCGTTCTCCAAGGCCGCCTTCACGACACACGACAGCGCAGAGCCGCTGAGCAGAAACTGATAGCCAAGTTCCGCACACATGAGGACGGCCTAAACCGGGATGTTGGATTTATGTCACATTATCAGTAACCCCCACAGCTTGCCTCCTGGACTTGCAGGCTGTCCTGTCTGGAGACAATACGCATCTCTTTAACCTGTGCTTAATGCTCCCTCCACCCACATTGTCTGTATCTTTAAGACCTGGCTGGCGGTAGGGATTCGCATTCTAATCAGTATTCTGTAACTTGATTTTGTGTCTCCGTGCACTGTTTGAGAGCACATTTCCACTCCATCTGACGAAGGAGCAGCGCTCCAAAAGCTTATGGTATTTGCTACCAAATAAACCTGTTGGACTTTAACCTGGTGTTGTTAAAACTCTTACTGTAATAATTAATGATACATAGTATTGTTTCTTGGGCATTACTGATTCTATGTATAACGTCGTGGTAATTTTTTGTCATCACCACAGAAGTGGGCGGCACGGTAGCACAGTGGTTAGCACTGCTGCTTCACAGCTCCAGGGACCTGGGTTCGATTCCCGGCTTGGGTCACTGTCTGTGTGGAGTTTGCACATTCGCCTCGTGTCTGCGTGGGTTTCCTCCGGGTGCTCCGGTTTCCTCCCACAGTCCAAAGATGTGCGGGTTAGGTTGATTGGCCATGCTAAAAATTGCCCTTAGTGACCTGAGATGCGTAGGTTGGAGGGATTAGTGGGTAGATATGGGGGTAGTGCCTGGGTGGGATTGTGGTCGGTGCAGACTCGATGGGCCGAATGGCCTCTTTCTGTACTGTAGGGTTTCTATGATTTCTATGATTTCTAAGTAAAGTAGAGATGTTATATATTTAAATGGTTGCATGATTGCTTTAAGAGCCAGTCACATGATTTGATTGTGATGTCATGGGTGTTTCACAGGTTCCTGCTTTAATTTTATGTCTAATCTGCACTGTCAACATCTCCCACAATATATCTATTGTT
Organism: Mustelus asterias; assembly: GCF_964213995.1. NCBI lineage: Eukaryota > Metazoa > Chordata > Chondrichthyes > Carcharhiniformes > Triakidae > Mustelus > Mustelus asterias. The sequence continues at coordinate 82,350,138 of NC_135804.1, read as the reverse complement.
GCTATTTTGAATCTACGTGTGCAAACCACATCTTTTTCTTTTTTTAAACCCACAACCTTTAACATAGTTAGGACATTACATTGTTACAGTGCTATGGTAATGGCAGAATCCTGATTGTAGAACATCAAACATTTAAAATTCAAAAATGGATAGACCTACACGGGAGGCAACAAGATTTTCAAGGACTTTGGAGATGGGGGGGGGGGGGGGTGGTGATTTGCACGGAGTTTGAGGGAGTGATGACAGATGTTTAAAATGGGAAGGAGAAATAACTGAGGGAAGGGAATTGTGTCAGTTTGGGAAGGGAAGTTTGGTCATCAATTATTTTTCTTCTGTACTTCCTCCATGAACAAAGAACAGTACAGCACAGGAAACAGGCCCTTCGGCCCTCCAAGCCTGTGCCGCTCATTGTTCCAACTAGACCATTCACTTGTATCCCCCCATTCCCAGACAGCCCATGTGACCATCCAGGTAAATCTTAAACGATGCCAGCGTGTCTGCCTCCACCACCCTACTTGGCAGCGCATTCCAGGCCCCCACCACTCTCTGTGTAAACAAACGTCCCTCTGATATCTGAGTTATACCTCGCCCCTCTCACCTTGAGCTCATGACCCCCCGTGATCATCACCTTCGACCTGGGAAAAAGCTTCCCACTGTTCACTCTATCTATACCCTTCATAATTTTGTACTCCTCTATTAGGTCTCCCCTCATTCTCCGTCTTTCCAGGGAGAACAAGCCCAGTTTACCCAATCTCTCAATGATTATAGGAGTAGAATTAAGGGAGCAGCAGAATGGTCTTATGGACAAGTTGAACTTAGAGAGGGGATGAGGGATGATTTGTGAGAAACTAGAGCTCTCTAACATCTAGTTTATTTGTTTTATAAACTAAGTTTATTCATTACAGTAACACTGCCGTGAGTTACTGTGAAATTCCCCTAGTCGCCACACTATGGCATCTGTTCGGGTCAATGCACCTAACCAGCATCTCTTTCAGACACTAATCTTTGACACTAAAATTGAAAGCACTTGCATAGCTTACAGTGTTCCTCACCAGTCCCTTCCTCTTTACTGTCAAGCTCCCTGACATGCTCCCCTCTTTCTGTTTATAAAATAAATAAACTAGATGTTAGAGAGCTCCTTCAATGTGATGCTGAAGGTGGGAGTAAGATTTAAGCAGATGGATAGTGGAGGAAAACGACCATCCTCCCAGTAACAAAGAGAACCCAGGCAGTGTGCCTTAATGACTACCACCCGGTGGCTCTGACATCCATCATTATGAAGTGCTTTGAAAGGTTTGTCATGGCACAGATCAACTTCGGTCTCCAAGATTGCCTGGATCCACTACAGTTCACCTATCACTGCAACAGTTCCACAGCAGATGCGATCTCACTGGCCCTACACTCAACCCTGGAACCTGGATAACAAAGCCACCGATGTCAGACTACTATTTATTGACTACAGCTCAGCCTCATCGCCAGTATTCCTACAAAACTCATCTCCAAAATCTGTGGCCTAGGGGTCAGCTGCTCCCTCTGCGAATGGATCCTTGACTTCCTAACCCACAGACCGCAATAAGTAAGGATAGGCAACAACATCTTCTCCACGATTATCCTCAAAACTGGTGCCTCTTAAGGCTGTGCCCTCAGCCCTTTACTAAAGTCCTTATACACCTATGACTGTGTGGTCAAATTCCCCTCGAACTCCATTTTCAAGTTTGCTGATGGCACCACTGTAGTGGGTCAGATATCAAACAATGATGAGATGGAGTACAGGAAAGAGATAGAGAATCTGGTGAAATGGAGTGACGACAATAATCTCTCCCTCAATGTCAATAAAAGGAAGGGGATCTCATTGATGTCAGGGCGCATAGTGGAAGATATGCCCCTGTCTACGTCAATGTGGATGAAGTGGAAATGGTTGAGAGCTTCAAATTTCCAGATGTCCAGATCATCAACAACTTGTCCTGATCCCTCCATGCCAACGCTATAGTTAAGAAAGCCCATCAACACCTCTACTTTCTCAGAAGGCTAAGGAAATTTGGCATGTCCACTACGACTCTCACCAATTTTTACAGGTGCATCATAGAAAGCATCCAGATATATCACAGCTTGGTATGGCTCCTGCTTTGACTAAGACCACTGGAAACTACAAAGGGTTGTTAACATAGCTCAGTCCATCACACAAACCAGCCTTCCATCCATTGACCCCATTTACACTGCTGCTTCCTCTGAAAAGTAGCCAGCATAATCAAGGACACTACACACCCTGGAGATACTTTCTTCTTTCATCGAGAAAACGATGCAAAAGTCTGACATCACTTACCAAGCAACTCAAGAATATTGCCTTCCCTGCTTCCATCAGATTTCTGATGGACTTAGCTTATATTAAGTTGATCTTTCTCTACACCCTAGCTATGACTGTAACACTATAATCTGCACCCTCCCCTTTCCTTCTCCCCTATGTACTCTATGAAAGGTATGCTTTGTCTGTGTAGCGTGCACAAAACAATACTTTTCACTGTATATCAATACGTGTAACAATAATAATTCAAATCAAATCGCAGTCTCAGTGTCATTGGAACAGATAGGGCCCTATTTCACCATTTTCATTCTCAGTGCTGGGAGGACTTGAAACTGGGAGTGTTTCAGATCTGATTTTTAGGCCCGTTCTGAGGCGCCCCATATGCACTCCGCTTGCAAAAATATTAGCAATTCAAATCTCAGTGCAGAAACCTGTGGGCGGGGCTTAACTCACCCAAAACCTGCAGCTCCAATCGAAGTCTCCAACTGCGCATAGCGCAAAATA